>NW_026652280.1:74066106-74118193 GCF_009828535.3 Hylobates moloch | reverse complement strand
GCTCTGTTCTGTTCCATTGATCTATGTCTTTGTTGTGGTACCAGTACCATGCTGTTTTGGTTACTGTAGCCTTGTAGTATAGTTTTAAGTCAGGTAGCGTGATGCCTCCAGCTTTGTTCTTTTGGCTTACGATTGACTTTGGCGATGTGGGCTCTTTTTTGGTTCCATATGAAATTTAAAGTAGTTTTTTTCCAATTCTGTGAAGAAAGTCATTGGTAGCTTGATGGGGATGGCATTGAATCTATAAATTACCTTGGGCCGTATGGCCATTTTCATGATATTTATTCTTCCAACCCATGAGCATGGAATGGTCTTCCATTTGTTTGTATCCTCTTTTATTTCATTGAGCAGTGGTTTGTAGTTCTCCTTGAAGAGGTCCTTCACATCCCTTGTAAGTTGGATTCCTAGGCATTTTATTCTCTTTGAAGCAATTGTGAATGGGAATTCACTCATGATTTGGCTCTCTGTTTGTCCGTTACTGGTGTGTAAGAATGCTTGTGATTTTTGTACATTGATTTTGTATCCTGAGACTTTGCTGAAGTTGCCTATCAGCTGAAGGAGATTTTGGGCTGAGACAATGGGGTTTTCTAGATATACTATCATGTCATCTGCAAACAGGGACAATTTGACTTCCTCTTTTCCTAATTGAATACCCTTTATTTCCTTCTGCCTAATTGCCCTGGCCAGAAATTACAACAATATGTTGAATAGGAGTGGTAAGAGAGGGCATCACTGTCTTGTGCCAGTTTTCAAAGGGAATGCTTCCAGGTTTTGCCCATTCACTATGATATTGGCTGTGGGTTTGTCATAGATAGCTCTTATTATTTTGAGATATGTCCCATCAATACCTAATTTATTGAGAGTTTTTAGCATGAATGGTTGTTGAATTTTGTCAAAGGACTTTTCTGCATCTATTGAGATAATCATGTGATTTTTGTCTTTGGTTCTGTTTATTGTCACCATTGGAAAAGAGAAGGACAAGGTGTGCTCAAGTAAGTCAACAGGAAGAAAAAAGCATTACTTCTTGCAACCATTGTATTATAACTCCTCTATTCCACATCACAATTGCGTCAATTACCTCTGCTGCAGTTGTGGGAAGAGCACTCTCTAAATCACTACAGATAGAAACCCTTCTCCTGATAGGAAAGCCAGATTTAATCCAATACTGTGACTCATGGAAAAAAATAAACAGAGAAAAATATTCTTTAAAAATATAATTGAGCCATTATATCAACTAACTTTGAATATTTTCATAACATTGAAAAGTGTAATTATGCTAGCTAATCAAAAAATTTTTTATATTTCAAAAAAGTTTGAATTCAGTGTTCTGTTATTTGAACCAGAAACATCAAAACTGAAACAGTTGCATTTTCAGTGTGTTTATGAAAATTTTAATTTACAGGCACTTTATTTACAATTGTATTTCAAAAAGCAACATATTATATTAATAGTTATAACAATATAATCTGCCTTATTCATAACGGCTCATTAGTCTTTCAAAATTTCATTACAAATTTTATATCTTTGTGCTTCCAGATCAACTTTTAGGATTAAAGGAATATCCAAAATAGTTTGATTTTATGTGGAAAGAAATGCAACATATGGTTGCCATTTTTCCCGAAAGGTATATACTTAGCATAATGCTATAATTTGGTGAAATGAAATTAAGACATAAACATAATAAAAATTAATTCATTACCTTGATAACATTGTAATAGTTTCTTCAGAAGAAGAAGCAACATAGAAGAGTACCAGGACTACAGTAAATATTATTAGTCTATGTGATTAATTGGTCTACTCAAAAAACAGAGCTTATACTAATTATGCAAGATTCTTGGAAAAACGTGGTCCATTACCATCAGAGACATTTCACAAACCTTAGAATTATACCACTAGCTCCTCCATATCCTAGTAAAAAGAAAGAAATGACAAGGACTCTAATATTCATAATGCAAAGTTACTCATGCAATGACATTATACCCAAGAAACCTAATGTCTAGTCATTTTTGGAAGTGTGAATATATGAACATGTGCAGACTGGAGACTCTAGCAGAAACCTAATCCTGCCATCCTGTAATGATTACTGGAATTTGGGATTCAAATTCCTGATAGCATGTCCAGAGAAAGCCCATTGGAATGCCAACTACTGATAAGTTATTGGGCTTTCAGAAAGACACATTTTAATGTCATTAATGGCATAGCATAACCAAATATCTTAATAAAATTGAAATAGAATTGACACAAGCATATTTTAAGAGGTGGCTCCGGGAAGTATATGATATTCATAAGCCTAACTTTCAGAACAAAAGGAACCTCTCACAGAGGTTTCCATTCCTGTTGATCAGTGATATGAATGCAATTATACATTTCCTACCAGAGAATAACAAAATACTAAATTTCTCTAATTGAAGGGTATGATTATTACAGAAATCTATTGAAATTCTCCCTCTGAATTGTAAAGCCTTGGTCGAAGTAGGCAAAATTAATTCCCCTGAAGGAATATATGTATTAGCAGTATATCCTTCACTGCACGTAGCATTTGATTATCCATGCCATGTCTGTATATTTTCAGATTCCTGTGTAGTACCCTC
This sequence comes from Hylobates moloch, assembly GCF_009828535.3. Taxonomy (NCBI): domain Eukaryota; kingdom Metazoa; phylum Chordata; class Mammalia; order Primates; family Hylobatidae; genus Hylobates; species Hylobates moloch. Next base: position 74,115,602 of record NW_026652280.1, on the reverse strand, counting down.
ACCATTTGGATAGGCAGAAATGCTTCTGATGAATGGATATCCAAGAAATTCAGCAAGAGAGAATGCTATTATGGAAGGTCATACAAGTATTCTGAGGGAAGTTTAAAGTGGGCATAGGATCCACCAAAGAACCCAGGTTTTGACTCAAAAAAGAAAGAGAATCCCACTGCATGAATGACATATAATGATGAGCAGAATAATGACATACCCCACTAAGCCAACCAAAATGTGGTGAAGAATAAAGTTCTGTGACACTTTGAGGAGTGTTAGCTAGGGTCAAATATTATAACACAGTTTGTTGGCTATTTCATAGGACCATTAGGCATAGATCCTAGTGGCTTCAAAGAGATGTATCCTTAAATACATTAATACATTAAATAAATTCCATTTTGGAATTCACTTAGCGTATGACCCAAGCCACAAGTGACAACACTGTCAAGCTACAGAAACACTACATAATACCAATTTGCCTACCCAATTACATCTCATTGATCTAAGGCAGAGATTTCCTCATGGCCCATGGACATAACTGGGCTAAAAAGTACATCACATGGACATATTATATCCCTTACAACTCACATAATATTGGTTTAATAAAAGCTAAAGTTGAGTTTAAAAGAGTAATACGTTATTGAAAAAAATCATAGCCGATGGGAAAGGAGCACACAGATCAAAAATAATTCCTAGAAAGGACATGATTATTATTTTCCCATGAGATTATCTTGACTCTTGAGAATAAAACTATTAATTCTTTCTCTCATATATGACATGAAGTCAGTTAGTGTCAGGAAAAAATACTAGACTCCTTTTCACATGAATGAGAGAACTGAAGTTATTTCATGTTCTGCTTCAGAATTATATTATTTGGAAAAAATGCACAATGCAATAAGTGGCTCTGTTGAAACAATTGAATAAACAAAAATCATAAATGTGAATAAATGAAGATGATAAAAGACAAGGAAGGAAATGGAGTAATCCAAATGATTTTAAAAAAAGATATGGTTTGAATCTGTGTCCTAACTGACCCAAATCTCGTGTTGAAATGTAACCCCCAATTCTGGAGGTAGGGCCATGTAGGAGGTCACTGGATTATCGAGGAAGCTTCTCATGATTTAACACCATCCCTTTTTGGTACTGTCATCACAATAGTCTGTTCTCATAGGATCTGGTTGTTTAAAAATATGTGGAAATTCCCCTTCTTGATCCTGCTCCTGCCATGTAAGGTGTGCCAGATCCCACTTTGCCTTCCACTGTGATTGTAAATTTACTGAGGCCTCCCCAGAAGCTGAGGAGATGCCAACATCATTCTTTCAGTTACAGCCTGTAGAAAAATGAGTTGATTAAACCTCTTTTTTAAGTAAATTACAGAGTCTGTCTGATATTTCTTTATAGCAATGCAAGAATGGACTAATACGAAAAATTAGTACCAAAGCATGGGGAATTTCTATGAAGATACCTGAAAATGTGGAAGAGCTTTGGAATTGGGTAACAGGCAGAGGCTGGAAGAGTTTAGAGGGCTCAGAAGAAGACAGGAAGATGAGAGAGTTTGGAACTTCCTACAGACTTTTTGAATGGCTGTGACCAAAATGCTGATAGTGAAATGGACAGTAAACTCTAGACTGAGGAGGTCTCAGAAGGAAATAAAAAACTAAATGGGAACTGGATAAAACAAAGGTCACTTTTGCCAAACTCAGCAAAGTCTGGCTGCATTGTGCCCCTTTTCTAGGAATCTGTCAAACTTTGAACTTGAGAGTGATGATTTAGAGTATCTGGCAGAAGAAATTTCTAAGCAGCAAAGCATAAAAGACTTAGCCGGGCTGCTTCCAATAACCTAAGCTCATATGAATGAGCAAAGAAGTGATCTGAAAAAGGAACTTATATTTAAATGGAAATCAGAGTGTAAAAGGTTGAAATATTTGCCACCTGGCCATGTGGTAGAAAAGAAAAGCCCATTTTCTGGGGAGAAATTCAAGCAGGCTGCAGAAATTTGCATAACAGGAGCCATGTGCTAACAAGAAAGACAATGGGAAAAAGCCCTCAAAAGCATTTCAGAGACCTTTTCAGCAGCCCCTCACATCACAGGCCTGGAGACCTAGGAGAAGCAAATGGATTTCTGGGAATGTTCCAGTGCCTTGTTTCCCTGAGCAGCCTTGGAACACTGCTGTGTGCATCCCAGCCACTTCAGATCCAGCCATAGCTAAAAGGGGCCAAGGTACAGCTCAGGCAGGTGTTTCAGAGGATAAAAGCTGTGAGCTTTGAAGGCTTCCAAGTGGTGTTAAGCCTGCAGGTGCACAAATTCAAAGAGATGAGGCTTGGGAGCCTCCACCAAGGATTCAGAGGATGTATCAAAAAGCCTAGAAGTTCAGACAGAAGCCTGCTATGGGGTGGAGCATCAGAGAGGATCTGTACTAAGGCAGTGCGGGGGGCAAATGTGGGGTTGGAGCCCACACACAGAGTACCCACTGGGGCACTGCCTAGTGGAGCTCTGAGAAGAGGACTACCATCCTCCAGAACCCAAAATGGCAGCTCCACCACCACCTTGCACCCTGCACCTAGAAAAGCCGCAGGCCCCCTCAAGAGCAACAAAAGACATTAAGAGCAACTGTGTTGGCTGAACCCTGTAAAGTCACATGAGTGGATCTACCCAAGGCTTTGGAAGCCTACTCATTGCACCAGTATGCCCTGGATGTGAGGCATGGAGTCAAAGGTAATTGCTTTGGAACTTGAAGATTTAGTGACTGCCCTGCTAGATTACAGACTTGAATGAGGCCTGTAACCCCTTTCTTTGGATGATTTCTTCATCTTGGAATGAAAGTATTTACCCAATTCCTACACCTTCTTTGTATCTTTGAAGTAACTAGCTTGCTTTTGATTTTACATGCTCAGGTGGAAGGGACTAACCTTGTCTCAGACAAGACTGGACTGTGGACTTTTCAGTTAATGCTGGAATTGGTTAACACTTTGGGGGACTGTTGGGAAAGCATGATTGTATTTTGAAAGTTGAGAATAACATGAGATTTTAGAGGGGCCAGGAACAGAATGATATGGTTTTGATCTCTGTCCCCACCCAAATCTTACATTGAAATGTAATACCCAATGTTGGAGGTGATTAGATTATGGAGGAAGTTTCTCATGTTTTAATGCCATCCCCCCTTGGTGCTGTCAACATGACAGTGAGTTCTCATGAGGTCTTGTGATTTATAATTATGTGTTACTTTCCCTTTTTCTCCTGCTGCTGTCTACTAAGATGTACCTGCTCCCACTTTGCCTTCCACCATGATTGTAAATCTACTGCGGCCTCCCCGGAAGTCAAACAGATGCCAGAATCCTTCTTCCTGTACAGCCTGTGGAACAATGAACTAACAAAACCACTTTTCTTTACAAATTACCCAGTTTCAAGTATTAATAATTTTTTATAGCAATGCAAGAATTAACTACTACAAGGAATGTCTAAAAATGTGATAGTACATTTCTTAATTTTGGGATGTAGTCATTAATGCTGAGACATAAATCGGCTTAAGTTTCAGTGGAAAGCTGAAGTATTTAATAAGTGACTCTAATCATGCAGAAATTGAACCCCAAACTTTTTTTCACCCCTCTGCACTGGTAAGCTGCTAATATTTCTACTCACTCTTTCAAGCTTTCATCTATTTTGGGAATTAGAAGGGAGAAATTAATGTAGTCTCAACATGCCTCTGTGCAATTCAGTAATAAGATAAATATTTGAGTGGTGAGAAAACTCATAGTCAGTAAACCTACATTACAAAAAATACAAAAAGATAAATTTCTTCAGCACAGAGAGAGCAATATTACTTGAATATCAAGTTATCAAAATAATGAAGATCGAAATAATATACACAAAATAATAATTCTCTTGATTTATAAAATTAATGGTTTAAGGTGAGATTAGTAATATATTCTGGAGTTTATAACATGTAGCAGTGAACTATATAAAACAATTTTATAGTGCTGTGGGATATAAGTAGAATTACACTCTCGAAAGATTTTTCATTTCTATTGAGAAACTGAATGCTGCCAACAGCCAGCTTGGAAATGGATCCTTCCTCAGCCAAGCCTGCATATGAGACTGTAGTCTCAACCAGCACCTTGATTAGTCTATAGCCAATTCTGTTATTTTTCACACCTTACTTTCTGCAAGGTTTAGTGCCTTTTCCCCCTTTCATCAATAAAACTAGATTCAACAGGAAAATTCTACTTGGAAATTTAAATGTTTCCTTGTAAAAATAGGGTATGAAAATTATCCTTTATAGCTTAAACAATTAAAAACGTGATACTTCAAATGCTGAAACATAGCATTACTAGGCTTTCAATGTAAACTGCTATGTTAACATTTTTGTAGAAAAAATTGATTTAACACAGTTTTAACATACTTTCCTGAGAACATGCCATTTTCAAAACACAAAATTTTGTAATAATAAAAACTATAATATTTCACAGTCACAGTTTTATAAATCTATTTAAATGACAGTAGACTAGGTACTTTTCTGACCAGGTACATATCTATTAGTATGTTTCCTGAAATAATTTTTAGATTTATAAGTAAAATCCTATATTATGCTTCCAGAACATAATAGGTATTGGTTACTTTACACTCTAGCACACTTGACATGATCTGGAATTTTATTCTCTAATCAAATATAAATGAAAGTAATTATACACCTTTATTAATATATCATATAAAAATAATATCCCATAAACTAAGATTATACATCTATTGGTGTATTTATTATACATGTAATATGGAACATGTTTTTCTTTTTATTTGGCAAATGGAATAAGAAAACAAATTAGATTGTATATTAAAACTAAATATACATTTTATATACTGATAAATTTCTATGTGCTTAATTTTTCCAATTAGAATTTGTCCAATAAAATCATTGGTTTTTAAGATATTCACTACATTTCAACATATCACAGAAATTTTTAATAAATGTCTCTCATCAATGGTTTCAAATACTAACATCTTGGTCCAGAAAAGCAATGCTTCTTTCACTGAGGGTTGCCATAGATACCTCATTCCTCTATGTGTCCTCATAAAACACAGGAATATACATGCTTAATCCATGGATATAGAATTAGTTCCTAGTGTCTATAGTTTCCATAGTTCCACACAGTCTTCTCATTATCTCAGTCTTTAGAGGAGTATGGCACTATCCAAAGCAGATGACAAAACTATAATAATGCTTTAACATAGTGACAATATTTACTGTGAAAGGTGATTGAATATTCTCACCTGCTGGAAAATTTCTTCATAGAAAAACAAAAAGACTGTCTTTGCTTGGCTATGTAAAAGTTGTCCTGATTAGTGAAAATTAACCTGGGCAATACCCTCATTATGTGACACAAGTATCAACACTAAACTTTGTTACTTGAATATTTCCTCAATTATGGTGAAGCAACCATAAGTACTTCACTGTGATTAAGGATTTATAACATTCATGTACCTGGCTATTAAGCTTTTTACCTAACAAGAACAATACTGAGATTTAACTTCATGGAAGATCCAATGACAGAGCTTTTGCACAGAGAGAAGAACTCTTTAGTCTTTCAGTTGTTCAACTAGCATATCCCTAAGACCACTTCTTTCCTAAGTAAAAGCATGTATCTATATCTCCCCAATCTCATCCCAGGAAATTGAGACCTTTCACTCATTTTTACAAGCAATGGTAGACATTTCAAGAGAATATTACAGCTAGAGGACTGGATACCAACTGAAGACATACTCTACCTTGGGCAGAAATTTAACTTTTTTGATATCTCCTGGGTTATTCTATCAGAAAAATAATTCTTCCATTGATATGTGTAGACACAGTCTATGAATTTTACATCAACAATATTTTAGAAAGAGACAATAAGGTCATTATAGATTAGTTAATTAAGATATTTGGAACAAATTCAAATGAAGTAACCTCTCTGTATACTTTTTTCTTACAAAATCACTAGAGGTAGAAGACTTGATTCTTGCTAGGAAGAATAGCTAAATGACAAGTAATGTGAAATGCCTGTAATATAAAAAGAATAATCTTAAGGTAAATTGAATAAGAAATTTTGAGTTTCACATTACGAAATATTTTGGTAAGGCAAGTAATATTTCCTCCAGAATTAAGGAGAACCAGCCCCAGGTTCTCCTCACTAAAAATGTTCCCAGTAAGGAGGGCCTTACCCTTCCTGTTAGAAAGTTCTTGGAAGACCTTGTCTACGTACCTCCTTATCTACAGGAGGATGGACATTCTTTGTCTAACAATAGTTAACTTTTACACAAGACTTTTTCTATAGCATTTCTCATTTCTGAATTTCTCAACGTGTATATAAAAGGGTTCAACATGGGTGCAATAACTGTATAAAACACAGTCACGAATTTATCAATAGGAAAGTTTGAAACAGGTCTCACATATATGAAAATACAGGGAATATAAAACAGGAAAACCACAATGATATGAGAGCTGCAGGTAGACAGGGCTTTGCACCTCCCTTCCTGACTGTAAGTTTTAAGGGAATTTAGGATGACCCCATAGGAGATTATTAGAAGGGTGAAGATGACCATGCAAATTGCTCCACCATTGAAAACCACAGTGAGGCCTATAAAGTAGGTGTCAGTGCATGTCAGTTCCAATAATGGGTACATGTCACAGAAAAAGTGGTCAATGACATTGGGGCCACAGAACGGGCCACAATGACGTTGGGTACACAAAAACAATTTGAAATAAAGAGTGTAAAAATCCTCCAGTCACCGCCAACACCAAGAGAAGAATACAAACTTGACGATTCATGATGGTCAAATAGTGCAGTGGCTTACAGATGGCCACATAGCGATCATAGGCCATGCCCGCCAGAAGGAAGATGTCAGTACCACCAAACAAGTGGTCTATAAATAGCTGGCCCATGCAAGCTTGAAAGGAGATAGTCTTTTTATCACAGAGTAAGTCTATAATCAATACAGGAGAAATGGTGGTGGAATACACAGCATCTACAAGTGACAGGCAGGCAAGGAAGAAATACATTGGGGAGCCCAAGGAAGGGCTGGCAATAATAGTCACCACAATGAGCAGGTTCCCCACCATTGACACAATATATGTGAGTAAAAACATGACAAATAATGCATTTTGCACATCAGGATCCTGAGAAAAGCCCAGGAGGGCAAATTCTGTAATATTTTTATTCTGTCTCATTTTTCTTCTTTCAGGCTTGCATCAGAGGTGAGAGCTCAGGAAAACATGACCTTTAATGAAGTAGTGAACAGGAATAAGATTACATCCATTGTATCACAGAGCACATCTTCATTGTTGTATCCTGCATAGTGATTTACACACAATAAACATTTAGTAAGTCTCTCATCCAAACAGCACATCTTCCTTTAACAATTCGATTTATCCTCAAAGATTTTAGTTTCAGCTACAGGTAAAGGCTTCTGCCTCTATGTTTTAGTGAGTATTCTATACAGAGGAAGAGTTGAAGTCCCAACAGCCACTCATAATTTCGTAACTTCTTATTTAAAACATTTTTCTGGGCACAGAATCAGCTGTGATGAATAGCCAACGGGTACTTGGTCTCAAGAAAATTACTCTCTGCTAGTGGTAATAAACTCTAAATAAATAAATCAGTGTAGATTTAGTCTTTTATGTTTGTATTTCTGGTATCTTTATAATATGAACTGTATACCACCAAGAATAACATCTTCTGAACTACCTCACTCAGTACTCTCGCCCTCTACTGTCAGACTTCATGCATTCTTGCCTCAAAGGATATTCAGTCTTCATTAGTCTTGCATTAAATGCCAAAAGACAGGACTCTGAATGTATAAATGCTATGATATTATTTATTACATCATTCCCTGTAGCAATTACTTAATCTGACTCATTGTCCAACTTATAAGGAACTGTGATTCTCTCTGTTCTATCCTTGCCTATATTCCAATTTTTATAACGCTTACATACAATATTCTGGTTTTCAGCAATTAACTTGAACTAAAGTGAACTAACTCATGACATCACCAACTACCAAATATGCCATGAGTATTTTTTTCTGAGCTCTTGGGAGAAGCTAGTTAGTGAGACAGGAGAAAATAGACACTGTAGAAAGGGGTACAGAGCAGTGGGACATGGTTTATTTACAACACTATTTAGATTTCAAGAGTACTCAAAAATAGAATCTTAGTTACCAGATTCCAAAAACAAGCATACTCTAAGAGAAATTCCATGTTCAGTGTAAGAAGGCTTGGATTTGAGTCATTTTCTGAAAGCATTTACAAGTCTGTCTCAGTTTGCTCCCTGAAAAACACTGGGATTAAATTTGAGAAATTCAGAATCCTTTCTAGTCAACCATCTACAAAACTATTAGCATACCTCTCCTTTATGGTATTCTGTTGAAATTTTTTCATTTTTTATAAATTTATAATTAAATAAGAATGTCCAAGCTCATGATTCTTACATGAAAAATGGTAGTCAGTGAGATTTCATGATTACAGTGAGTAAATAATGACTATAAGTTTCTCACTGAGTATGCACCTACTTAAGATCCAGGACATCTTTAGAGAGAAAGTGTAGCACATGTTGAATAATGTGGATACTGAAGCCACACTGCTTCAGCTACAACTTCAGCTTCACTATTTTTTATGAGATTTTGGGCCATTTAGTGAAGCCCTCTCTCCCTTACTTTCATCATTCTTAGAAAGGAGATCCCAATAGTCCTTACCTCTTAGAGTTGTTTTATTAAAACTAAGTAAAGTGTCTAGAACACTGGCTGGCACCTGGGAGGGGCTCAAAAAATGATAGCTACTATTAGTGTTCTTGAATGCTTCACTGTGAACATAGAATCAAAACAAATCATGCAGATCTTTGTCAACTTTAAAAGATTTATAGAAATAGTCCAGGAAAAAAATAATAAGAGACTTATAATTCAGGAAAGCCTTTTGGGGGCACACAATAAAATTGTATGCCTTAGAAAATAATGATTTAATTATATGAGCAGTAATTTTACCTGTGATGGAATGTATCCTGATGAGAAGCAAGCAGAATTATAGTGAAAAAGTTGGACCCACCATTGGGGAGAGCTCAGGAAAGGAAAAGAAGGCTAAAATCAGAAAACAGAGAAATTGTAGTTAATAAATGAGTATTCACAAGCTATAAGAAGATTAATGAGATAATTAAGTGAGGCTAGAATTCTTTTAAAATCTTCTCCAGAAAGATCCCATTTATTGAGGAAATACTGGAAGTGCAAACTCCTGTGGGTTACCAGGGTGACTCAGGAAGCTTTTTGGGGTAGGCATAATAAACACAGACAGGATCATCGTTAAAAAAAAAAAAAACAAAATTCAAAGGAAAAAGGAACACATTGTTCTTCAAAGTCTCTAGATCTGACAGTTAAGGACAAACTTAAATTACAGAGAACAATGAGACAAGTACAGATACAAACCCAAACCTTCTGATTACTCACTGCTGAGGAAAATGGCAAAATTACTAAATCTCAGATGTAGACAGGATGATTTCATTTACTTAAATCTGGCAGTGGAAGAGGACATGTGTGCTGAGAGAGTTTGAGCTGTCTCTAGAAGCCAGCTGTGATGAACATTCCACATGTCACATTCACATTAACACTTCCAGCTGATTCCAGAGTTCTGTCACTGATGAAGCTATAGACTGATAGAGACGCACCTGCTGAAGAAAGCAAGGGAATAATGTAGTCTATAGCCAATTATGTTATTTATTCACACCTTACTTGCTACAAGGTTTAGTGCCTTTTCCCTCTTTCTTCATCAAAACTAGATTTCAACAGGATAATTCTTTTGTCAATTTAAATGTTTACTTGTATAAAATAGGGTATGTAAACTATCTTCTATAATTTAATTAATTGAAAATATAATATTTTAGAAACTGAAAGATAGCATTACTAGGCTTTCAATGTAAACTGCTAAGTTAACATTTTTCTTTTTTTTATTATTATACTTTAGGTTTTAGGGTACATGTGCACAATGTGCAGGTTAGTTACATATGTATCCATGTGCCATGTTGATTTCCTGCACCCATTAACTCGTCATTTAGCATTAGGTGTATCTCCTAATGCTGTCCCTCCCCCCTCCCCCCACCACACAACAGTCCCTGGAGTGTGATGTTCCCCTTCCTGTGTCCATGAGTTCTCATTGTTCAATTCCCACCTACGAGTGAGAACATGCGGTGTTTGGTTTTTTGTCCTTGCGATAGTTTACTGAGAATGATGTTTTCCAGTTTCATCCATGTCCCTACAAAGGCCATTACATAATGGTAAAGGGATCAATTCAACAAGAAAAGCTAACTATCCTAAATATATATGCACTCAACACAGGAGCACCCAGATTCATAAAGCAAGTCCTGAGTGACCTACAAAGGGACTTAAACTCCCACACAATAATAATGGGAGATTTTAACACCCCACTGTCAACATTAGACAGATCAACGAGACAGAAAGTTAACAAGGATATCGAGGAATTGAACTCAGCTCTGCACAAAGTGGACCTAATAGACATCTACAGAACTCTCCACCCCAAATCAACATTTTTCTAGAAAAAAATGATTTAACATAATTTCCTAAGGACATGACATTTTCAAATGATAAAATGGCATAAAAACATAAAAATCTCTATAATATTATACTTGACAGTCAAAGTTTTATGAATCTATTGAAATTACAGTAGACTGGATACTTTCCCGAGCATATATACCTACTAGAATGATTGCCAGGATAATTTTTAGATTCATAAGTAAAAACCCATATTATGCTTCCAGAACATAACAGACATCGGTTCTTTCACACTCTAGCACACTTGACATGATCTGCAATTTTAAACTTCCTAATCAAATATATCTGAAAATGATTGTACATCTTTATTAATAAATGATATAAAATATAACATCCCATAAACAAATACTATGATTAAAAATAAATTGGTTTATTATACATGTAATATGGAACATGTCTTTCTTCTTGTTTGGCAAATAGAAAAGGAAAACAAATTAGGCTAAATATTAAAACCAAATATGCATTGCATATTTTGAGAATTGTTTATGTTTGCTAGCTTTACTTTCCCAATTAGAATCCCTTCAGCAAAATCACACGGTGTTTAAGGCATTAGCTACATTTCAACATATCACATGAATTTTCAATTAATATCTCTTGTCAGTGGTTTCAAACACTCACATTGTGGTCCAGAAAACCAATACTTCTTTCACCAAATGTTAATGTAGATACCTCAGGCATGTATGCATGTATGTGTGATCATAAAACACATGGGTATAAATGGCTGATCCATGGATATAGAAATAGCATCTACTGGCTACAGTTTCCACAGTCTCACACAGGCTTCACATTATCTCAGTCATTACAGAAGTATGGCACTGTCAAAAGCAGATGACCAAAATGTAAAGATGCTTAAACATAATGTAGAAAGGTAATAAGTATTCTTACCTGCTGGAAAATTTCTTCATAGAAAAACAAAACATTATCTTTTCATGACTGTATAAAAATTGAGATAATTAGTGGAAATTAACCTAAACAAGACCCTTATTTGGTGACACAAGTAAACAAAAAGACACCAACACTAAAATTAATTACGTAAAAGTTTCCTCAATTATGGCAAAACAACCAGAAGTACTTTACTGTGATTGAAAATGTATGATAACATTCACGTGCCCAGCTATTAAGCTTTGTACCTAAAAAGGAAAATGCTGAAATTTAACTTCATGGAAAAACAAAAACAGAGCTTTCTTACTGGCAGAAGCCAAATTCTTCAGTCTTCAGTCATTCAAATATCATTCAAACAGCACATCCCTAGGACCACTTCTTTCCGAATTAAAAACATGTTCCTGTATCTCCGCCACCACATCCCAGTTAATTGAGAACTTTAACAAATTTTTACAAGAAATAGAGGATATGACATAAAACATCACAATCAGAGGACTCGATACCAACTGAACACATACTCTAACTTAGGCAGAAATTTAACTCTTCAGATATCTCTTGGGTTATTCTATCAGGAACATAATTATCCTGTTTATGTGTAGACACAACCTATGACTTTTACATCATCACTATTTTAAATAAAAGATTCAGTAGGTCATTATAGATTAGTTAATGTGAATAGTTGGAATAAATACAAATGAAGTAATTTTTCTGAACACTTTTTTCCCCCTTAGAAAATCCCTAGAGGAAAAACACTTGGGTCTTACCAAGGAACAGCAGCTAAACGCTAAGTAATGTGAAAAGCCTATAATGTGAAAAGAAAAATTTGAAAGTAAATTGGACAATAAATTATGAGTTTCACATTAGAAATGCTGAGGTAAAGGCAAGTAATATTTTAGCCAGAATGAAGGGGAAAACCAGCCCTAAGTTCTCTTCCCTAAGCATATTCTCAGCAAGGAGGGACTTACCCTTCCTATTAGGAAGTCCAACCCAAGAAGAGCTGAGGCTCAGAGGCACAGAGACTAACAACAGAAGTTGGCATTCTGATTCTTGGAAAAATAGGTAATCATAGATTTGCAGTTTTAGGTTAGAATACAGGCTTTTGATCAAGGCCGATTCTATATCAGATATAACCATAATGATGTGTAGTTCATTAATTCAATCCTTGAATTTTATTCCACTAACAATTCAGTAACTGCTTCTACAATAAAGAATTTATTTTTATTTTATTTATTTATTTTTTGCCAACAAGGTAGCAGTGCTTAAGTGTTTCCATTGTTATTTTCATTGCTTAGCTTACCATCAGCTTCATTTATCACCTTCATCTCATCATATGTTTAGTTAAATATTGGATCTTCTGTGCCATAAGAGCCTTAGGTAAAGAGTCCCATAAATACTTATCTGAACCAGTTAAGGTCTTTATCACTTAACAGGCTCCACTAAAAGTTGGTCATTTTCAACTTACCTAATAAATGGATTAAATTCATCCACCCAAATGTAATTGGTATCACTTCAAAAATTTTAAGAGCATGTCTATAAGCACTGTGCTCTCTTATTGGTAAGTGGTAACAGATGCACAAACATATCCTTAATTCTGAAGAACTATCAGATATGATCAAAGATATTGTGGATTAAATTTTGACTCCAAGATGGAGAACTAATATAAAAATAAGCCATCATTCTCTATGCCCCTTCTGGCTGAATTCAAATAACTGCTAATGCTTTCCACTCTCTAAATCACACAAACATATTTGTTAGATCAGATGATTCCTACAACAGATTAGTATCTGAATTTATTACCTCCAATCATAAAAATACATCGAAAATATCAACTAACATAGAGATTGCCAAAGTCCATAGTAATTCTCTGCAATCCACATGTATCTCCAAATTAGAAAGTTAAATATAGATACAATATATACCTATTTTTAAAAGGAGAAATGCATATGCATTAGTCCATTCTCACATTGCTATAAAAAATACTTGAGACTGGGTTATTTATAAAGAAAAGGGGTTTAACTGACTCACAGTTCCACATGACTAGGGAGGCCTCAGAAAACTTACAATCATACCTCTTCAAAGGGTGGCAGGAGAGAGAATGAGTGCCATGAGGGGAAATGCCAGACACCTATAAAACCATCAGGTCTCATGAGAACTCGCTCATGATCATGAGAACAGCATGGGGCAATCTGCCCCCATGATTCAATTACCTCTCACCTGGTCCCTCCTATGACACATAGAGATTATGGGGATTAAAAATCAAGATGAGATTTGGGTGGAGACAAAGCCAAGCCAATCAGCATGTTATGTAGTCCCAGATATTTTTAAGACTGATGTGGGAGAATCCCTTGGGCCCAGGAGTTTGAGTCCAGCTTGGTCAAAATAGCGAGACCCTGTCTCAAAAAAGAAGAAAAAAGCTAGAGGGCACAACCTTGCATCTGGAGTCCCTTTTCTCTAAAACTACGAAATAATTCTAAAAGCCATAAATGATAGTCTGAAAAGTGTGAGACTTTCGGTAGATGCTTTATCCTAAGTGACAACATGTGAAATTGAAGGTGTAACAAGGAAAAGAGTCCTTTATAAACAAGGCTTTCATTTGAGACCACAAGGGGATATACTCTTGGAGTAGGAATGCACAGACAATGGTGCAGTCCTCAAAGAAACTGAGGTCCAGCTTGTATCATCTAACTTCTTGATTGAATTAAGACTATCTGGGATTATTTTACTACTCCAATCCTAACCCTTCAGTAAAAATATAGGAAATGCCCTCTTAAAGAGAAAAATTTAATTGCCTCCTTAACAGTTCATATGCAAAATCAGGCATTCAAACAAAGTATCAGAGTGTAGAAGACATGGCTTGATTGAGGAGAAGTGCAACAAAAACAAACATAGATGATCTGAGTAATGAAAAATAAGCATTTTAACTAAGCTTGGTATGTACAAATATTAAAACACAAGATACATAATAAAAACCAAATGAATTGAAAAACTAAAATATATAATAACAAATTAAAAACTCAATGATTGGATTTTATGCCAAATTAGATGAAAAATTAGAGAATTAGTAAATTACAAGAAATGTTAGAAGAAAATACATAGACCAAAGCAGAGAGAAATAAAAAAGCAAATGAAGAAAATAGTATACAAGGGATATAAAGGACACAGCACAAAACTCTGACATACTTTTAATTTAATTGCAATTCCAGAAAAAGAAAAAAAAAATCAGGTAGGCAAATTATTTGAAGAGATATAGTTGAAAATTCTCTAAAACTACTGGATGATATTAAGCTATGAATTTATAAGGTGTTAAAAGTTTCATGAAAAATGAATTTTAAAAAGAATAATTTCTTTAAAAAGGATAAACAGAAAAGGGACAGCAGAATAAAAGCAAAATACAGACAAAACTTCTAAGAACATACTGCATTCAAGAAAATAATAATAAAGCCAGGTGCAGTGTTTCAGGCCTGTAATCCCAGCATATTGGGAGGCCAAGGCAGGTGGGTCACTTGAGGCCAGGAGTTTGAGACCAGTGTGGCCAACATGGAGAAATCGTGTCTCTACTAAAAGTACAAAAATTCGGTGAGTGTGGTGGCTGGTGCCTGTAATCCCAGCCACATGGGAGGCTGATGCATGAGAATTGCTTGAACTTGGAGGCGGAGTTTGCAGTGAGCAGAGATGCCACCACTACATTCCAGCCTGGGCAACAGAGCAAGACCCTGTCTCAAAAAAAAAGGAAAGAAAGAAAGAAAGAAAAAAGAAAGAAGAAAGAAAGAAAGAAAGAAAGAAAGAAAGAAAGAAAGAAAGAAAGAAAGAAAGAAAGAAAGAAAGGAAGAAAGGAAGGAAGAAAGAAAGAAAGAAAGGAAGAAAAAGAAAATAATATGACTGACAGATTATTTCTTAAAAGAAGCAGTGAAAGCCAGAAGACAAAGGAAATGTCTCAAAATTAAACCACTTCTAAAAAATCCATTAGTAAAAATAAATCACAGAAAGTAGAAAATATTTTGAGCCTAATAATGAAAGCACAACATATCAGAGCTTCTAAGGCTCAGCTAAAAATATTACTTGCATTTGCTAGAAAATAGTAAAGACTGGAAAACGGGGTACTAAATATCTATTCAGGAAATCATTTCACTTAGCATAATGTCCTCTAGGTACATCCATGTTATCGCACTTGATATAAAAACATCACAGTGTACCCCACAAATACATACAATTACTGTTTGTCAATTAAAAACAAAATAAAACAAAGAACTTATTAAGTCCTTCATTCATGTTTTCAAAAATAATATAATATTCTTTTGAAGGTTTGAATAATATTCTATTATGAAATATTATTGCATTATATAGACAAACACAAAGGGCAAAAGGTACAAATTTTCATTTATGTTGGATGAATAAATACTGGTGACGTAAGTTACAGGATGAGGTCTGTAGTTAATAATACCATATTTTATGTATGTGTATGTGTGTGTGTGCATAGATTAGAGAGATGATAGATAGCTCAAGATGGTAGAGAGATAGATGATAGATAATGGATGGATGGATGGATTGAGAGAGATAGAGAAAGCAGAGAAAGAGAGAGAGATGTCACATTGTCTTTATTTATTCATCTGTTGATGGACACCTAAGTTGTTTCCATATCTTGGTGATTATGAATAATGCTGAAGTATATATGGAAGTGCAGGTATCTCTTCAAGATACTAACTTCATTTTCTTTTGATACATACCAAGTAGTGGGATTGCTGGATCATATGGTAGTTTTATCCTCCGTAGTGTCTTCTATAATGGCTGTATCAATTTACATTCCCACCAACATGTAAAAGGGTTCCCTTTTCTCCACACCGAAAGTAAAGACCACATGATCTCAATTATATGTGGAATCTTAAAAAAAAAAAAGTCAAACTAATAAGAGCAGAGAGTAGAATGGTAATGGCCAGGGAATGCAGAGATGGAGAAATTAGGAGATGCTGGTCAAAGAGTACAAAGTTTCAGTTATGCAGAATGAGTAAGTTCTGGAGAGCTAAGTTACAGCATAGAGGCTATACTTGGTAGTACCATATTGGATACTTCATGTTTGCTGAGAAAATACATCTTTAATATTCTCACCACACACAAAAGTTAATTATGTGAGTTGATGAACATGTTGCTTGTGGTAATCATTTCACAATGTATACATTTACCAAAACATCACATTGTACATCTTAAATATATGTTATACAACTTTTGTGAAATATACCTCAATAAAGCTAGAGAAAATAAAAAATAAACTATGTTTGAAAGATGACAACAACAAAAGAAGTAACCAATCTGCATGGAACGGCAAAAAGAGACAAAAGTAGGCAAATGCCGCACTATCCCTGGAAGGTGGTCTGGAAGCACTGGAGTGAAGGAAAAGCCTTCCAGAGGGCAGTATTTTGAGCTGTCAGTCTGGTTTTCCACTGTATGTGGAAGGAATGACAAACATACTTATGGATCTATACTGAAAATGGACGCTGGCTAAAAGGTTGGATAAGCTATTGAGGAAATTGGAAATTTAAAAATGTAAAAATGATGACAAAGTAGCTGGAAGAACAGTATGTGGATGAATCTCTCAAAATAAATACCAAATACTACAATGTTAGTTTCCAACATAAACGCCTAACAAAAAAATCTACTGCAGGGGAAGCTTCCAGGAATCTCATAAACATGAACTGCACTTTGGATGTCAGTCAGCCTTTTTCCTAGTTACCTTTGAAGTCATTGTTGTAAAGATGAATGCTCTACAAAGCCTCAATGCACAACATCATCTGCCTTTCACCATGTCTGCTGTGGCTACTGTCAGTGCTCAAGGTGCAAAATGCCATCAGCAACGCCCATCACTGAGTCCTTAACACAATACAGATAGCATGGGAAACCAGCCAACAACTCTGTGACAGCTTACTTCATTGCAACTCCACAGTCTGGAGAAGACAGCATTTTGTCATCTTACATTCTGATTATATATTTGTCCTAGGACTCACCTTATTTATTATTCATGGGGTAGAATCCATTTTCCTTTGCTATGGTTTCTTATTCATTCTTTATCCAGAAGAAACATATCTAGTAAACAAAGTAAAACATATCACTCACCACAATAGAATTTACTGGTATAATCATATTTCTCATCACCTGGAAGCTAAGCAAATAGGGCATTGAAATGGCTTCCTAAAGGGTGAGTTGTGAGGCCAGCTAGACAACCCTAACCTGAGAACTTGAAATGCTCTCTTCTATATGTTTGACACACAGTATGTGCTCAGTAAATTTTAATCATCATATACCCGTGTCACATATATTCTGAGAAATTCTCCCAATGCTAATAATCATTTCCCCATGCAGCAATCCATTTTGACTTTCTTCGTTCCAATATCCACAAGATCCATTAGCACACATTCCTCCAATTCTCACCAGTGCATATTACTTAGATTCTGCAACTTGTTAATCAAATGAAATATTCCCTTCTAGGACAAGGCCATATTTCCCACTTGCACTCCAGTGACACCTAAATACTCATCTAGATGCAAAAAGGAACTTCTCTGGGAAAGGGCATGAGACCTTTGGTGAGGTGACTTTCTGCAGCTTCTACAGATATTGAAGTGGCTAATATCTGAAGGTTATCCACTAATAGCAGGCCCAGCAGCTGGAAAAACATAACCTTTTTTCCTAAAGGGACGGCAAAAAAGTACATTCTCAGATGTATCGCAGCCTAGTTCTTATGTCGTTTGAATCCTTTTCTTCATATACACATAGGAACAGCTTCTTTAGGATTCTCTTCCTGGGGGAAAATTAGAAGAGAAAGTTTAAGGGACAAACTATGTCACTTGCCACCATGGCTGATGACAGAGTTGCCACTGCTATTTACCATCTTATTCCTTCATTGTCAATTCTATTTCTCCCACTTCACCTTCCACTAGCACCACTACTGATCACATGACTTTCTTAAAGGTGGAGCTTAGACCTTCATGCCCAAAATGTCTCATCCCTGTACACTATACTCATTCAGAACCAGACTCTTGTATATTCTCATTTATTATCACAAGAGGACAAGAGTTTGACAAGATGTGCCCATGTAAGTCACCTGGAAGACAAAAATATTCCCTGCCAACACTGTGTTATAACATCTCCATTTCACATCATAATCAGGTAATTACCACTGCTACAGTTGTGAAAATATCCTTCTCTAAATGGCTACAGATAGCAAAACTTCTCATGATAGGAGAGCCAGATTTAATCCAACAGGTGATTCACAGGATACAATGAACAAAGAAATGGGCTCTTCCATTAAATAATTAATCAATTTTGTCAACTTACCCTGAAGCTTGTCATAACATTGAAGTTTACACTTACGTTAGCCAACTAATAAATATCCTTATATTTCAAAATAGTTTGAATTGAGTTTTCTGTCATTTGTAACAAAAACATCTTAACTGAAACAATCTAAATTTAAATATGTATAGGATAGTGAAGGAATATATAAGTCCTATTGTTTATATACCTATGTATATATGTGAAACATGTGGCATTTTTTAATTGTTATAACCTTATAATCTGTCTTATCCAGAATGTCTCATTTTTCTTTCAAAATTTAACTGCAATTTCCATATCTTTATGCTTCCAGATGAATTTTCACAATCAAAGGAATATCATGAATAGTTCAGTTTTATGTAGGAAAAGAGGCAAAATATGTTTACTATTTTCCCCAAGGATGTATGCTTAGCACACTACCATAATTTTATGAAATAAAATTTTGAAATAAACATAATTGAAATAAATTAATTCATTTAGATTTGATTAATTTATTGATAACTTCATATTTCATTCCTCAGAAGAAGCTTGGAGCAGTATGGGAGTGACAATAAATAATACTAGTCTACTGTGATTGATCAGGCAGGCCAAAATACGCAGTGTGGACTCATCAGGCAAGTTCCTTGGAACAACATCGTCCATGACCATCAAAGACATTTTACAAACCTTACCAAATACACCACTGTCTGGTTCACATCCTAGTATCAGAAAAGAAATGACAATAGTTCTAGGACATTTATAATGGATAATTACTCACACAGTGCCATTGGAATCCGATAACCTTAATGCCAAGTTGTTTTTAGAATTGTTTACTATATGAAGATATAGTATACTATATGAAGATATGAACACTGGTGTTTGAGATTCAATATTCTTAATAGAGTGGCCAGAGGAAGCCCATTTGTAAAACAACTTGTGAGAAGTGGTTGGACTTTCACAGAGACACAAATTAATTCATCCTGAGTGCCCTTGATGTCATGGGTGATGTTAGAGGGCCAGTTACAGAAAGATAGCATGGC
Organism: Hylobates moloch; assembly: GCF_009828535.3. Taxonomy (NCBI): domain Eukaryota; kingdom Metazoa; phylum Chordata; class Mammalia; order Primates; family Hylobatidae; genus Hylobates; species Hylobates moloch. The sequence goes on along the minus strand of NW_026652280.1, from coordinate 74,095,809 downwards.
ATGATGAAGTTTCTTAATAAAATGAAAATAGGCTGGGTGCGGTGGCTCATGCTTGTAATCCTAGCACTTTGGGAGGCCGAGGCGGGCGGATCACGAGGTCAGGAGATCGAGACCACGGTGAAACCCCGTCTCTACTAAAAATAAAAAAAAAAATTAGCCGGGCGTGGTGGCGGGCGCCTGTAGTCCCAGCTTCTCGGAGTGGCTGAGGCAGGAGAATGGCGTGAACCCGGGAGGCGGCGCTTGCAGTGAGCCGAGATTACGCCACTGCACTCCAGCCTGGGTGACAGAGCGAGACTCCATCTCAAAAAAAATAAAATAAAGTAAATAAATAAAAAACAAAATAAAATAAAATGAAAATAGTATATGTAGAAATGTTCAAGGAGGTGGCTCTGAGAATTATGTCATATTTATAAGCATAACTTTCAGAACAAATAGAACCTCTGGCAGAGGTTTCCACTCCTGCTCATTACTGGTATAAATGCAATTGTTCCTTTCTGGCTAAAGATAAGCAAGATATTTAATTTCCTAATAGAGACTCTCAAATTGAACGGTATGATCTATATGAAAATCTGCTGGAATTCTCCCCCTGAATAGTAGAACCTTGGTCCACTAAGGTAAAATTAAGTCCTTTGAGAAATGACCACATGTAAGAGCAGCATAACCTTCCATTGCATGAGCATTTGGTTCTTCCTTTCAGAGAAATGTCTGAATACTTTCTGAATTCTGGGTTGTAACCTCACCATTTGATCAGGCAGATAAGCCTCTGATCAATGGATGACCAAGAAATCCAGCAACAGAGAATGCTATTCTGGAAGCCTTATTAGGATACTAAGGGAAGATTAAAGTGAGTGCTATAGGGCCTCCAAAGAACTTAGATTTTCACTCGTTTTAAAAAAGGAATAGAAAGCCTTTGTCTCAGGATTTTCATGTGGCCACTTGGATATATGAGATGAATGATGTACAACGATGGGAAGAAAAATGAAATATGCCACAAAATCAACCAAACCACTAATATGATAAAGACCAAGATGCTATAATAGCAGAAATGCTGCTTTAAATAGCCTTAAAGAGTACTTTCTAGGGCCAAGAACTGCGACAGAGCTTGTAGGGTTATTACAAAAGATCAATAGCCATACATCCTAATGATGTCAAATGGATTTATCTTGATTAAACTTTTAAGTACACTTTGAAATTAACTTAGCCCATGACCTGAGCCACAAATGAAAACACTATCAGACTACTGAAAGAATACATCATCTACCAATTTGATTTCCCAAATCTCATTGAATCAAAGCACAAATTTTCTCAAGGCCAGTGGGCATAAATGAGCTAAGAAGTATATCACACAGGCCGGGCATGGTGGCTCGTGCCTGTAATCCCAGAAATTTGGGAGGTCGAGGTGGGTGGATCATCTGAAATCAGAAGTCTGATACCAGTGTGACCAACATGGCGAAACTCTGTCTATACTAAAAATACAAAAATTAGCCAAGTGAGGTTGTGCATGCCTGTAATCCCAGCTACCTGGGAGGCTGAGGCAGGAAAGTCTCTTGGACTCAGGAGGCAGAGGTTTCTTGAGCCAAGATCATTCCACAGCACTGCAGCCTGGGCATTAGAACAAGACTCCGTCTCAAAAAAAAAAAAAAGAAGAGGAAGAAGTACATCATGTGGACATATTATACCCCTTACAATCTGTATAATAATGGCTTAATCAAAAGATGAATTGGGTTTATATACATAATAGCTAAAAGGAAAAATTATGTCAGATGGGAAAGGAGAACAGAGATGAGTGATAACACCTAGAGTTGACAGTATTATTCTTTACACATGACTTTATCTTGACTTCAGAGAATAAAACTCTTGTTTCTCTCATATGTGAAATGAAGTCAGCTAATGCTAGGAAAAGACAATGAACCCCTTCTCACTTGAATGGGAGAATTAAACTGAAGTTATTTAATGCTCTGTCTGAGAATTGTGTTATTTGTAGGAAAAATACAATGCAGTAAATTCTTCTGTTGATACAACTGCATAAGAACAAATTAGAACTGTAAAAAGGTGAAGATGATAAAAGATAAAGAAAAGGAGTAGCCCAATTGGGCGAATGTAAAAGAAAAACAAAAGAGCCCAAAATTGCTGTTTTCAAAAATAAAACTGGTTTCCCTTTCCAGACCAACCAAAGATCTAAAGACTCTCAATGTAAGTAATGCCACTTAGCTTCTGATATTAAAGCCAATGCCACATGCTTTAAATGTTATAATAAATGTCATGGTGGATAAGCTTTTTGATGTGCTGCTGGATTTGGTTTGCCAATATTTTACTGAGGATTTTTGCATCGATGTTCCTCAAAGATATTGGTCTAAAATTCTCTTTTTTTGTTGTGTCTCTGTCAGACTTTGGTATCAGGATGATGCTGGCCTCATAAAATGTGTTAGGGAGGATTCCCTCTTTTTCTATCAATTGGAATAGTTTCAGAAGGATTGGTACCAACTCCTCTTTGTACCTCTGGTAGAATTTGGATGTGAATCCATCTGGTCCTGGACTTTTTTTGGTTGGTAAGCGATTGATTATTACCTCAATTTCAGAGCCTGTTATTGGTCTATTCAGAGATTCAACTTCTTCCTGGTTTAGTCATAGGAGGATGTATGCGATGAGAAATTTATTCATTTCTTCTAGATTTTCTAGTTTATTTGCATAGAGGTGTTTATAGTATTCTCTGATGGTAGTTTGCATTTCTGTGGGATCAGTAATGATATCCTCTTTATCATTTTTTATTGCATCTATTTGATTCTTCTCTCTTTTCTTCTTTATTAGTCTTGCTAGTGGTCTATCAATTTTGTTGATCTTTTCAAAAATGTCATCTCAAAATTGTCAGTGGAAGATTATTTGAGAAGACATCAGAAAGATTTTAAAGTGTGTCTCATAAACCCTACCAGTTAAACAAAAATAATTCTCAGACTCCAGTGGGAATTACCCCACTGCACACACACAGACTCTCAGCTCAAACCCAAGAAAAGTCAGTTGCAAAGATATTTGTGAGTATGGCTCTTGTATAATGTTGTAAATGCCAATAGAAAAACACAGAAATATTACAAAGTTTTTACGGAAATTGCACTAAAGAAAGCACCTTAGCCTTTTCTTGTGAACAGGAGTGACTATTTTTGGTTATCTACTCCTCTCTTCCTCCATCGTATGCTGAGAATGTGAAAAAAAATCCTGTCTCTAGTTTATAGGTCTGAAAATAGAGAAGAACCAAAATAAAAGAGCTGTACATTAGTACAGTTGCACCCAAAGAGCTTTGTCCACCCACTCTGGATATAGAATTTGAGATCCTGGATGTTAAAGTGAGGCCATGATGGGACAAGATGTTAACTGAGCTGAGAGTTCCTAAACCCTGCTTTTTCAATCTGGATCCCTGAATTGCCATTACAAGTCTGATAATCTCAATGGAAAGACCTTGTCTATATACCCCTATAGCTACATGAAGAGGGACACGCTTATTCTACTTACAGTTAATTTTTTACACCAAAGGTTTTCTGTACCATTTTTCATTTCTGAATTTCTCAAACTGTATGTTAAGGGATTCAACATGGGTGTGATAACTGTATAAAACATAGTGATAAATTTATCAATGGGAAAGTTTAAAACAGGTCTAACATACATGAAAACACAGGAAACAAAAAAGAGAACAACCAAATAGGTGTTCTAGAAAGGGCTGGCCCATGTAAGCTGGGAAGAAAATAGTCTTTTTATCACAGAGTAAGTCTACATCCATTTGAGTGAAATAGCAGTAGAATGTGCAGCATCCATAAATGACAAGTAGGCAAGGAAGAAATTATGGGGGACCCCAAGGAGGGACTGCCAATAATAGTCACCATGATAAGTAGGTTCCCCACCATGGTCACAATATATATGTATGAAAACATTACAAATAATGCTTTTTGCCCATCAGTGTCTTGAGCTAGACCCAAGAGGACAAATTGTGTAACTTTGCTAATCTGGCCCTTTGACTCTTCTTACAGGCTTGTATCAGAGTTGAGAGCTCAGGAGAAGAGGACTTGTAATGACATTGTGAACAGGAATATCAATACATCCATTATGTTACTGAGCACATCATCATTTTATCTTCAACAGTGGTTTATACTCAATGGACATTTAGTAAGTCTCTATTGTTGGCAACAGGCCCCCCAATCTGGCCATAAACAGGCCCAAAAACTGGCCATAAACAAAATCTCTGCAGCACTGTGACATGCTCGTGATGGCTATGACACCCACGCTGAAGGTTATTGGTTTGCAGGAATAAGGGCAAGGAACACCTGGCCCACCCAGGGCGGAAAACCACTTAAAGACATTCCTGAACCACAAACAATAGCATGAGCAATCTGTGCCTTAAGAACATGTTCCTGCTGCAGATAACTAGCCAGAGCCCATCCCTTTGTTTCCTGTTTTAGTTAATCTGTAATCTGTAGAAACAATGCTTATCTCTGACTTGCTGTCAATAAATATCTAGGTAAAACTCTGTTCATGGCTCTCAGCTTGGAAGGCTGTCAGCCCCCTAATTTTCACTCTACACTCTATATTTCTGTGTGTGTGTCTTTAATTCCTCTAGCACTGCTGGGTTAGGGTCTCCACAACTGAGCTGCTCTCAGCAAATGGTGCCCATACGTGGGGCTCAAACCTAGGTTGAAGGGTCACTGGAGCGATGATTGGAGAATATGGTACTGTGCTGGAGGACACTCAAGTACTCTTAAGCAAACCCCATGGTGAGTAAAAAGGGGAGCTCGGAAGCATCAGTGTAACAATGGGACAAGTGTGTGCTCTGGTTGGTTCCACCTTGGAACATTTTTACACTGATGATGAGGAGGAAATAGAATATAATGAAGTAAAAAGAAGAGGTGACAGAGCAGGTTTGTTTGCCAGCTAAATCTAAAGTGGCAAAGGAGGGAGAGGCTTGTCCCTACCCTTCTGCACCCCTTCATTATTTTGAAGAAAAGGAGTGGCCTGACCCTCCAGATCTTTCTTTTCTGGAGGACACTGGGTGAAAAGTAGTTGCCTCAGTGACTGTTCAGGCAGCACCTTGAGCAACCACTCTCAGTTCTATTCAGGCAGGAATTCAGCAAGCTAGATGAGAGGGTGATATAAAGGTTGGGCAGTTCCCTGTTAGAATACACCCCCTAGATCAACAGGGAAATATTATATCTACATTTGTGCCTTTTCCTTTTAAATCACTTAAAGAATTTAAACAAGCTATTAATCAATACAGACCAGGTTCTCCTTTTGTAATGGGACTGTTAAAGAATGTTGCTGTCCATTTGGATGATTCCTACTGACTGGGATGCTCTTACTTGTCTAACTCTTGCTCAGTTCTTACAATTTGAAAGTTGGTGGGCAGATGAACCTTCCATTCAGGCTACTCACAACACCCAGGCCAAACCTCAAATTAATATAACTGCAGACCAACTTTTGGGGGTCAGCAGCTGGGCTAGTTTAGATGCACAAGTGGTCATGCAGGATGATGCCATATGACAGCTTAGCAGAATGTGCACTAGAGCTTGGGAAAAAATCACTTCAGAAGGAGAGTAATATCCTTCCTTTAGTGCTGTTAAGCAGGGACCGAAAGAACTGTATGCAGATTTTATAGCTCGGTTACAGGAGTCTCTTAAAAAAGTGATTGCAGAATCAGCTGCTCAGGATATAGTGTTGCAGTTATTAGCTTTTGACAATGCTAATTCCAAGTGCCAGGCTGCTCTGTGACCTACTAGAAAGAAAGCATATTTAGTTGATTATATCAAGACCTATGACAGTATCAGAGATAATCCGCATAAAGCCACTTTGTTGGCACAAGCTATGGCAGGACTGAGAGTTGGTAAAGGAAATATTTCATTTCCCAGAGCTTGTTTTAACTGTGGGAAGCATGGTCACACTGAAAAAGAATGTAGAAAAAAATCAGTGAGTCAGGCTGCCAGTTGAGGGAAAAAAGAAAACTGCTGAGCCTGGAATATGTCCAAAATACAAAAAAAAAAAAAAAAAAAAAAAAAAAGGAAAACACTGGGCTAATCAGTGTCACTCTAAGTTTGATAAAGATGGGAACCCGATTATAGGAAATGCCATGAAGGGCCTGTCCTGGGCCCCATTCCAAACCAGGGCTTTTCTGACTCAGGCCATTCCCTCATCCCTGTGCAATGCCTGTCCCCCACCACAGCTGGAAGTTCCACAGTAGATTTATGCTGCACAAAAGCTGTGAGCCTTCTTCCTGCAGAACCACCACAGAAAGTGCCAACAGGAGTTTGTGGATCCTTGCCAGTGAGGACAGTAGGATTACTTCTAGGTAGATCTAGTTTAAATTTAAAAGGAGTGCAAGTACATACAGGAGTCATTGATTCAGATTACAATGCGGAAATTCAAATGGTTATATCTACTTCTGTTCCCTGGAAAGCAGAGCCAGGAGAGCACATAGCATGGCTCCTGATTGTGCTGTATGTGGGAATGGGGAAAAGTGAAACTAAACAAACAGGAGGATTTGGAAGTACAAATAAACAAGACAAAGAAGCTTATTGGGTGAATCAAATTACTGATAAATGTCATACCTGTGAAATAATTATTCAGGGAAAGAAATTTAAAGGTTTGGTAGATACAGGAGCAGACATTTCAATCATTTCTCTACAGCACTGGCTGTCCACGTGGCCAATTCCACCAACTCAATTTAACATAGTTGGATTTGGCAAAACCTCTGAAGTATACCAAAGTAATTATATTTTGCACTGTGAGGAGCCTGATGGACAACTTGGGACTATTCAACCAATTATAACATCTGCACCTATAAATTTATGAGAAAGAGATTTATTACAACAATGGGGAGCACAAGTTCTAATTGCAGAGCAACTAAACAGCCCTCAAAGTCAACATATGATGCATGAAACGGGTATGTCCCTAATATGGGACTAGGAAAAAATTTGCAAGTTTTGAAGGAACAACCTCAAGCGGAAAGACAAAGTTCCTCCCAAGATTTAGGATATCATTTTTGATGGTGGCCATTGTTAAGCCTCCAGAACCTATACCTTTAAAATGGTTAACAGATAAGCCAATTTGGATGGAACAATGGCCGCTGAGTAAAGAGAAACTGGAGGTTTTAGAGGACATAGTTACTGAACAATTAGAAAAAGGAAACGTAATCCCAAAATTTTCCCCCTGGAATTCTCCAGTCTTTGTTATTAAGGAAAAATCAGGTAAATGGAGAATGTTGACAGATAGATCTTAGAGCCATTAATTCAGTTATACAACCTATGGGGGCATTACAGCCAGTATTGCCTTCTCTTGCTATGATTCTGAAAAATTGGTCTTTAATAGTCATAGATTTGAAAGACTGTTTCTTTACTATCCCCTTAGCTGAGCAATATTGTGAATAGTTTTCATTTACAATTCCTGTGGTAAACAACCTGCAGCCTGCTAAGCATTTTCATTGTAAATGTTGCCACAAGGCATGTTAAACAGTCCAACAATTTGCCAGACTTATGTAGGGCAAGCAATTGAACCTACTTGGAAAAAATTTTCACAGTGTTATTATTCATTATATGGATGATATATTTTGTGCTGCTCCCACTCGAGAAATAATACTCCAATGTTATGATCACTTGCAAAATTTGATTTCTTGTGCTGGTTTAATTATAGCTGCTGACAAATTTCAGACAACTACTCCTTACTCCTACTTGGGGACCTTAGTGAAAGACACTACAATAGTCCCACAGAAAGTAACCATACATAGGGATCAACTGAAAACATTAAATAACTTTCAAAAGTTACTAGGGGACATTAATTGGATATGACCTGCTCTAGGTATTCCTACCTGTGCCATGGGTAATCCATTTTCTATCCTTAGAGGAGATCCCAGTCTCATTAATCCTCAGCAATTAACAAATGAGATGGAGGCAGAGTTACAGCTAATTGAGAAACAAGTGCATAGGGCTCAAATAAATAGAATAGATCCAGAGAACACTCTAAATTTGCTATTTTTTTCACCTCAGCATTCACCTACTGGTTTTATTGTGCAAAAGCAAGATCTTGTAGAGTGGCTTTTTTGTCCACATACTAATTCACAGACTCTAACTCCTTATTTGGATCAAATTGCTATGATAGGAAATGGGAGAACTTGGATTGTTAAATTATATGGATATGATCCTGGAAAAATTATTGTCCCTCTTATGAAGGCACAAATACAGCAAGCTTTTATAGTCTTACTTGGCAAACACAGTTAGCTGACTGTATGGGTATTCTCAATAACAATTTTCCTAAAACAAAACTGTTTCAATTTCTGAATTTAACTAATTGGATTCTCCCTAAAATAACTAAATTTAAACCAATTGAAGATGCTGAAAATGTCTTCATAGTTGTGTCTAGTAATAGTAAAGCTTCTTATTCTGGGTCAAAAGATAAAGTTTTCCAAATGCCCTATACTTCAATTCAAAATGAGGAGCTTGTAGCTGTAATTGAGGTATTGGCTGCTTTTAATATACCTATCAATGTGATTTCTGATTCTTCATACATGGTTCATTCCACACAATTAATTGAAAATGCTCAGTTATGATTTCATACAGATGAACAACTGATGACTTTATTTACCCAATTGCAAACAGCAGCTAGGATTAGAAAAGACCCTTTTTACATCACTCATATTAGGGATCATACACCTCTTCCAGGACATTTGACTTCAGGGAATCAAATGGCTGATCGCCTAGTTGCTACTGCAATATCTGATGCCAGACACTTTCACAGTTTAACCCATGTTAATGCCTCTGGTCTCAAACGCAGATACAGCTTTACCTGGAAAGAAGCTAGAGTTATTATCGAGCAATGCCCAACTTGCCAAATGGCACATTCCTCATCTTTTACAGTAAGAGTTAATCCTCGAGGATTGGAATCTAATTCTCTTTGGCAAAGGGATGTCACCTATGTTCCCTCATTTGGGAGACTAGCTTATGTGCATGTATGTATAGATACATTTTCTCACTTTGTCTGGGCTACATGCCAATCAGGAGAGTCTTCTGCCTGTGTTAAATGTCACCTTTTGCAGTGTTTTGTGGTGATGGTCATTCCAGCTTCTATTAAAACAGACAATGACCCAGGCTATACTAGCCAAGTTCTAGCTACATTTTTCTCTGTATGGAATATTAAACAAACACATTACTGGTATCCTATATAATCCTCAAGGACAAGCCAAGTGGAAAGAATGAATCTCTCCATGAAACAGCAGTTGCAAAAGCAAAACAGGGAAAATGGGGACTACAGGATACCACATATGTAGTTGAATCTAGCATTATTAACTTTAAATTTTTTGAGCCTGCTGAACAACATCTACAGAAACCAACTGCAAATACAGAAGCAGAACAACTGGTTTGGTGGAGAGATCCGATAACAAAAAGTTGGGAAATAGGTAAAATAATAACTTGGAGTAGATGTTATGCTTGTGTTTCTCCAGGACCAAATCAATAGCCAATTTGAGTGCCATTGAGGCAGCTACAGTCTTATTATGAATCAGATACCCAGGAAGAGGTTTTGGGACAATCCTAAAGACCCCCCAGTGGCAGCATTGTCCAAGTTGATGCTGAGGAGGACCCCAACTGCCATGAGCAACACCTGTTGAAAACAGCCACCTACCTGGGAACAGATCAAGAAGCTGTCACAGATTTCAGGAGAAAACCTGAGGAATGCGAGACAACTAGTCACAATGAGTACCTTAATGATAGCTGTGATAGCGGTGATCACTACTGGTGTGAGTATTCCTTCCACAAGGGCTGACACAGAGAACAATTATACTTACTGGGCATACTTACCTTTTCCACCACTTCTGTGACCTGTAACTTGGCTGGACCCCCCATTGGAGGTATACAGTAATGATAGCTCTTGGATGCTCAGTTCTACCAATGATAGAGGCCCATCTCACCCACATGAGGAAGGAACTGTTATAAATATTTCTTTAGGATTTGAACATTCACCTATCTGTTTGGGAAAGGCCACTAGTTGCCTAATCCCTCGCTATCAATCTTGGCTGACAATAATGCCTGGATGTAATCACTCTATGTTACAGTTACCATGTTTTCTGGTCTCAGTATTTACCATAATAAATCTGCTCCTATAGTTGAGGCATACCACCCTCAAAAACCTATTTTTAAGCAGGATTGGACCTGGTCAGAAAAAATGAACTTACTTATTTGGAAACATTGCATTGCAGAACAGGCAGAGGTGCTGCACAATGATTCCTATGGAATAATTATTGATTGGTCCCCTAAAGAGATGTTTAGCTTGAATTGCACCTCTCAGTCTGCATGCCATGACCTCACTATGTTCAGTTGGTCTGAACAAAATTGTCCAATGGTAGAAATGATAACAAGTATGGCAAGAGTTCCTATTGTCTGTAAACATGGTGGTATAGTGGCACCTCAACATTAAATGATATGGCTCACTCTAGGAGCTAAACATAAGGATTTCTGGAAACTATTAATGGCTCTTAATAAGATCAAAGTTTGGGAAAGAATAAAAAACATCTACAAGGACACTTTACAAACATGTCTTTGGATATGGCAAAATTAAAAGAACAGATATTTAAAGCATCCCAGGCACACCTGACTTTAATGCCAGGAACTGGAGTGCTTGAAGGAGCTGCAGACAGATTAGCAGCTATTAATCCATTAAAATGGATGAAAACACTTGGAGGCTCTGTGATTTTAATGATGATTGTGCTTTTAATCTGTGTTGTCTGTGTTTGTATAGTCTGCAGATGTGGATCCCGATTCCTGCGAGAAGTAGCTCACTGTGATAAAGCCACCTTTGCCTTTATCATCTTGAAAAAACAAAAAGGGGGACATGTTGGGAACAGGCCCCAAAATCAGCCATAAACAAAATCTCTCCAGCACTGTGACATGCTTGTGAGATTGAACTAGATGAACTCAGAATCCTTCCCAGTCTAATTACCGAGGATATTATTATTGCAGCTCTACATTATTCTGCTGACATTTTTTCATTTTTCATATTTTTATTATTAAATAACAATTTTCAAGCTTATGACAGTTACATGAACATTTCTAGCCTGTATATGTGAGATTTGACAAATACCATGAGCAAATAATATATTTCTCATACACTGTGTACCTCTTTAAGACTCAAGACTTCTTTGGAGAGATAGCAGATTATGGTGGTAAATGATGTGGATCCTGGAGCCACACTGCCTCTGCTGCAATCCCAGCTTCACTAATTACTATGTTACTTTGGGCCAACTACTGAAGCTCTTTGTGCCTCACTTACATTATCTTTAGAATGGGGATACCAATAGTTCTTACCTCTTATAGTTGTTATTTTATTAGAAAAAATTAAAGTGTCTAGAACACTGACTGGCACCTGATAAAGGCTCAATAACTGATAGCTGTTACTAGTAATCTTCAATGCTTCACTGTGAACATTGGATCAGAACAAATCACTCAGATATTTGTCAACTTGATAAGATTTATAGACATAGTCCAGGAAGAAATGAATAATACAACTGCACCTCATACACTCTTTGGGGGGCATATGTACAATAAAATTGTATGTCTAAAAAATTATTGATTTATTTATATGTGAGTAATAATTTAACTGTGAAGTAATATATCTTGATAAGAAGCAAGGAGAATTATAGGAAAAATTGGATCTATCATTACAAATAAAGCTAAATATTGAAGATGAAAGGAGAAAGAATCAAATAAGAAACAGAAATTATAGCTAATAAATGAATATCTACAAGCAATAAGAAGATTAATGTGATAATTAAGTGAGGCTAGTATTCTTTTAAAATTCTTCTTCAAAAAGATTTCTTTTAATGAGAAAATACTGGAAATGCAACCTCCTTATTGTCCTCAGCGTGACTCAGGAAGATTTTTGGGGTAGCCATAACAAATAAATACAGACAAAATCTTAGTAAAAAGTACATAAATAAAAGAAATTTCAAAAAGAAAAAAATCATTAGTTTCTCTATGTCTGCAGATCTGATGGTTAAGGACACACTTAAAGAAAAGAGGACATTAGGACAAGCAGAGCTACAAACCCAACTTTCTGACTATTCACTGTTGAAGAAACCTACAGAATAACTAAAACTTAAATAGAAAAGATTATTCCATTTACATAGATCTGGAAGTGGTGGAGTGCACATGCAGACAGAGTTAGAGCTGTCTCTAGACATCTGTTGTGATGGATAGTCTATGTTTATGTTTCATTCACATTACCTCTTCCAGCTGATTCTGGAGTTCTGTCCTTATTGAAGCTGTAGACTGATAGAAACACAACTGCTGAGGAACACAAGAGTATAATGTAGCCTACATTCAATTCTCTTTTTTTCAACCCTTACTTGCTACAAATATTTGTTCCTTTTCTCTATTAATCATCAGTGATAAATTTTATCACGCTAAATCTTCTGTTGGACAGTTTAACAGTTTACTTGAAGAAAACAGGATATGTAAACTATTCCCAATAGTTTAAGTCATCAATGATTTAATATCATAAAAAACTGAAAGATAGTATTAATAGGCTATTAACTTAAACCACTAACTTAACATTTTTCTTATGTAAAAATTTAACATAGTTTCTTCACAACATGACATTTTCAAAAGGTAAAATTCCATAAACATAAAAATAACCCTCCAAAGCACTTGACAATTGCAGTTTTATAAATATTTCTTAATCACAGTACACAAAGTACTTTCTGGAGCATGGGTTTCTTTACAAGCATATACTATTAGGTTTGCTGAGATAATTTTTAGATTCACACATAAAAATCCATATCATGCTTCCAGAACATAATAGTCATTGATTCCTTTACACTCTAACACGCTTGGCATGATATGCAATTTTAAATTCTTTAATCAAATATGTCTAAAAGTAATTCTACATATTTATTAACATATCATGTAAAGTATTATATCTTATAAATTAAGATGATAAATGTACTGGTTTATTTGTTACAGGTATATCACGGAACATGTTTCTCTACTTTTGGCAAAGTGGAAAATAAATGCCTATCAGACTGTATTCAAAACCAAATAGGCTTTGTATACTCTGATTAATGTCTGTGTTTCGCTAGCTTAATTTTCTTAATTAGAATTCCTCCAATGAAAATATATGATAGGTAAGACATTACCTATATTTAAACATATCACAGGAAATTTTAATGAATATCCCTGTCAGGGGTTTCAAGAATTCACATCTTGACCTTTGTCCTCAGTCCGAAAAATCAATGCTGCTTTTACTGAGGGTTACTATAGGTGCCTCATGCATTTATGTGTGATAATAAAACACATGAAAATGGATGATTTAGCCATGGATCTAGAAATAGATTTTAGTGGCTACAGTTTTCATATTTTCACACAGACTTCTCATTATTTCAGTGTTTCAGAAAAGTACAAAAGTATTTAAATCAGCTGCCAAAAATATGAAGATACTTAAACATAATGTCAACATTTACTGTACAAAGGTAGTTGAATATTTTATCTGCTGAAAAAATTTACTTTATAGAAAATCAAAGATCCCCCTTTTGCATGACTAAAATTGACCTAATTAGTGGAAATTAACCTGGACAAGTTGATTATTTTCTCTAAGAAAAAAGATTTGGTTCTTGCCAAGGAAGAGTAGCTGGATGCCAAGTAATGTATAAAGCCTGTAATGTAAATAAGAAAATTCTAAGGTAAATTGAAAAATAAAATATGACTTCATATTGTCAAATATTTATGAAAAGCAAGTAATATTTCAGCCAGAATGAACCAGCCTCATATTTTCTTACCCAATTATAAAACAAACAAAGAGACACCTTACCCTTGCTATTAGGAGTCTGTGTCCAAGAAGACTTGAAGCTCAAAGGCAGAGAGCCTTGAATTGAAGTTGATGTTCCACTTATTGGAAAGACAGGTAGTCACTGTTCTGCAATTTTAGGTTAGATTACAAGATGTTGATCAAGGCCTGAATTTGTGTCAGATGCAACCGTAATGATATATAGTCCATTAATTCAATCTCTTAATTTTAGTCAAATATTAATTCAATAATCATTTTTACAAGAAAGAAATTGTAATTTTCCAAGAAGGCAATCGGTCTCTAAGGACTTACATTGCCCATTCCATAAATTGGCTTGTCTTTGGCTCCACTGAGCATCTTTACCTCATTGTATGTTTAGTTAAATACTGGAACTTCTGTGTCAAAAGGGCCTTGGGGATAGAGTCCCATAAATACTTATCTCAACCAGCTAAAGATATTTCTCATGTAATAGGTATTACTAAACATGATTTATTGTGGAATATCCTCCACTAAAGTTGGCAGTTTTCAACTTGCCTAATAAATGGATTAAATATAGCCACCCCAAATGCAATTTGGATCACTTCTAAAATTTAAAGAGCACATCTAGATGCTATGTTCTCTTATCGGTAGGTGGTAAAAGATGCACAAAATATATATTTGATTCTGAAATACGATCTGATGTGAGCAAGGGTACTATGCATTAAATTATGACTCCAAGATGGAGTACTAATATAAGAATAAGGCATAACTCTCTATGCCCCTTCCAGTTGAAGTAAAAAAACTACTAAAGCTTTCCATTTGTCTGAACGAGGTAAAAGTGTTTGCTAGCTCAGATGATGCCTACCACAGCCCAGAATCTGAATTTATTGTTCCAACGAAGAAATACATTGAAAATATTAACTGATGCAGTTGTTGACTCAAAATATGCCATAGTCTACAGTAATTCACTATAACCCATATTTATTGCCAAAGCGGACAGTAAAATATAGATATAATATATATTTATCTTCTTTAAAAAGCAGAAATCACTTGTTTTACACCAAATTTAGAATGAGAAAAAATAGACGCACTAGAAAAATATAAAATACATGCACTTTAAAGCATTTAAAAACTTTAATAAGTAAAGAATTTGAGGGAATAACATTTCAAAGAGATGTCTGCCTTTGGGTTCTTTCCTCTAAGAGTACAGAATAAGTCTAAAGCCACAAATGAAAGCCTGAAAAGTTGGGTGGGACCTTATATAGATGCTGTTCTCAGAAGAATAAGTGAACCTCAAAGTCTACCAAGAAAAAGAGTTCTTTTTAATCAACCAGGCTTGCACTGGAGACCACAGAGGACTTTACTCTTGGAGTAGGGATTAATAGACAAAGGTGTAGGAATGAATAGACAATGAAATAGTATGCAAAGGAACTCAAGCCTAGCTTAGGTCATCTCATTCCTTCATTGGATTAATGTTGTCAGGGATTTTTATATCTTCAATCCTAGCTGCTGACTAGAAAAATAGTCAATCCTCTTTTAAAGAAAACCAACATAATAAAAGTCTTAATATGTCTTAGAATTTTTAATATGCAAAATGTAGCACTCAAAAATAACAAAGTTTAGGAGAAGACAAGGCCTAATCAAAAGACAAAATCAAAATAAAACAGATACAGATGATTCAAATAATGGAAAACAGACATTTTAAATATACCTAGTGTATACAAATAATTAAAACACAAGATGCACAATACATTGAACCAACTAAGTTTGAAAACTAAAATATACGATACACAAAAGTAAGAACTCAGTGGTTGCATGTAACAGAAGATTAGAAACAGTTAAAGAGAGTAATAGTAAATTAGAAGAAAATAAGCAGAACAAAGCAGAAAGCAATAAAGTTAATGCAGAAAATGGTACAAAAGAAGTATAAAGTTCACAGTACAAAACTCTTAACATGTATTGAATTATAATTGCAGAAAAATAGGCAAAGTATTTGAAGGTATATGGCTGTAATTATTTTTAGAGGTTCTGGAGTACATGTGCAGGCTTGTTATATAGGTCAACTGTATGTCATGGGGGTTTGGTGGACAGATAATGCCATCACCTGGGTAATAAGCATGGCAATTGATAGGTACTTCTTCTGATACTCTCCCTACTCCCATCCACCCCTTTCAATAAGGCCTCAATATCTGTTGCTCCCCTTCTAGTATCCATGTGTTCTTCCTATTTAGCTTGAATAACTAGTCTTATCTCCCACTGATAAGTAAGAAACATGCAGTATTTCTTCTAATTTGCTTAGGATAATGACCTCTGGGTCTATCCATGATGTTTCAAAGACATAATCTCAAAGTTGTTATTGCTGCATAGTATTCTACGGTGTACTTTTGCCGATTTTTTAAATCCAGTCTACTGTTAATGACCATTTAGTTTGATTCTATGTCTTTGCTATTGTAAATATTGCTGTAATGAACATATGTGATATTGTTTGGCGTGTCATCACCCAAATCTCATTTTGAATTCACAGGTGTTGTGAAATAGACCTAGTGGAAGGTAATTGAATGATGGGGGTAGGTCTTTCACATGCTGTTTTCTTGATTGTGAATAAGACTCACAATATCTGATGGTTTTAAAAGGGGGAGTTTGCCTGCAGGAGCTCTCTATTTGCATGCTGCCATCTATGTGAGACTCAACTTGTTCCTCCTTGCCTTCTGGCATGATTGTGAGGCATCCCTAGCCACTTGAAGCTGTAAATCTACTAAACCTTTCTTTTGCAAATTGCCAAGTCTTGGGTATGTCTTTATCAGCAGTGTGAAAATGGACTAATACAATAAATTTGTACCAGTAGAGTGGGGCACACTGAAAAGATACCTAAAAATAAGGTAGTGACTTTCGAACTGGGTAACAAACAGAGGTTGCAACAGTTTTGAGGGCTCAGAAGAAGACAGGAAAATGTGGGCAAGATTGAAATTTTCTAGAGACTTCTTGAATGGCTTTGACTAAAATTATGGATAATGATATGGACATTGAAATCCAGGCTGAGGTGGTCTCAGGTGGAGATGAGGAATTTTTTTGGGAACTGGAGCAAAGGTGACCCTTCTCATATTTTAGCAAAGAGACTGGCAGCATTTTGCCCCTGCCCTAGAGATTTGTGGAACTTTGAACTCAAGAGAGATTATTTAGGGTATATGTTGGAAGAAATTTCTAAGCAACAAACATTCAAGATGTGACATGGGTGCTGTTAAAGGCATTCATTTTTATAAGGGAAGCAGAGAATTAAAGTTTGGAAAATTTTCAATGTGACAATGCAGCAAAAAAAATCCCTTTTTTCTGAGGAGAAATTCAAGCAGGCTGCAGATATTTGCATAAGTAATGAGGAGCAAATATTAATTACCAAGACAATGTGAAAAATGTCTCCAGGGCATGTCAGAGAATTTTGTGGCAGCCTCTCTAATCACAGGCACTGAGCATAGGAGAAAAAATGGTTTCATGGGCCTGACCCAGCGTCCCTCTGCTGTTTGCAGTCCAGTTACTTGTTGCCCTGCATCACAGCTCTCCAGTCATGACTAAAAGGAGGCAAAGTGCAGTTCAGGCTGTGGCTTCAGAAGTTGCAAGCCCCAAACTTTGGCAGCTTCTATGAGTTTTGAACCTGTGGGTGCACAGAAGTCAAGAATTTAGGTTTGTGAACTTCCATCTAGGTTTCAGAGGATGTATGGAAATGCCTGGATGTCCAGGCAGAAGTTTGTTCCGGAGTGGGGAACTCATGGAGAACCTCTGCTAGGGCAGCATGGGAGGGAAATGTGGGGACAGAACCCCCCAAAGGGAGTCACCACTCCAGCGCTGCCTAGTGGAGCTATGAGAAGAAGACCACTGTCCTCCAGACTCCAGAATGTTAGATCCAAGGACAGCTTGCACCATGCACCCAGAAAAGCTGCAGGCACAACATCAGCCCATGAAACCAGCCAGAAGGAAGGCTATACCCAGCAAAGTCACAGAGGCAGAGCTGTACAAGACCATTGAAACCCACCTCTTGCATCAGTGTGACCAGGATGTGAGACATGGAGTCAAAGGAGATCACTTTGGAGTTTTAAGATTTGACTGCTCAACTGGATTTTGGACTTGTATGGGGCCTGTATCACCTTTATTTGGCCAATTTCTCCCATTTTTAATGACTTTGTTTACCAAAAGCCTGTACCCTCATTGTATCCAGAAAATAATTAACTTGTTTTTGATTTTACATGCTCATAAGCAGAAGGGACTTGCCTTGTCTCAGATGAGACTTTGGACTGTGGACTTTTGATTTAATGCTGAAATGAATTAAGACCGTGGGGGATTATTGGGAAGGAAAAATAGGTTTGGAAATGTGAGTACATGAGATTTGGGTGTGGACAGGTGTGGAATGACATGGTTTGGCTGTGTCCCTACCCAAATCTCATCATTAGTTCCTGCATGTTGTGGGAGATCTGATAGGATGTAATTGAATTATGGAGACAGATCTTTCCTATGCTGTTCTCACAGTAGTGAATAAGTATCAGGAGTTCTGATTGTTTTATAAGGAGATTGCCTGCACAAGCTCTGTCTTTGCCCGCTGCCAAGCATGTAAGACATAATTTCCTCCTCCTTGCCTTCTGTCATGATTGTGTGGCCTCCCCAGCCATTTGGAACAGTAAGTCTACTAAACCTCCTTTTTTGTAAATTGACAGACTCAGGTATGTCTTTATCAGCAGTGTGAAAACAGTAATACAATATGCATTGACATATTTTTATAATAGAACATTTTATGTTCCTTTGAGTATATACTCAATAATGAGATTGCTGGGTGAAGTGTTAATTCTGTTTCTAGATCATTGAGTGATTGCCACACTGCTTTCTATAATGACTGAATAAATTTACACTCCCACCAGCAGTGTATAGGTATTGCCTTTTCTCTATAACATTACCAGCGTCTATTTTTTTTTTTTTTACCATTTAGTAATAACCAATTTGAATGTTATGCAAAGGTATCTAGTTGTAGTTTTGATTTGCATTTCTCTAATATTTGATAATATGGTGCATTTTTCACATACTTGTTGGCTGCATGTATGTCTTATTTTGAAAAGTGTCTGTTCATATCTTTGCCCATTATTTTATGGGCAAAGTACCTTTTTAATATTTGTGTTTTGCTTGTAAATTTGTTAAAGGTCATTAAACATTCTGGATATTAGACTTTTCTAAGATCCATAGTTTGAAAATATGTTCTCCCAATCAGTAGGTTGTCCGTTTACTCTGTCGATTGTTTCTTTTGCTCTGCAGAAGCTCTTAAGTTTAATTGTATTCCATTTGTCAATTTATTTTCTTGCAATTTCTTTTGGCATCTTCATCAAAAATCTTTAGAACATGTCTCAAAAAAAGAAGAGCCGTCTTTGACCAACCCATAGTCAATATTGTACTGAATGGGCAAAAGCTGGACACATTCCCTTTGAAAACCAGCACAAGACAAGGATGTCCTCTCTCACGATTCCTATTCGACATAGTATTGAAATTTAGGCCAGGACAATCAGGCAAAAGGAAGAAAAAAATATTCAAATAGGAAGAGACCAAGTCAAATTGTCTATGTTTGCAGATGACAGAATTGTATATTTAGAAAACACCATCGTCTCAGCCCAAAAACTCCTTAAGCTGATCAGCAACTTCAGGAAAGTTTGGGATAAAAAATAAATATGCAAAAATCACAAGGCATTCCCATACACCAACAATAAACAGTGAGCCAAATCATGAGTGAACTCTCATTCAAAATTGCTACAAAGAGAAGGAAATACCGAGGAATAAAGGAATGTGAAGGACCTCTTCAAGAACTACAAACCACTGCTCAATGAAATAGGAGAGGACACAAACAAATAAAAAAATCCATTCTCATGGATAGGAAGAACCAGTATCGTGAAAATGCCCATACTACCCAAAGTAATTTATACATTCAATGCTATCCCCATCAAGCTATCACTGACTTTCTTCACAGAATTAGGAAAATTAGGAAAAACTACTTTAAATTTCATATGGAACCAAAAAACAGTCCATATAACCAATACAATTCTAAGTAAAAATAACAAAGCTGGAGGTATCATGCTACCCAACTTCAAACTATAGCACAAGGCTACAGTAATGGAAACAGCATGCTGCTGGTACCAAAACAGAGATATAGACCAATGAAACAGAACAGAAACCTCAGAAATGACACCACACATCTACAACCATCTGATTTTCAACAAACCTGACAAAAACAAGCAACGGGGAAAGAATTCCCTATTTAATAAATGATGCTGGAAAAACTGGATAGCCATATACAGAAAACTGAAACTAGACCCCTTCCTTACACTTTACATATAAATTAACTCAAGATTAATTAAGGACTTAAATGTAAAACCTAAAACCATAAAAACCCTAGAGGCACACCTAGGCAATACCATTTAGGACATAGGCATGGGCAAAGACTTCATAACTAAAACACCAAAAGCAATTGCAACAAAAGACAAAATTGACAGATGGGATCTAATTAAACTAAAGAGCTGCTGCACAGCAAAAAAAAAAAAAAAAACCTGTCATCAGAGTGAACAGGCAACCTACAGAATGGGAGGAAATTTTTGCAAACTATCCATCTGACAAAGGGCTAATAACCAGAATCACAAGGAACTTAAACAAATTTACAAGAAAAAAACAAAGAACCCCGTCAAAAATTTGGTGAAGAATATTAACAGACACTTCTCAATAGAAGACATTTATGCAGCAACAAACATACGAAAAAAAAGCTCATCATCACTGGTCATTAGAGAAATGCAAATCAAAACCAAAATGAAATACCACCTCACATCAGTTAGAATGGCAATCATTAAAAAGTCAGGAAACAACAGATGCTGGAAAGGATGTGGAGGAATAGGAACACTTTTGCACTGTTGGTTGGAGTGTAAATTAGTTCATCCATTGTGGAAGACAGTGTGGGAATTCCTTAAGGTTCCAGAGCCAGAAATACCATTTGACCCAACAATCCCATTACTGCGTATATACCCAAAGGACTTTAAATCATTCTACTGTAAAGACACATACACACATATGTTTAATGCAGCACTATTTACAATAGCAAAAGCTTGGAACCAACCCAAATGCCCACAAATTATAGACTGGATAAAGAAAATGTGCCACATATATACCATGGAATACTATGCAGCCATAAAAAAGAGTGAGTTCATGTCCTTTGCAGGGACATAGATGAAGCTGGAAAACATCATTCTCAGCAAACTAACACAGGATCAGAAAACCAAACACCGGATGTTTTCACTCATAATTGGGAGGTGAACAATGAGAATACATGGACACAGGGAGGGAAACATCACACACTGAGGACTGTTGGGGTTGGGGGCAAGGGGAGAAAGATCTTTAGGACAAATACCTAATGCATGCGGGGCTTAAAACCTAGATGACAGGTTGATGGGTGCAGCAAACCACCATGACACATGAATATCTATGTAACAAGCCTGCATGTTCCACACATGTATCCCAGAACATAAAGTATAATAAATAAAAATAAAAATTTCTTCATGAAGTCCTATGTCCAGAAAGTTTTTCTTAAGTTACCTTTCAGGGTTTTACAGTTTTAAGTTTTACATTTAAAACACTGATCATCTTGAGTTGATTTTTGTATATGACGTAAGGTAGGGGTCCAGTTTCAATCTTCTACATATGGCTAGCAAGTAATCCAAGTATGATATATTGAATGGGGAGTCCATTCCGTATTGCTTGTTTTTGTTCATTTTGTCAAAGATCAGTTGGTTATAGGTGGGCAGCATTATTTTTGGGCTCTATATTCTGTTCCATCGGTCTATGTGTCTGTTTTTGTACCAGTATCATGTTCTTTTGTTTGCTGTATCTCTGTAGCATAGTAGTATAGTTGAAGCCAGGTAATGTGATGCCTCCAGCTTTGTTCTTTTTACTTAGGATTATCTCGGCCATTCGAGCTCTTTTTTGGTTCCCTGTGAATTTTAAAATAGTTTTTTTCTAATTCTGTGAAAAATGCCATTGATATTTTTCATATTCCATAGCATTGAATCTGTAAATTTCTTTGGGAAGTATGGGCATTTTAACAATATTGCTTCTCACTATTAGTTCTCTTTGTAGAGACCTTTCATATCCCTACTTAGCTCTTTCTAGATAATTTACCCCTTGACAATTGTGAATGAGATTACTTTCTCCATTTGGCTCTTGGCTTGGATACTATTGGTGTATAGTAATGGTACCAATAATCTCTGTATGTTGATTTTGTATCCTGAAACTTCGGTAAAGTTGTTTAACAGAGTGAGAAGCCTTTTGGCAGAGACTATGGGGTTTTCTAGATATAGAATTGTGCGGTCTGCAAAATCTGATATTTTGACTTCTGCTCTTCTTACCTTTCTGCATTTTATTTGTTTCTCTTGTTTGATTGCTCTCACCAGAACTTCTCAAACTATGTTAAATAGAACCAATAAGAGAGAGTATTCATGGCTTGAGCCAATTTTCAAAGGGAATGTTTCCAGCTTTTGCCCATTCTATAAAATGTTGGCTATAGATCTGCCCTAGATGGCTCCTGTTATTTGGAAGTATATTCTTTTAATGCCTAATTTATTGAGGGTTTCTAACCAGAAGATATATTGTATTTTATCACAAGTGTTTTCTGCATCTATCAAGATAACCATGTGGTTTTTGTCTTTAGTTCTGTTTCTGTGATGAATCACAATTTTTGATTTGCATAGGTAAAACCAACCTTGCCTCCCAGAGATAAGGCCTATTTGATCATGGTGGATTAGATTTTTGATGTGCTATTGGATTTGATTCGCTAGCATTTTGTTGAGAATTTTTTCCTCTATGTTTATCAAGGATATTGGCAAGAAGTGTTATTTTATTGTTGAGTCTCTGCCAAGTTTTGGTATCAGGATGATGCCGGCCTCACAGAATTAAATAAGGAAGAATCCTTCCTCCTCAATTTTTCAGAATACTTTCCCTTGTAATGACACCAGCTCTTATTTTATGTCTAGTGGAATTTAGCTGTGAATCCATCTGGTCCTGGGCTTTTTCTAGTTGTTAGGCTTTTTCTTAGTGATTCAGTTTTGGAACTCATTATTGATCTCTTCAGGGATTCCACTTCTTCCTGTGACAGCTTACTTCATTGCAAATCTCAATGTGGTGGAGACAGTATCTGGTCATTACATTATATATTCTGGTTATATGATTGTCCCTGTGCTTTAGTCTTATTTATTATTCATGGGGAAGGATCCATTGCCTTGGTATCACAATCATTGTCATTTCTAACCAGGGGATATCTTTTCTAATAAATAAAGTAAAGCAAATTACTCACCACCTTAGAATTCAGCGCTATGACTACATGTCCCATCACTTAGAAGCTATTGTCTAGATAGAACATTGAAATGGGCTCCTAAAGGCTGAGTCATGGTACCACCCTGAACATTCCACCCCAAAAACCTGGAATGCTTTCTTCCATATGTTTGACACACAGTATGTGTTCAATAATTTTACTGTACATAAACCTTGTGCTACATATATCTATGGGAGGTTATCTTCACACTGATAAACATTCCCCCATGCAGCCTAATCAATGTCCTTCTCCATTTCAATATCCACAAGATCCAATTCCACATGTTCCTATGATTACTGTCATTTAAATTACGTAGAATTGTAATTTTTAACAAAATAAATTATTTACTTCTAGAAAAGAACCATATTTTCTGCTTGCAGTATAATGTTACCTGAACCTAAATATTAACCCGGATGCAAAGAGGGACTGCTCTGGGAAAGGGCATGAGACCTTTATTGAGGTGGCTTTCTGCAACTTCTAAACATACTGAAAGTGCTGTCATCTGAATGCTGTCTACTTACAGCACACTCAACAGCTGGAAAGATAAATTCTTCTTTCCTAAATGAAGGAAAGGGCATGGCCTCCTCATATACATCATAACATACCCCTTATGCCCCTTTAATTTGTGTATTCTTATACATTATCAGAACAGCTTTTTTAGGATTATCTTACTTGAGGGGGACTAGGAGAGAAAGCTTCAAGGACAAATTATGTCTCTTGCCATTGCAGCTGATCTGAGTTGCAACTACTATTTACCATCTTCTTCCTTATCAATTTTTTCCACTTCACCTTCTGCTAGCATCTCTATAGATCTCATAACTTATTTAATGGGATAGTCCAGACTTTCATCCTCAAAATGCCTCATCCATGTTCATTATACCCATTCAGGAAAGGATGGTTGCACTTTCTGATTTATTACCTCTATTTGGAAAGGAAATGGCAAGACATACTTAAATAAGTCATCTGGAAGACAAAAGTATTATTTCTTGCAACGATTGTGTTATAACACCTCCATTCCACATCACAATCAAGTCAATTACCTCTGCCACAGTTGTGGGAAGAGCCATCTCTAAATCACTACAGATAGCAACCCTTTGCATGATAGGAGATCCAGATTTAATCCAATATTGTGACTCATGGGACAAAATAAAGAAAAGGGCTCTTTAAAGACATAATTGATCCATTTTATCACCTACCTTAAATATTTTCATAACATTGAAAACTGCAATTATGCTAGCCAATCAATAAATATTCTTATATTTCAAAAAACTTGAATTCAGTGTTCTATCATTTGAACCAAAAACATCGTAACTGAAATAGCTGCATTTTAAATGTGGTTATGAAATGGTTTTAATTTAAAAGACTTTTTAAATTTACATTGATAGTTCAAACATTACCATATTGTTTTAATTGTTATAACATTGTAAACTGTCATATTCAGAATGGCTTATTAGTCTTTCAAAATTTAATTGCAAATTTTATATCTTTGAGCTTCCAGTTCAACTTTTCAGATTAAAGGAATGTCCAGAAGGGTTTGCTTTTATGTGGAAAGAAATGCAACATATGGTTACCATTTTCCCCAGAGATATACACTTAGCATAATGCCACAATTTGGTGAAATGAAACTTGGACATGAACATAATCAAAATAAATTAATTAATTACTTTGGTAACATTGTAATAGTTTCTTCCTCTGAAGAAGCAAAGCGGAAAAGTATGGGGAATACAGTAAATATTAGTAGTATAATGTGATTGATCAGTCTAGTCAAAAAACAGAGCTTAGACTTATCATGCAAGATTCTGGGAACAACATGGTTTATGACCTTCAGAGGCATTTCACAAACCTCAGCAATTTTACCACTAGATATTCAACATACTGTAATAAGAAAGAATCGGGAGGCCAAGGCAGGTGGATCACAAGGTCAGGAGATTGAGACCATCCTGGCTAACATGGTGAAACCCTGTTTCTACTAAAAAATACAAAAAAATTTAGCCAGGCATGGTGGTGGGTGCCTGTAGTCCCACCTACTTGGGAGGCTGAAGCAGGAGAATGGTGTGAACCCGGGAGGCAGAGCTTGCAGTGAGCTGAGATCACGCCACCACACTCCAGCCTGGGTGTCAGCGAGACTCAGTCAAAAAAAAAATGAAAGAAAGAAAGAAAAAAAAAAAAGAAAGAAAGAAAGAAATGACAAGGCCTCTAGAAGATTCATAATGGGAAGTTACTCATGCAATGCCATTAGACCCAAGAACCCTAAAGCGCCGTCATTTTTGGAAGTGTATATGTATGAACATATGCAGATGGAAGACTCTAGCTGAAACCTAATCCTGCCACCATGTGATGATTATTGGGATTTGGGGTTCAATAATTCCTGATAGAGTGTCCAGAGGAAGTCCATTGGAAAGGCAACTACTGAGAATTTATTGGGCTTTCACGGAAACACAATTTAATGCTGTTAATGGCATAGCTTAACAAAATATCTTAATAAAATATAAATAGTATGTATAGAAACGTATTTCAGGAGGTGGCTCTGGGAAGTATATCATGTTCATAAGCATAACTTTCAGAGCAAATGGAACCTCTCCCAGAGGTTTCCAGTCCTGTTGCTCAGTGGCATGAACGCAATTATATATTTCCAGTTTCAAAGATATTTGTGAGTATGGTGCTTATATATTCTACAGTCTTTAAGTAAATCACACTGAAGGAAGCACCATTGCTTTTCCTTATGAACAAGAGCATCTATTTTAATTACCTAGCCCTCTCTTTCTCCATTGTCAGCTGGGCATGTAGAAGAAATATCCTGTCTCAATAGATATGTAAATAGAGAAAAACCATAATTTAAACAGTGCACAAGGGAAACTACATCAAAGGAGCCCCATCCACACTCAATGCAGATATAGACGTTGAGATCTTGAACATTCAAAGAGATGCCATAATGAGACAACATCTCTTTGAGCTGTGAGCTTCTAAATCCTGCCTTCCCAACCTAGGATACCTGAACTGCACTTAGATGTCTAACAGTACCATGGCAAAGATGTTGTCTACATATATGTCTTCTAAAAGAAGAGGAACACCCTTATTCTATTTATTTATTTATTTATTTTGAGAGAAAGTCTAGCTGTGTCACCCAGGCTGGAGTGCAGTGGCACAATCTCAGCTCATTGCAAACTCTGCCTCCTGGATTCAAGTGATTCTCCTGCCTCAGCCTCCTGAGTGGTTGGGAAAACAGGGACACACCCCCACTTCTGGATAATTTTTGTATTTTTTAGTTGAAGCAGGGTTTCACCATATTGGCCAGGCTGGCCCCGAAATCCTGACCTCATCATCTCCCCCGCTGCATCCCAAAGTGCTGGGATAACAGGCATGAGCTGCCGCGCCCCTCCAGAACACCATTATTCTAACTATAGTTGAGTTTTTTCACAAGAATTCTCATCTCTAAATTTCTCAATTTGTATATTAAGGGATTCAACATGGGTGTGATAATTGTATAAAACACAGTCATGAATGTATCAATAGGAAAGTTTGAAACAGGTTAAACAAACATGAAAATACAGGGAACAAAATAGAGGACAACCATGGTAATGTGGGAGCCACAGGTAGACAGGACTTTATGCCTCCCTTCCTGACTATAAGTTTTAAGCGAGTTTAGTGTGACCCCAAGGAGATTAGTGGAAGAGTGAAGAAGACCATACAGATTGCTCCACTATTGGCAATCACAGTGAGGCCTATAAAGTAGGTGTCAGTCCATGTCAGTTCCAATAATGGATACATGTCACAAAGGAGTCAATGACACTGGGGCCACAGAAAGGGAGATTGTACACAACAACAATTTGAAACACAGAATGCACAAAGCCTCTTAACCAGGCCACCACCAACAGAAGGATGCAAACCTGTCGATTTATGATGATCAAATAGTGCAGTGGCTTAGAGATGGCCACATAGCAATCATAGGCCATCAACACCAGAAGGAAGACCTCAGCACCACCAAATACGTGGTCTATAAATAGCTGACTCATGCAAGCTGGGAAGGAAATAGTATTTTTATCACAGAGTAAGTCTACAATCAATATGGGATAAATGGTGGTGGAATACACAGCATCTACAAATGACAGGCAGGCAAGGAAAAAATACACTGGGGAGTCCAAGGAGGGGTGGCAATAATGGTCACCACAATGAGCAGGTTGCCCACCATAGTCACAATGTATGTGAGTAAAAACATTACAAATAATGCTTTTTGCACATCAGGATCCTGAGTGAGGCCCAGGAGGACAAATTCTGTAACATTGTTACTCGGTCTCATTTACTCTTCTTTAAGGCTTATATCAGAGTTGAGAGCTCAGGAGGGCAGGACCTGTAATGAAACAGTGAACAGGAGCATGAATACATACATGATGTCACAGAGCACATCTTCATCTTTATGTCTTAAACAGAGGTTTATGAACAATAAACATTTAGTGAGTCTCTACTGAGTTGCTCATCTCCTCAAAGATTACAGGTCAAGCCTACAGTTAACAGCTTCTGTCTCAAAGTTTTAGTGAATATTTTGTACAGAGGAAGAGTTAAAGGCCCAACAGCCATTTATACATTTCAAAACTCCTTAATTAAAATGTATTTCTTGGCATGACAATTAGCTATGGTGAATAGTCAACAGATTTTGGTCTGAAGAAACTTACTTTCTGGTGGTAGTAATAAACTCTAAATAAGTAAATTGACATAGATTCAGTCCTTTGAGTTTGTAGTTGCTGTGGGATCTTTATGATCAGGGTAGCATTAAAATTAACATCCTCTGAAATATCTCACTCAGGACTATGGAATTCCATTATTAGACATTTGGTCCTTCATGCCTCGAAGGATGTTCAGTCTTTATGAATATCTCATTAAATGTCAAGAGACTGTACATCAACCTGTATATATAGTAAAATGTTATTTATCACATTATTCCCTGTTGCAATTACTTGATCTGACATCTGTTTGCCTTATAAGAAGCAACAAGTCTCTAGATCATATCCTTGCCTGTTTCATAATTTTTATCACACTTACAATAATATCCTGATTTTCAGCAACTACTTTTAAACTCAAGTAAACTAACTGGTGACTATCACCCCTGCAACATTAGTAGTGCATATTTTTTTGTGAATTCTTGGAGTGAACTAGATAGTGAAAG
The DNA here is from genome assembly GCF_009828535.3 of Hylobates moloch. Classification (NCBI taxonomy): domain Eukaryota; kingdom Metazoa; phylum Chordata; class Mammalia; order Primates; family Hylobatidae; genus Hylobates; species Hylobates moloch. The sequence continues at coordinate 74,067,496 of NW_026652280.1, read as the reverse complement.
AGAAGAAAATATACACAGTAGAAAGAGGTACAGTGCAGTGGGGGGTGATTTTATTTATAAAATTATTTCGATACTGAGAGCACTCAAAAACAGAACCTTAGTGTCCAGATTCCAATAAAAGCATACTCATGGAGAAATTCCCAGTTCAATGTAAGGCGGCATGAATTTCAGTCATTTTCTGAATACATTTACAAACCTGCCTCTGTTTTCTTACTGGAAAACAGTATGATTAAATTAGATGACCTGAGAATCCTTTCTAGTTAACCACCTATGAAATTATTAGTGCACCTCTCCCTTATTCTATTCTACTGACTTTTTTATTTTTCATACATTGATAATTAAATAGCAATTTCCAAGCTCATGACTGTTACATGAATAATGATAGTCAGTGGTAGAGGTTTCATGGTTACAGTGAGTGAATGATGACTCTGAATTTCTCACTCAGTATGTGTCTATTTAAGATTCAAGACATTCTTAGAAAGCATAGCATGTGGTGAATAATGTGGACTTTGGAGCCACACTGCCTCAGCTAAAACTGCATCTTCACCACTTACATGTGACTCTGGGCCACTTGCTAAACCTCTCTATGCCACACTTCGATTTAAGACATCTTAGGGTTGTTTTATTACAGTAAAGTAAAGTGCCTAGAACACTGGCTGGCACCTCGTTAAGGCTCATAAATGGTAGCTATTACTCATGTTCCTGAATGCTTCACTGTGAACATTGGATCAGAACTCATCATCTGGATCTTTGTCAATTTAAAAAGATTTATAGACATAGTCCAGGGAAAAAGCAAGAAGATTCCTATAATTCAGGAAAGGCTTTTGGGGAGCACAATATAATTGTATGTCTTAGGAATTATCTATTTAATTATGTACGAGTAGTGATTGTAGCTGTGATGGAATGTATCTTGACAAGATCAGGCAGAATTATAGTAGAAAAATTAGACCCCTCATCAGAGAGAGAGAGCTATGTGGTAGAGAATGAAAAAAAGGGTCAAATCAGAAAACAAAGTAGTTATAATAAATAAGCTAATATCCACAGATAATAAGGAGATTAAATTTAATGTGATAATTGAGGCAAGTATTCTACTAAAAATCTTCTTCATAAAGACTTTTTAGTGAGGAAATACAGGAAGCACAACCTCCTGTGGGTCCGTGGGTTGACTGAGGAGGCTTCTTCGGGTAGCCAAACAAATGTAGACCAAATCTGAAAAGAAAGATGAAAGAAAGAAGAAAGAAAGAAAGAAAGAAAGAAAGAAAGAAAGAAAGAAAGAAAGAAAGAAAGAAAGAAAGAAAGAAAGAAAGGAAGGAAGGAAGGAAGAAAGAAAGGAAGGAAGGAAGAAAGAAAGAAAGAAAGAAAGAAAGAAAGAAAGAAAGAAAGAAAGAAA
>NW_026652280.1:73996107-74051146 GCF_009828535.3 Hylobates moloch | reverse complement strand
AAATAATGACTATTTCTTAAAAGAAGCAGTGAAAACAGAAGACAAAGGAAATACATCTTCACAGTGATATGTGACTATCTATGTCAACATAGAATCCATTCAAAATCTCACAGAAGTGAATGTAAAATGTAGAGTTTTCTGACTAATTTAAAAAAAAATACTTAGAGATTCTAGAACCAGCCACAAACTATAGAATAGGAGCTTTAAAACATAATCTCCAGCAAGAAGGAAAAGCTCTGAAATGGAAAAAAGGAAATGCAGGAAAGAAGGAAGACTAATTGAATGAAGAAAAATAGGAATAAATAAAATGAATATTAATTAAAAGTAACATTAGTAAATACAAAACCAAAAGAAAAGTGGTGGATTTAAATCCAATATATAATTGATTTTTTTAATGAGCAGATTTCTCCTATTTAAGAAATAGAACACAATGTTTAGTGTTTTATAAGGGAAACATCTTAAATAACAGGATAAAAAGGTGAAGATGGAATAATAAAATAAACTCCATAAACTCTTACCAAAAGAACACTGTTTCTATGCTAATATCTGACAAAACTAGACTTCAAGGCAAGAAATATTGCCAGAAATAAATTTTTGTAATGGCAAAAGATTATTGACTTTAGTTAGGGTAAAATTATAAATATGCATTTATCTGAAATCACAACTTTATAACTTATTTTTTGATAATAGACTGAATTATCCTAAAAGGAGAAATAGGAAAATCAGCAATAATATCGGAAGATTATAGCACAATTCTCTGTAAATGCAAGAACATACAAACACAAACATTTATAAAGATATTTAAGATCTAAATAAAACTATTAACAAAAGAGTCCGTCATATCCAATAACTGTAAAATGCATGTTCTTTTCAAGTGCATGGAAGATTTTCCAAAAATCAATCACACGCTGGTTCATAGAGTGATTCTTAATGAATTTCAAATGGTTATAATAATAAAATATGTCACTGAACATCCAGAAAATCAGCTACAAAATAAAAAAACTAAAATTAGCCAGAAACTTTCTTTATGTGTCAAAATTTTAAAAACCACTTCCAAATAATCCATTAGCAAAAATAAATCACAGAACATAGAAAATATTTTGAGCCTAATAGTAATGAAAACACAACATATCAAAGCTTGTAAGACTCATCTAAAATATTACTTACATTTTCTAGAAAATAATAAAGACTGATATCAGTGTACTAAATATCTGTTCAAGAAATCATTTCACTTAGCATAATGTCCTCTAGGTACATCCGTGTTGTTATATATGATATAAAAATATCACAGTGTACCCTACAAATACATACAATTACTGTTGGTCAATTAAAAACAAAATAAAACAAAGAGGTTATTCAGTCTTCCAGGTTCATTCATGTGACAACCCTGTGACAGCTTACTTCATTGAAACTCCTCAATCTGGAGAAGACAGCATTTTTTCATCACATATTCTGGTTATATGTTTGTCCTAGTACTTGACTTATTTATTATTCTTGGAGTAGAATCCATTATCCATTCTCATGGTATCTTATTCATTCTCTATCCAGAAGAAACATTTCTGGTAAATAAAGCAAAACATATCACTCACCACAATAGAATTTATTGGTATAATCATATTTCTCATCACCTAGAAGTTGAGCAAATAGGACATTGGAATGTCCTTCTAAAGGGTGAATCATGCTGCCAGCTGGAAAATCCTAACCTGAGAACTTGAAATGCTCTCTTCCATATATTTAACACAGAGTATGTGTTCAGTAAGTTTTAGTCATCATATACCCATGCCACATATATTCTGGAATATCATCCCCATGCTAATAAACATTCCCACATGCCAAGAAAACCTCAATCATGTAGACCCTAACCCAGTGGTGCTAGAGGAATTAAATACACACACACAGAAATATAGAGTGTGGAGTGGGAAATCAGTGGTCTCAGCCTTCAGAGCTGAGAGCCCTGAACAGAGATTTACTCACATATTGACAGCAAGCCAGTGATAAACATTGCTTCTATAGATTATAAATTTAACTAAAAGTATTTCTTACCAGAAATAATGGCATGGGCCAAAATAAAGGGATGGCTCTGGCTAGTTATCTGCAGTAGGAACATGTCCTTAAGGCAGAGATTGCTAATGCTATTGCTCGTGGTTCAGAAATGCCTTTAAGTGGTTTTCCACCCTGGGTGGGCCAGGTGTTCTTTGCCCTCATTCTGGCAAACCCACAACCTTCAGCATGGGTGTCATGGCCATCATGAACATGTCACAGGGCTGCAGACATTTGGTATATGGCCAGTTTTGGGGCCAGTTTATGGCCAAATTTGGGGTCCTGTTCCCAACATGTCCCCCTTCTTTGTTTTACAAAGCAATAAAAGAAAAGGTGGCTTTGTTAATGCTGGGCTACTTCTCTCAAGATTCAGGATTCACATCTGCAGACTATACAAAGACAAACAACACAGATTAAAAGCACAATCATCATTGCAATCACAGAGCTTCCAAATGTTTTTATCCATTTTAATTGGTTACTAACTGTTAATCTGTCTGCAGCTTCTTCAAGCACTCCAGTTCCTGGCATCAAGGTCAGTGTGCCTGGGATGCTTTAAATATTTTTTCTTTTAATTTTGCAATATCCAAAGACAAGTTTGTAGAGTGTCCTTCTAGATGCTTTTTTATTCTTTCTCAAATTTTGATCTTATTAACAGCCACTAATAGTTTCCACGAAATCCTTATGTTTAGCTCTTAGAGTGCGCCATATCATTTGAGGTCGATGTGCTACTATACCACCATCTTTCCAGATAATAGGAACTCTTGCCATACTTCTTACTATTTCTACCATCTGACCATTTTGTTCAGACCAGCTGAACACAGTGTGGCTGTGGGACACACACTGAGAGGTGCAATTTAAGCTAAACATCCCCTTAGGGGACCAATCAATAATGATTCCATAGGTATCGTTGTGCAGCACCTCTGCCTGTTCTGCAATGCAATCTTCCCGAAAAAGTATGTTCATTTTTTATGATCAGGTTCAATTTTGTTTACAAATGGGTTTTTGAGGGCAATATTCCTCAATTATAGGAGCAGATTCATTATGGTAAATACTGAGATCAGAAAGCATGTGCAACTATGTCATATAGTGACTACATCCAGGCATTATTGTTAGCCAAGATTGATAAATATGCCAAATAAGTATAATTGTTCTCTGTGTCAGACCTTGTTGAAGAAATACAGCAATAGTGATCACCGCTATCATAGCTACCATTAAATTACTCACTGTGACTGGTTATCCTGCTTTCCTCAGGTTTTCTTCTGCCATTTGTGACAGCTTCTTGATCTGTCCTCAAGTGGCTGGCTGTCTTCAACGGGTGTTGCTTGTGACAGTTGGGGTCCTTCTCAGTGTCAGTCTTGACATGGCTGCAACCAGGGGTTCCTCGGGATCCTCCTGGAATCTCTTCCATGACGTCTGGCTCATGATAAAGTTTCAGATGTCTTGATGGTATCCAAATCGGCTGTTGATTCTGTCCTGAAGAAACACAAGCATAACCTCTACCCCCAGTTATTATTTTACATGTCTCCCAACTTTTTGTTATCGAATCTCTCCACCAAACAAGTTGTTCTGCTTCTGTCTTTGCAGCATCTGTAGATGCTGTTCAGCTGCTGATAGCATCTGGCCTTAGGCTGGCTCAAAAAATTTAAAGTTAATAATGCTAGATTCAACTGCATATGGATGGTCCCATAGTCCCTGTTTTCCTCCCTCTGCTTTTGCAACTACTGTTTCAGGGAGAGATTCTTTCTTTCCACTCTGGCTTATTCTTGATAATTATATGGGATACCAGTAATGTGTTTAATTTCCATACAGAGAGAAATGTAGCTAGATCTTGGCTACTATAGCCTGGGACATTATCTGTTTTAATAGAAGCTGGAATGCCCATCACCACAAAACACTGCAAAAGGTGATGTTTAACACAGACAGAAGACTCTCCTGACTGGCATGTAGCCCAGACAAAGTGAGAAAAGGTGTCCACACATACACGTACATAAGCTAGTCTCCCAAATGAGGGAATGCTGAGTTGGAAAAAATTAGCAAATCTAGAGTCTCCTCTGGATCTATTCTATTTATTGAGCTTTATGGACTTGCTTTTCGATTAGCAGGAGCTCTGCCTCAGCTTCTTTTGTTAATTGCCAAGGGCTAGTGAGACTAGGATCTCCTCTAAGTATAGAAAATAGATTACTCATGGCATAGGTGGGAATGCCTAGAGCAGGTCATATCCAATTCATGTCCCCTAGTGATTTTAGAAAGTCATTTAATGTTTTCAATTGATACTTATGTATGGCTACTTTCTGTGGCACAATGGTAATGTCATTTACTAAGGTCCCAAGTAGGAGTAAGGAGTAGTAGTCTGAAATTTTTCAGGAGCTATAATGAAACCAGTGTGAGAAATTGAATTTTGGAAGTAATCATAACACCAGAGTAATATTTCTTGAGTGGGGGCAGCACAAAATATATCATCTGTAAAATGAATAACGTAACACTGTGAAAATTTTCTATGAGTAGATTTAATTGCTTGCCCTACCTAAGTCTGGCAAATTGTTGGACTGTTTAACATGCCTTGTTGCAACACTTTCCATTGAAAATGATTAGCAGGCTTCAGATTGTTTACTGCAGGAATTGTAAATGCAAATCCTTCACAGTCTTGCTCAGCTAAGGGGTTAGTAAAGAAACAGTATTTTAAATCTATGACGATTGAAGGCCAATTTTTTGGAATCATAGCAGCAGAAGGCCATCCTGGCTGCAATGCTCCCATAGGTTGTATAACTGAATTAATGGCTCTTGAATCAGTTAACATTCTTCATTTACCTGATTTTTTCTTAATTATGAAAACTGGAGAATTCCAAGGGAAAAATGTTGGAATAGTCCCAGGTTGTCCGTCGGGCAATTCACAATGCAAAAGGTAACTACTTTGATATACTTCAGGGTGTTTAACAACTCCAACTATGGTAAATTGAGCAGTTTGAATTGGCCACATTGACGGCCAGTGCTGTAGAAAAATGATTGAAATGTCTGCTCCTGTATCTACCAAACCTTTAAATTTCTTTCCCTGAGTAGTTATTTCACAAGTAGGCCATTTATCAGTAATTTGATTCACCCAATAAGCTGTTTTGCCTTGTTTATTGGTGCTTCCAAATCCTCCTGTTTTTTTTTAATTTCACTTTTCCTCCTTTACACATACAGCACAATCAGGAGCTGTGCTATACGCTGTCCTGGCTCTGCTTTCCAGGGAACATAAGTAGATATAACAATTTGAATTTCCCCATTGAAATCTGAATCAATGACTCCTGTATGTATTTGTACTCCTTTTAAATTTAAACTAGACCTTTCTAGAAGTAATCCTATCATCCCCACTGGCAAGGGTCCACAGACCCCTGTTGGGACCTTTTGAGGGGGTTCCCCAGACAGAACACTCACTGGTTTTGTGCAGCATAAATCTACTGTGGCACTACCAGCTGTGGCAGGGGACAGACATTTTACAGGGGTGAGGGAATGGCCTGAGCTGGAAATGCCCCACTTTGGAACAGGGCCCAGGACAGGCCCCTCATGGCATTTCCCAAGTTTAAAAGAAAACAGCCCAAATGTAGCTATAATGTTTCCCTGTTGAACTGGGGGCTGTATCCTAACAGGGAATTGCCAAGCCTCTAAATCACCCTCACTTCTAGCTTGCTGAATTCCTGCCTGAATAGAACTGAGAGCGGTCGCTCAGGGCGATGCTCGAACAGTCACTGGGGCAACTACTTTTTGCCCAGTGTCCTCCAGAAAAGAAAGATCTGGAGGGTCAGGCCACTCTGTTTCTTCAAAATAAGGAGGGGGCACAGAAGAGTAGGGATGAACCTCTTCCGCTTTTGCTGCTTTAGCTTTAGCTGGCAAACAAACCTGCTCTGTTACTTCTGTTACTGCATTATACTTCCCTTCCTCCTCATCATTAGTGTGAAAAGTTTCCAAGGTGGAATGAACCAGAGCCCACACTTGTCCCACTGTTACCCTGATGCTTCTGGGCTCCCCTTCTTACTCACCACAGGGATTACTTAAGAGTACTCGGGTGTCCTCCTGCTTAGTTCCACATTCTCCAACTGTCGCTCTGGTGACTTTTCAACCTGGATTCGAGCCCCATATATGGGCACCACTTGCCCAGACCAGCTCAGTCATGAAGACCCTAACGCAGTGGCACTAGAGGAATTAAAGACACACACAGAAATATAGAGTGTGGAGTGGGAAATCAGGGGCCTCACAGCCTTCAGAACTGAGAGCTCCAAACAGAGATTTATCCACATATTTATTGACAGCAAGCCAGTGATAGGCATTGTTTCTATAGATTATAGATTTACTAAAAGTATTCCTTATGGAAATAAAGGTATGGGCTGAAATAAAAGGATGGGTCTGGCTAGTTACCTGCAGCAGGAACATGTCCTTAAAGCAGAGATCGCTCATGCTATTGTTTGTGGTGCAGGAACGCCTTTAAGTGGTTTTCTGCCCTGGGTAGGCCAGGTGTTCCTTGCCTTCATTCCAGTAAACCCATAACCTTCAGTGTGGGCATCATGGCCATCAAGAACATGTCACAGTGCTGCAGAGATTTTGTATATGGCCAGTTTTGGGGCCAGTTTATTGATAGATTTGGGGGTCTGTTCCCAACAACCACAGGCAGGCATCTATTTTGCCTTTCTTCATACCAGTATCCACAAGATCCATTTCCACACATTCCTCCAATTCTTGCCCATGCATATTACTTAGACTCTGCTATTTGTGAATCAAATGAAATGTTTCCTTCCAGAGCAAAGCCATATTTCCCACTTGCACTCTAGTGAAACTGAAATCTAAATACTGACCTAATTGCAAGAAGGAACTTCTCTGGGAAAGGGCATGAGACCTTTGATGAGGTGACTTTCTGTAGCTTCTACAGATATTGAAGGGGCTAACATCTGAGGGTTATCTACTAAGAGCATGGCCAGGAACTGGAAAAATATAACCTTCTTTCCTAAAAAGAGAGCAAAGTAGTACATTTGCAGATCTATCACAGCCTAGCTCTTATGTCACTTGAATCCATTTTGTTCATATACACATGGAAACAGCTTCTTTAGTATTCTCTTCCTGGGAGAAAATTAGAAGAGAAATGTTAAGGGATAAACTATGTCTTTTGCCACCATGGCCAATCATGTAGTTGTAACTGCTATTTATCATCTTATTCCTTCATTGTCAATTATATTTCTCCCACTTCACCTTCTACTACCACCACTACTGATCTCATGACTGACTTAAAGGTGTGGCTTACACCTTCATCACCAAAATATCTCATTCCTGTTCACTGTACACATTCAGAAATGGATTCTTGTACTTTCTCACTTATTATCACAAGTGGACAAATGTGTGACAAGGTGTGCCCATGTAAGTCACCTGGAAGACAAAAATATCATTCCCTGCTACCATTGTCTTGTAACACCTCGATTCCACATCATAATAAGGTAATTACCACTGCCACAGTTGTGAAAAGATCCTTCTCTCAATGGCTACAGAATCCCACCCTTCTCATGATAGGAGAGCCAGATTTAACCCAACATGTGATTCACAGGATACAATGAACAAAGAAAAGCACTCCTTCATTAAATAGTCAATCAGTTTTATCAGCTTAACCTGAAGCTTGTCATAACATTGAGTTTTACATTTACCTTAGCCAGAAAATAAATATCCTTACATTTCAAAATAGTTTGAATTCAGTTTTCTGTCATTTGTAACAAAAACATCTTAACGGAAATATCTTCAATTTAAATATGTATAGGAAATTGAAGGAATGTATAAGTCCTATTATTTGTATACATATGTGTATATGTGAAACAGTGCTGCATTATTTTAACTGTTATAACATTATAATCTGTCTTATCCAGAGTGGCTCATTATTCTTTCAAAATTTAATTGCAATTTCCATAACTTTATGCTTCCAGATGAACTTTTACAATCAAAAGCATATCATGAATAGTTCAGTTTTATGTAGAAAAAAAGGAAAAAATATGTTTGCCATCTTTCCCCATGGATGTATAGTTAGCACACTGCCATAATTTGGTGAAATTAAATTTAGACATAAACATAATCAAAATAAATTAATTCAATTTGATTTGATTAATTAATTCATTGATAACATCATAATAGTTGATTCTTCAGAATAAGCTTGAAGGAGTATGAGAGTGAGAGTAAATATCACTAGTCTAGTGTGACTGATAAGTCCAGCCAAAATACAGTGCTTGGACTAATCATGCAAGTTCCTTAGAACAACATGGTTCATGACCATCAGAGACATTTTACAAGCCTTACCAAATAAACCACTCTCTGGTTCACATCCTAGTATCAGAAAAGAAATGACAATTGTTCTAGAAGGTGTATAATTTATAATTGGAAGTTACTCATGCAATGCCATTGGAACCCAATAACCTTAATGCCCTTTCGTTTTCAGAAGTGTCTAGTATATGAAGATATACAAATGTAAGACTCCAGCAAAAGCCTAATTCTGACTCTCTACGATAAACACTGAGATTTGCATTCAATATTCATAATACAGTGACCAGAGGAAGCCCATTTGTAAGACAACTACTGAGAAGTGGTTGGACTTTCACAGAGACACAAATTAATTCATCATTTTTGCCCTCGATGTCATGGGTGATGTTAGAGGGCCAATTACAGAAAGATAACATGGCATGACAAAGATTCTCAATAAAATGGAAATAGCACATGGAGAAATTTTCAAGGAGGTGGCTCTGAGAAGCATGTCATATTTATAAGCATAACTTTCAGAACAAATAGAACCTCTGACAGGAGTTTACACTCCTGATGCTCACTAGTATGAATGCAGTTATTCATTTCCAGCTAAAGAAAAATAGGATATTTAATTTCCTCATGGAGATTCTCATGTCGAATTGTTTGATTCATATGAAAATCTGCTGAAATTCTCCCACTGAATAGTAGAACCTTGGTCCAAGAGGGTAAAATTAAGTCCTCTGGATGACCAGATGTATGAGGAACATAATCTTTAGTTCATGCAGCATTTTGTTCTCACTCTCAGAGCAATGTCTGAATATTTCCTGAATTCTGTGTTGTAACCTCAACATTTGGTCAGGCAGACAAGATCAATGGATAACCAAGAAATCTAGCAACAGAGAATGCTATTATGGAAAGCTTACTAGGATTCTAAGGGAAGATTAAAGTGTGTGCTATAGGTCCTCCAAAGAACTTAGATTTTCTCTCTTTTTAAAAAAGGAATAGAAAGCATTTGTCCCAGGATTTTCAAGTAGCCACTTTGATATATGGGATGAATGACATATAAGAAGAATAATGACATGTTCTACTAAGTCATATCATATTACTAGCAGTAATATGATAAAGACTAAGGTACTACAACAATAGAAGAAACACTGCTTTAAAGAGCCTTAAAGAGTACTTTCTAGTGCCAAGAACCAAACCAGAACTTGTAGGGTTACTACAAAGGACCAATAGCCACAGCTCCTAGTGATGTCAAATGGATTTATCTTGATTAGACTTTTAATGACACTTTGAGATTCACTTAGCCTGTGATTCAAGCCACAAATGAAAACACAATCAGGCTATTAAAATAAGACATGGCCTACTATTTTGATTCCTCAAATCTCATTGAATCAAAGCACAAATATTCTCATGGCCAGTGGGCATAAATGAGCTAAGAAGTACATCACCTAGGCCAGGCATGGTGGCTCACTCCTGTAATCCCAGCAATTTGGGAGGCCGAGGTGGGTGGATCACCTGATGTCAGAAGTTTGGTACCAGCCTGACCAACTTGGCAAAACTCTGTCTCTACTAAAAATACAAAAATCAGCCAAGTGAGGTGCTGCATGCCTGTAATCCCAGCTACTTTGGAGGCCGAGGCAGAATTGTCACTTGAACTCAGGAGGCAGAGGTTGCTTGAGCCAAGATCATGCCACAGCACTGAAGCCTGGGGATTAGAGAGAGAATCTGTCTCAAAAAAAAAAAGGAAAAAGAAGTACATCACATGAACAATTTATACCCCTTACAACCCACATAACAATGGCTTAATCAACAGACGAATTTTGTTTATATATATGTAACAGCTAAAATGAAAAATCATGTCAGATGGGAAAGGAGCACTGAGATGGGTGATAATGCCTAGAATTGACACTATTATGCTTTACACATGACATTATCTTGTCTCCAGAGAATAAAACTCCTGTTTCTCTCATATGTGATGTGAAATCACCTAACACTGGGAAAAGACAATGTACCCCTTCTCCCTTGAATGGGTGCAGTAAATGCTTCTGTTTACACAACTGCGTAAGAACAAATTAGAACTATAAAAAGGTGAAGATGTTAAAGATAAAGAAAAGGAGCAGCCCAATTGGTAAAGGACATCTAAAAAGGCTATTGTATAATCCTTAATTCTGGGATGTACATATTAATGCTGAGACATGGACCTTCTTGAGTTTCAACAGAAATCTGAAACATTTACTACATCACTCTACTATGGCAGAAATTGAACTTCAAACTCTTTTCCAACACCCCTTGCACTAGCAAGTTGCTGGAATTTCTTCTTACTCTTTCAATCTCTTACATAATTTGTGTTACAGGAGAGCTAAATGTAGTCTCAGCCTACCATATGCAATTCAATAATAAGCTCAGTATTTGAGGGATGAGAAATGTCATAGCCAGCAGATCTGTATTATAAAAAATGCAAAAAAAATCTCCTCAGGCTAAAAAAAATTAATATTACATGAAAATTATAATTTTATAGAAAATAATTCAGAAAATTGATATAATACAGAGGGATTAAACAGATTATTTTTCTTTCTATTTTTAGTTGTTTCATAAAAATTTTTTAAAGAAATTTAATAACAATATATTCAGAAGTTAGTAATATGCAGGATAATATATACAAAATAATTTCAAAGTGCTATGGGATGTTAAGTAGAATGACACTTTCAAAAGATTTTTCATTTCTATTGAGAAACTGAGTCCTGCCAACAGCCAGCATGGAAGTGGATCCTTCCATAGCCAAGCCTTCGTATGAGGATCTAGTACCAACCAGACGATAATTACAGATTTGTAAGAGACCCTGAAGCACCAGAATCTGCTAAGCCATCCTTAGTGTCTTGACCTACAGAAATTGAGACATAATAAGTACATAGTGTTTTGAGCCTAAGTTTTAGAGTAACATTTATGTGGGAATAAGTAGCTCATATATCTAAAAACTCTTCAAATATTTGGAAATGCAGCAATAAATTTTTGATAACCTATGAATCAATGTAAATGTTCTAATAGAAATAAGCAAATATATAGAATTCAACACTAACTAAAACATACCAAATTTTGTGAGATGTAATTAAAACAGTACTGAGAGGGAAATTTATAGCTATAAGTGTTATATTAAAAATAAATATTTAAAAGCATGCATTTGAGCTTTCATATTAAGAAGAGAAAATTAAAGCCAAGGTAAGTAAAAGAAAGGGCATAATAAATATAAAATCAAAAATCAATAAAATGGATAACCTTAAATAGAAAAAAACAAGATAGTCAGAAGTTGGTACTTTTATAATACAATTGATAAACTTCTAGCAAGAATGATCAAGAAAAAGAAAAGAATAGAAATTCATATTACTCGGGGTGGGGCCAAGATGGCCGAATAGGAACAGCTCTGGTCTACAGCTCCCAGCGTGAGTGACACAGAAGACAGATGATTTCTGCATTTCCATTTGAGTTACCAGGTTCATCTCACTAGGGAGTGCCAAACAGTGGGTGCAGGACAGTCGGTGCAGTGCACTGTGTGTGAGCTGAAGCAGGGGGAGGCATTGCCTCACTTGGGAAGTGCAAGGGGTCAGGGAGTTCCCTTTCCTAGTGAAAGAAAGGGGTAACAGACGGCACCTGGAAGATCAGGTCAGTCTCAACTTAATGCTCAGCTTTTCCAATGGACTTGGAAAACGGCACACCAGGAGATTGTGTCCCGTACCTGGCTCAGAGGGTCCTATACCCACGGAGTCTTGCTGATTACTAGCACAGCAGTCTGAGATCAAACTGCAAGGCAGCAGTGAGGCTGGGGGAGGGGCGCCCGGCATTGTCTAGGCTTGCTTAGGTAAACAAAGCAGCCAGGAAGCTCGAGCTGGGTGGAACCCACCACAGCTCAAGGAGGCCTGCCTGCCTCTGTAGGCTCCACCTCTGGGGGCAGGGCACAGACAAACAAAAAGTCAGCAGGAACCTCTGAGGACTTAAATGTCCCTGTCTGACAGCTGTGAAGAGAGTAGTGGTTCTCCCAGCATGCAGCTGTAGATCTGAGAATGGGCAGACTCCCTCCTAAAGTGGGTCCCTGAACCCCGAGGAGCCTAACTGGGAGGAAACCCCCAGTAGGGACAGACTGACACCTCACTCGGCCAGGTACTCCTCTGAGACAAAACTTCCAGAGTAACTATCAGACAGCTGAATTTGTGGTCTCATGAAAATCCACTGTTCTACAGCCAATGCTGCTGACACCCAGCAAAACAGGGTCTGGAGTGGACCTCTAGAAAACTCCAACAGACATGCAGCTGAGGGTCCTGTCTGGCAGAAGGAAAACTAACAAACAGAAAGGGCATTCACACCAAAGACCAAACTGTACATCACCATCATCAAAGACCAAAAGTAGATAAAACCACAAACATGGGGAAAAAACAGAGCAGAAAAACTGGAAACTCTAAAAAGCAGAGAACCTCTCCTCCTCCAAAGGAACGCAGTTCCTCACCAGCATTGGAACAAAGCTGGACAGAGAATGACTTTGACGAGTTGAGAGAAGAAGGCTTCAGATGATCAAACTACTCCAAGTTACAAGAGGAAATTCAAAACAATAGCAAAGAAGTTACAAACTTTGAAAAAAAATTAGGCGAATGGATAACTACAATAACCAATGCAGAGAAGGGTTTAAAGGAGCTGATGGAGCTGAAAGCCAAGTTTCGAGAACTATGCGAAGATTGCAGAAGCCTCGGTAGCCGATGCGATCTACTGGAAGAAAGGGTATCAGTGATGGAAGATGAAATGAATGAAATGAAGAAAGAAGGGAAGTTTAGAGAAAAAAAGAATAAAAAGAAATGAACAAAGCCTCCAAGAAATATGGGACTATGTGAAAAGACCTAACCTACATCTGACTGGTGTACCTGAAAGTGATGGGGAGAATGGAACCAAGTTGGAAAACACTCTGCAAGATATTATCCAGGAGAACTTCCCCAAACTAGCAAGGCAGGCCAACATTCAGATTCAGGAAATACAGAGAACACCACAAAGATACTCCTCGAGAAGAGCAACTCCAAGACACATAATTGTCAGATTCACCAAAGTTGAAATGAAGGAAAAAATGTTAAGAGCGGCCAGAGAGAAAGGTCGGGATACCCACAAAGGGAAGCCCATTAGATTAATAGCTGATCTCTTGGCAGAAACTCTACAAGCCAGAAGAGAGTGGGGGCTGATATTCAACATTCTTAAAGAAAAGAATTTTCAACCCAGAATTTCATATCCAGCCAAACTAAGCTTCATAAGTGAAGGAGAAAAAAAATACTTCACAGACAATCAAATGCTGAAGGATTTTGTCACTACCAGGCCTGCCCTAAAAGAGCTCCTGAAGGAAGCACTAAACATGGAAAGGAAAAAACGGTACAAGCCACTGCAAAAACATGCCAAACTGTAAAGACCATCAAGGCTAGGAAGAAACTGCATCAACTAACGAGAAAAATAACCAACTAACATCATAATAACAGGATCAAATTCACACATAACAATATTAACTTTAAAAGTACATGGGCTAAATTCTTCCATTAAAAGACACAGACTGGCAAATTGGATAAGGAGTCAAGACCCATCAATGTGCTGTATTTAGGAATCCCATCTCACATGCAGAGACACACATAGACTCAAAATAAAGGGATGGAGGAAGACCTATGAAGCAAATGGAAAACAAAAAAAGGCAGGGGTTGCAATCATAGTTTCTGATAAAATAGACTTTAAACCAACAAACATCAAAAGACACAAGGCCATTACATAATGGTAAAGGGATCAATTCAATAAGAAGAGCTAACTATCCTAAATATATATGGACCCAACACAGCAGCACTCAGATTTGTAAAGCAAGTCCTGAGAGACCTAAAAGGGACTTCAACTCCCACACAATAATAATGGGAGATTTTAACACCCCACTGTCAACATTAGACAGATCAATGAGACAGCAAGTTAACAAAGATATACAGGAATTGAACTCAGCTCTGCACAAAGTGGACCTAATAGACATCTACAGAACTCTCCACCCCAAATCAACAGACTATACATTTTTTTCAGCACCACACCACACCTATTCCAAAATTGACCACATAGTTGGACGTAAAGCTCTCCTTAGCAAATGGAAAAGAACAGAAATTATAACAAACTGTCTCTCAGACCACAGTGCAATCAAACTAGAACTCAGGATTAAGAAAATCACTCAAAACCACTCAACTACATGGAAACTGAACAACCTGCTCCTGAATGACTACTCGGTACATAATGAAATGAAGGCAGAAATAAAGATGTTCTTTGAAACCAACGAGAACAAAGACACTACATACCAGAATCTCTGGGACACATTCAAGACTGTGTATAGAGGGAAATTTATAGCACTAAATGCCCACAATAGAAAGCAGGAAAGATCCAAAATTGACACCCTAACATCAAAATTAAAAGAACTAGAAAAGCAAGAGCAAAAACATTCAAAAGCCAACAAAAGGCAAGAAATAACTAAAATCAGAGCGAAACTGAAGGAAATAGAGACAAAAAAAGCCCTTCAGAAAATTAATGAATCCAGGAGCTGGTTTTTTGAAAAGATCAACAAAATAGATAGACTGCTAGCAAGACTACTAAAGAAGAAAAGAGAGAAGAATCAAATAGATGCAATAAAAAATGAAAAAGGGGATATCACCACCGATCCCACAGAAATACAATCTTTCATCAGAGAATACTAGAAACACCTCTATGCAAATAACCTAGAAAATCCAGAAGAAATGGATAAATTCCTCAACAAATACACCCTCCCAAGACTAAACCAGGAAGAAGTTGAATCTCTGAACAGACCAATAACAGGCTCTGAAATTGTGGCAATAATCAGTAGCTTACCAACGAAAAAGAGTCCAGGACCTGATGGATTAACAGCAGAATTCTACCAGAAGTACAAGGAGGAATTGGTACCATTACTTCTGAAACTATTCCAATCGATTGAAAAAGAGGGAATCCTCCCTAACACATTTTATGAGGCCAGCATTGTCCTGATAAAAAACCCTGGCAGAGACACAACCAAAAAAGAGAATTTCAGACCAATATCCTTGATGAACATTGATGCAGACATCATCAATTAAATACTGGCAAACCAAATCCAGCAGCACAACAAAAAGCATATCCACCATGATCAAGTGGGCTTCATCCCTGGGATGCAAGCCTGGTTCAACATAAACAAACCAATAAAAGTAATCCAGCATATAAACAGAACCAAAGGCAAAAACCACATGATTATCTCAATAGATGCAGAAAAGGCCTTAGACAAAATTCAACAACCTTCATGTTAAAAACTTACAATAAATTAGGTATTGATGGGATGTATCTCAAAATACTAACACCTATCTATGACAAACCCATAGCCAATATCATACTGAATGGGCAAAAACTGAAAGCATTCCCTTTGAAAACTGGCACAAGACAGGGATGCCCTCTCTCAACATTCCTATTCAACATAGTGCTGGAAGATCTGGCCAGAGCAATCAGGCAGGAGAAGGAAATACAAGTATTCAATCAGGAAAAGAGGAAGTCAAATTGTCCCTGTTTGCAGATGACATGACTGTATATCTAGAAAACCCCATCATCTCAGCCCAAAATCTCCTTGAGCTGATTAGCAATTTCAGCAAAGTCTCAGGATACAAAATCAATGTACAAAAATCACAAGCATTCTTGTACACTAATCAAAGACAAACAGAGAGCCAAATTATGAGTGAACTCCCATTCACAATTGCTTCAAAGAGAATAAAATACATAGGAATCCAACTTACAAGGGATGTGAAGGACCTCTTCAAGGAGAACTACAAACCACTGCTCAATGAAATTAAAGAGGATACAAACAAATAGAAGAACATTCCATGCTTATAGGTTGGAAGAATCAATATCGTGAAAATGGCCATACTGCCCAAGGTAATTTATAGATTCAATGCCATCCCCATCAAGCTACCAATGACTTTCTTCACAGAATTGGAAAAAAAACTTTAAAATTCATATGGAATCAAAAAAGAGCCCACATCACCAAGTCAATCCTAATCCAAAAGAACAAAGCTGGAGGCATCACGCTATCTGACTTCAAACTATACTACAAGGCTACAGTAACCAAAACAGCATGGTACTGGTACCACAACAGAGACATAGATCAATGGAACAGAACAGAGCCCTCAGAAATAATGCCACATATCTACAACTATCTGATCTTTGACGAACCTGACAAAAACAAGAAATGGGGAAAGGATTCCCTATTTAATAAATGGTGCTGGGAAAACTGGCTAGCCATAAGTAGAAAGCTGAAACTGGATCCCTTCCTTACACCTTATACAAAAATTAATTCAAGATGGATTAAAGACTTATATGTTAGACCTAAAACCATTAAAATCCTACAAGAAAACCTAGGCAATACCATTCAGGACATAGGCGTGGGCAAGGACTTCATGTCTAAAACACAAAAAGCAATGGCAACAAAAGCCACAATTGACAAATGGGATCTAACTAAACTCAAGAGCTTCTGCACAGCAAAAGAAACTACCATCAGAGTGAACAGGCAACCTACAGAATGGGAGAAAATTTTTGCAACCTACTCATCTGACAAAGGGCTAATATCCAGAATCTACAATGAACACAAACATATTTAGAAGAAAAAAACAAACAACCCTATCAAAAACTGGGCAAAGGACAAGAACAGACACTTCTCAAAAGAAGACATTTATGCAGCCAAAAAACACATGCAAAAATGCTCATCATCACTAGCCACCAGAGAAATGCAAATCAAATCCACAATGAGATGCCATCTCACACCAGTTAGAATGGCCATCTTTAAAAAGTCAGGAAACAACAGGTGCTGGAGAGGATGTGGAGAAATAGGAACACTTTTACACTGTTGGTGGGACTGTAAACCAGTTCAACCATTGTGGAAGTCAGTGTGGAGATTCCTCAGGGATCTAGAACTAGAAGGATCATTTGACCCAGCCATCCCATTAATGGGTATATACCCAAAGGACTATAAATCATGCTGCTATAAAGACACATGCACAGGCATGTTT
The DNA here is from genome assembly GCF_009828535.3 of Hylobates moloch. NCBI lineage: Eukaryota > Metazoa > Chordata > Mammalia > Primates > Hylobatidae > Hylobates > Hylobates moloch. The sequence goes on along the minus strand of NW_026652280.1, from coordinate 74,033,780 downwards.
ATTGCGGCACTATTCACAATAGCAAAGACTTGGAACCAACCCAAATGTCCAACAACGATAGACTGGATTAAGAAAATGTGGCACATATACACCATGGAATACTATGCAGCCATAAAAAATGATGAGTTCATGTCCTTTGTAGGGACATGGATGAAACTGGAAGCCATCATTCTCAGTAAACTATTGCAAGGACAAAAAACCAAACACCGTGCATTCTCACTCATAGGGGGGAATTGAACAATGAGAACACATGGACACAGGAAGGGAAATATCACACTCCGGGGACAGTTTTGGGGAGAGAGGAGCGGGGAGGGACAGCATTAGGAGATATACCTAATGCTAAATGGGGAGTTAATGGGAGCAGTACACTAACATGGCAAATGGATACATATGTAACAAACCTGCACATTGTGTACATGCACCCTAACACCTAAAGTATAATAATAAAAAACAAAATAAAAAACAAAAACAAAACAAAACAAAAAGCAAGTGTCCACTTGCAGATTCTTCAAACAGAGTGTTTCAAAACTACTCAATCAAAAGAAAGGTTCAAATCTGTGAGTTGAATGCAAACATCACTAAGAAGTTGATCAGAATGCTTCTGTCTACTTTTTATGTGAAGATATTTCCTTTTCCCGCATTGGACAAAAATATCTCAAATATCCACTCGCAGATTCTACAAAAAGACTGTTTCAATTCTGCTCAACCAAAAGAAAGCTTCAACTCTCTAAGATGAATGCACACATCACAAAGAAATTTCGCAGAATGCTTCTGTGTAGTTTTTATGTGAAGATATTTCTTTTTTCACCATAGGCCTCAAAGCATTCGAAATGTCCACTTGCAGATTCTTCACAAAGAGTGTTTCAAAACTGCTCAATCAAAAGAAAGGTTCAACTCAGTGAGTTGAATGCACACATCACTAAGAAGTTGCTCAGAATGCTTCTGTCTAGGTTTTCCGTGAAGATATTTCTTTTTTCACCATAGGCATCAAAGCACTCCAAAAGTCCACTTGCAGTTTCTTCACAAAGAGTGTTTCAAAACTGTTCAACCAAAAGAAAGGTTCAACTCTGTGAGTTGAATGCACACATCTGTAAGGAGTTGTTCAGAATTCTTCTGTCTAGTTATTATGTGAAGATACTTCCTTTTCCTGCATTTGATGAAAAGATCTCAAATATCCACTTGCAGATTTTATGAAAAGACTGTTTCAAATCTTCTCAACTAACAGAAAGCTTCAACTCTGTGTGATGAATGCACACATCACAAAGAAATTTCTCAGAATGCTTCTGAGTAGTTTTTATGTGAATATATTTCCTTTTTCACCATAGGCCTCAAATCACTCCAAATGTCCACTTGCAGAATCTTCACAAAGAGTATTTCAAACTGCTCAATCAAAAGAAAGGTTCAGTTCTGTGAGTTGAATGCACACATAACTACGAAGTTGCTCAGAATGCTTTTGTCTACTTTTTATGTGAAGATATTTCCTTTTCCCACATTGGACCAAAAGATCTCAGATATCAACTTGCAGGTTCTACAGAAAGACTTTTTAAAATCTGCTCAACCAAAAGAAAGTTTCAACTCTGTGAGATGAACGCACAGATCACAAAGAAATTTGGCAGAATACTACTGTGTAGTTTTTATGTGAAGATGTTTCCTTTTTCACCATAGGCCTCAAAGCACTACAAATGTGCACTTGCAGATTCTTCGAACAGAGTGATTCAAAACTGCTCAATCAAAAGAAAGTTTCAACTCTGTGTGTTGAATGCACACATCACAAAGAAATTTCCCAGAATGATTCTGTGTGGTTATTATGTTAACATATTTCCTTTTCACAATAAGCATCAAAGCACTCCAAATGTCCTCTTGCAGATTCTTCAAACAGAGTGTTTCAAAACTGCTCAATCAGAAGAAAGGTTAAAATCTGTGAGTTGAATGCACACATCAGTAAGAAGTTGCTCAGAATGCTTCTGTCTAGTTTTTAAGTGAAGATATTTCCTTTTCCCGCATTGGATAAAAAGAACTCAAATATCCACTTGCAGGTTCTACAAAAAGACTGCTTCAAATCTGCTCAACAAAAAGAAAGTTTCAACTCTGTAGGATGAATGCACACATCCAAACAAATTTCGCAGAATGCTTCTGTGTAGTTTTTATGTGAAGATATTTCCTTTTTCCCCATAGGCCTCAAAATACTCCAAATGTCCACTAGCAGATTCTTCAAACAGAGCGTTTCAAAACTGCTCATTGAAAAGAGAGGTTCAACTCTGTGAGATGAATGCATACATCACAAAGAAATTTCGTAGAATGCTTCTGTGTATTTATGTGAAGATATCTCCTATTTCACTATAGGTCTCAAAGCACTCCAAATGTCCACTTGCAGATTCTTGAAACAGAGTGATTCAAAACTGCTCAATCCAAAGAAAGGTTCAACTCTGTGAGTTGAATGCGTACATCATGAAGAATTTGCTGCGAATGCCTCTGTCTAGTTTTTATGTGAAGATATTTCCTTTTCCCGCATTGGACGAATAGATCTCAAATATACACTTGTAGATTCTACAAAAAGACCTTTCAAATCTCCTCAACCAAGAGAAAGCTTCAACTCTGTGAGATGAATGCACACATCACAAAGAAATTATGCAGAATGCTTCTGTGTGGTTTTTATGTGAAGACATTTCCTTTTTCACCATAGGCCTCAAAGCACTCTAAATGGCCACTTGCAGATTCTTCACAAAGAGTGTTTCAAAACTGTTCAATGAAAAGAAAGCTTCAACTCTGTGAGCTGAATGCACACATAACTAAGAAGTTGCTCAGAATGCTTCTATCTAATTTATATGTGAAGATATTTACTTTTTCCCCATTGGGCAAAAAGATCTCAAATAGCTACTTACAGATTCTACAAAAAGACTGTTTCAAATCTGCTCAACCAAAAAAAAGCTTCAACTGATTGAGATGAATGCACACATCACAAAGGAATTTCACAGAATGCTTCTGTGTAGTTTTTATGTGAAGATATTCCCTTTTTCACCCTAGACCTCAAAGCACTCCAAGTGTCCACATGTAGATTCCTCACAAAGAGTGTTTCAAAACTCCTCAATCAAAAGAAAAGTTCAACACAGTGAGTGGAATGCACACATCACTAAGAAGTTGCTCAGAATGCTTCTGTCTGGATTTTATTGGAAGATATTTACTTTTCCCCCATTGGACGAAAAGATCTCAAATATCCACTTGGAGATTCTGCAAAAAGACTCCTTCAAATCTGCTCAAACAAAAGAAGTCTTCAACTCTGTGAGATGTACGCAAACATCACAAAGAAATTTCGCAGAATGCTTCTGTGTAGTTTTTTGGTGAAGATATTTCCTTTTTCACCACAGGCCTCAAAACAATCCAAATGTCCACTTGCAGATTCTTCACAAGGAGTGTTTCAAAACTGCTCAATCAAAAGAAAGGTTCAACTCTGTGAGTTGAATGCACACATCACTAAGAAGTTGCACAGAATCCTTCTGTCTGGTTTTTCTGTGAAGATACTTCCTTTTCCTGCTTTGGATGAAAAGATCTCAAATATCCACTGCAGATTCTACAAAAAGACTGTTTCAAATCTGCTCAACCAAAAGAAAGCTTCAACTCTGTGAGATGAATGCACACATCACAAAGTAATTTCGCAGAATGCTTTTGTGTAGTTTTCATGTGAAGATATTTTCTTTTTCACTATAGGCCTCAAAGCACTTCAAATGTCCACTTGCAGGCACTTCACAAAGAGTGTTTCAAAACTGCTCAATCAAAAGAAAAGTTCAACTCTGTGAGTTGAATGCACACATAGCAAAGTTGTTGCTCAGAATGCTTCTGTCTAGTTTTTATTTGAAGATATTTCCTTTTCTCGCACTGGACGATACGATCTCAAATATCCACTTGCAGATTCTACAAAAAGAGGGTTTCAAATCTGCTCAACCAAAAGAAAGCTTCAAATCTGTGAGATGAATGCACATATCACAAGGAAATTTCGCAGAATGTTTCTGTGTAGTTTTTTAGTGAAGGTATTTCCTTTTTCACCATAGGCCTCAAAATACTACAAATATCCTCTTGAAGATTCTTCACAAAGAGTGTTTCAAACTGCTCAATCAAAGGAAAGGTTCAACTCCTTGAGTTGAATGCACACATCACTAAGGAGTTGCTCAGAATGCTTGTCTAGTTTTTATGTGAAGATATTTCCTTTTCCCACATTGGGTGAAAAGATCTCATATATCCACTTGCAGATTCTACAAAAAGACTGTTTCAAATCTGCTCTACCAAAAGAAAGCTTCAACTCTGTGAGATGAATGCACATATCACAAGGAAATTTTGCAGAATGCTTCTGTGTAGTTTTTTATTGAAGATATTTCCTTTTTCACCATAGGCCTCAAAGCAACCTAAATGTCCTCTTGAAGATTCTTCACAAAGACTGTTTCAAAATTTCTCAATCAAAAGAAAGGTTCAACTCTGTGAGTTGAATGCACACATCACTAAGAAATTGCTCAGAATTCTTCTGTCTAGTTTTTGCATGAAGATATCTCCTTTTCCCACCATGGACAAATACATCCCAAGTATCCCCTTGCAGATTCTACAAAAAGACAGTTTAAACTCTGATCAATGAAAAGAAAGCTTCAACTCCATGACATGTATGCACAAATCACAAAGAAATTTCCCAGGATGCTTCCATGTAGTTTTTATGTGAACATATTTTCTATTTCACCATAGTCCTCAAAGCATTCGAAACATCCACTTGCAGGTTCTTCACCAAGAGCATTTCAAAACTGCTCAGTCAAAAGAAAGGTTCATCTCTGTGAGTTGAATGCACACATCACTAAGGTGTTGCTCAGAATGCTTCTGTGTAGTTTTTATGTGAAGATACTTCCTTTTCCCACATTGGATGAGAAAATCTCAAATATCTATTTACAGATTCTACAAAAAGGCTGTTTCAAATCTGCTCAATAAAAAGAAAGCTTCAACTCAGTGAAATGAATGCACACATCACAAAAAATTTCGCAGAATGCTTCTGTGTAGTTTTTATATGAAGATATTTCCTTTTTAACAATAGACCTCAAAGCCCTCCAAATGTCCACTTACAGATTCTTCACAATGACTGTTTAAAAACTGCTCAATCAAAAGAACGTTTCAACTCTTTGAGTTGAATACACACATCACTAAGTAGTTGCTCAGAATGTTTCTCTCTAGTCTTTATGTGAAGATATCTTCTTTTCCCGCATTGGACGAAAAGAACTCAAATATCCACTAGGAGATTCTGCAAAAAGACTCTTTCCAATCTTCTCTACCAAAAGATATCTTCACCTCTGTGGGATGAATGTGAACATCACAAAGAAATTTTTCAGAATGCTTCTGTATAGTTTTTATGTAAAGATGTTCCCTGTTTCACCATAGGACTCAAAGCACTCCTAATGTCCACTTGCAGATTCCCCACAAAAAGTGTTTCAAAACTGCTCAATTAAAAGAAAGTTTCAACTCTGTGTGTTGAATGTACACGTCACTAAGGAGGTGCTCAGAATGTTTCTGTCTAGTTTTTTTGTGAAGATATCTCCTTTTCCCACATTGGACGAAAAGATCTCAAACATCCACTTGAAGATTCTACAAAAAGACTGTTTCAAATATGCTCAACCAAAAGAAAGCTTCAACACTGTGAGATTAATGCACACATCACAAAATAATTTTTCAGAATGCTTCTGTGTAGTTTTTATTTAAAGTATTTCCTTTTTCACCATTGGTGTCAAAGTACTCGAAATGTCCACTTGCAGATACTTCATCAAGATTGTTTCAAGACTGCTCAGTCAAAAGAAAGGTTCAACTCTGGGAGTTGAATGCACGCATCACTAAGAAGTTTCTCAGCATGCTTCTGTCTAGTTTTTATGTGAAGATAATTCCTTTTCCCACATTGGACAAAATGATCTCAAATATCCACTTGCAGATTCTACAAAAAGACTGTATCAAATCTGCTCAACCAAAAGAAAGCTTCAAATCTATGAGATGAATGCACACATCCCAACGAAATTTCGCAGAATGCTTCTGTGTAGTTTTTATGTGAAGATATTTTCTTTTTCACCACAGGCATCAGAGAATTCCAAATGTCCACTTCCAGATTCTTCACAAAGAGTATTTCAAAACTGCTCAATCAAAAGAAAGGTTCAACTCTGGGAGTTGAATGCACACATCACTAAGAAGTTGCTCAGAATGCTTCTGTCTAGTTTTTATGTGGAGATAATTCCTTTTCCCACATTGTACAAAAAGATCTCAAATATCCACTTGCAGATTCTACAAAAAGACTGTATCAAATCTGCTCAACCAAAAGAAAGCTTCAAATCTGTGAGATGAATGCACACATCACAAAGAAATTTTGCAGAATGCTTCTGTGTAGTTTTTATGTGAAGATATTTCCTTTTTCACCATAGGCCTGAGAGCATTCCAACTGTCCACTTCCAGATCCTTCACAAAGAATTTTTGAAAACTGCTCAATCAAAAGAAAGTTTCAACTCTGTGAGTTGAATGCACACATCACTAAGAAGTTGTTCAGAGTGCTTCTGTCTAGGTCTTATTTGAAGATATATCCTTTTCCCACATTGGATAAAAAGATCTTAAATATCCACTTGCAGATTCTACAAAAAGACTGTTTCAAATCTGTTCTATGAAAAGAAAGCTTCACCTCTGTGTGATGAATGCACACATCATAAATAAATTTCGCAGAATGCTTCTGTGTAGTTTTTATGGGAAGATGTTTACTTTTTCACCACAGGCCTCAAAGCACTCCAAATATACACTTGCAGATCCCTGACAAAGAGGGTTTCAAAACTGCTCAATCTAAAGAAAGTTTCAATTCTGTGAGCTAAATGCACACATCACTAATAAGATGCTCAGAATGCTTCTGTCTAGTTTTTATGTGAAGATATCTCCTTTTCCTTCATTGGACGAAAAGATCTCAAATATTCACTTGCAGATTCTACAAAAAGGCTTTTCCAAACTGCTCAACGAAAGGAAAGCTTCAACTGTGTGACATGAACGCATGCATCAAAATGAAATTTCGCAGAATGATTCTTTGTAGTTTTTATGTGAAGATGTTTACTTTTTCACCACAGGCCTCAAAGTACTCCAAATGTTCACTTGCAGATACTTCAAAAAGAATTATGCAAAACTGCTCAATTAAAATAAAGTTTCAACTCTGGGAGTTAAATGCACACATCACTAAGAAGTTGCTCAGAATGCTTCAGTCTAGGTTTTATGTGAAGATATTTCCTTTCCTGCATTGGACGAAAAGATCTCAAATATGCAATGGCAGATTCTACAAAGAGACTGTTTCAAATCTGCTCAACCAAAAGAAAGCTTTAACTCTGTGAGATGAATGCACACATCACAAAGAAATTTCGCAGAATGCTTCTGTGTAGTTTTTATGTGAAGATATTTCCTTTTTCACCATAGGCGTCAAAGCACTCCAAATGTCCGTTTGCAGATTCTTCACAAAGAGTGTTGCAAACCTGCTCAATCAAAAGAAAGTTTCAACTCTGTGAGTTGAATGCACACATCACTAAGAAGTTGCTCATAATGCTTCTGTTTAGTTTTTATGTGAAGATATGTCCTTTTCCTGCATTGGATGAAAAGATCTCAAATATCCACTTGCAGATTCTACAAAAAGAATGTTTCAAATCTGCTCAACAAGAAGAAAGCTTCAACTCAGTGAAATGAATGCACACATCACAAAGAAATTTCACAGAATGCTTCTGTGTAGTTTTTATGTGAAGTTATTTAATTGTTTTCCATAGGTCTCAAAGATCTGCAAATGTCCACTTGCAGATTCTACATACAGAGTGTTGCTCAATCAAAAGAAAGTTTCAACTCTGTGAGTTGAATGCACACATCACTACGGAGGTGCTCAGAATGCTTCTGTCTAGTTTTTTTGTGAAGATATCTCCTTTTCCTGCATTGGACGAAAAGATCTCACACATCCAGTTGCAGATTCTACAAAAAGACTGTTTCTTATATGCTCAACCGAAAGAAAGCTTCACCTCTGTGCAATGAATGCACACATCATAAAGAAATTTCGCAGAATGCTTCTGTGTAGTTTTTATGGGAAGATGTTTACTTTTTTACCACAGTCCTCAAAGCACTCCAAATATACACTTGCAGATCTCTGACAAAGAGTGTTTCAAAACTGCTCAATCTAAAGAAAGTTTCAGTTCTGTGAGTTAAATGCACACATCACTAAGAAGATGCTCAGAATGCTTCTGTCTAGTTTTTTGTGAAGATAATTCCTGTTCACACATTGGACAAAAAGATCTGAAATATCCACTTGTAGATTCTACAAAAAGACTGTATCAAATCTGCTCAACCAAAAGAAAGCTTCAAACCTGTGAGATGAATGCACCCATCACAAAGAAATTTTGCAGAATGCTTCTGTGTAGTTTTTATGTGAAGATATTTTCTTTTTCACCCCAGGTCTGAGAGCATTACAAATGCCCACTTCCAGATTCTTCACAAAGAGTGTTTCAAAACTGATCAATCAAAGGAAAAGTTCAACTCTGTCAGTTGAATGCACACATCACTAAGAAGTTGTTCAGAGTGCTTCTGTCTAGGTTTTATTTGAAGATATATCCTTTTCCCACATTGGATTAAAAGATCTTAAATATCCACTTGCAGATTCTACAAAAAGACTATTTCAAATCTGTCCTACCAAAAGAAACTTCACTTCTGTGAGATGAATGCACACATCACAAAGAAATTTTGCAGAATGTTTCTGTGTAGTTTTTATGTAAAGATATTTCTTTTTTCACCACAGGCCTCAAAGCACTCCAAATGTACACTTGCAGATCCCTCACAGAGAGTGTTTCAAAACTGCTCAATTAAAATAAAATTTCAATTCTGTGAGTTAAATGCACACATCCCTAAGAAGATGCTCAGAATGCTTCTGTATAGTTTTTATGTGAAGAAATTTCCTTTTCCCGCATTGGATGAAAAGACCTCAAATATCCACTTGCATATTCTACAAAAAGACTGTTTCAAATCATCTCACCTCTGTAAGATGAATGCACACATCACAAAAAATTCTGCAGAATGCTAATGTGTACTTTTTATATGAAGATATTTTCTTTTTCACCAGAGGCCTCAAAGCACTCTAAATGTCCACATGTAGATACTTCACAAAGAGTGTTTCAAAACTACTCAATCAAAAGGAAGTTTCAATTCTGTGAGTTGAAAGGACACATCACTAAGAAGTTGTTCAGAATGCTTCTGTCTAGGTTTTATGTGAAGATATGTCCTTTTCCTGCATTGGATGAAAAGATCTCAAATATCCACTTGCAGATTCTACAAAGAGACTGTTTCAAACCTGCTCAACCACAAGAGAGCTTCAACTCTGTGAGATGAATGCACACATCACAAAGAAATTTCGCAGAATGCTTCTGTGTACTTTTTATCTGAGGATAATCCGTTTTTCAACACAGTCCTCAAAGCACTCCAAATGTCCACTTACACATAATTCAAAGAGAGTGTTTCAAAACTGCTCAATCAAAACAAAGGTTCAACTCTGTGTGTTGAATGCTCACATCAATAAGTAATTGCTCAGAATGCTTCTGCCTAGTTTTTATGTGAACATACTTCCTCTTAATACATTAGACAAAAAGATCTCAAATATCCACTTGCAGATTCTAAAAAAGACTCTTTCAAATCTACTCAGTGAAAAGAAAGCTTCACCTCTGTGAGATGAATGCCTACATCACAAAGAAATTTCGCAGAATGCTTCTGTGTAGTTTTTATGTGAAGATATTTTCTATTTCACCATAGTCCTCAAAGAACTCGAAATGTCCACTTGCAGATTCTTCACCAAGAGTGTTTCAAAACTGCTCAGTCGAAAGAAAGTTTCAACTCTGTGAGTTGAATGCACACATCACTAAGAAGTTGCTCAGAATGCTTCTGTCCAGTTTTTATGTGAATATAATTTCTTTTCCCACATTGGACAAAAAGATCTGAAATGTCCACATGCAGATTCTACAAAGAGACTGTATCAAATATGCTCAAACAAAAGAAAGCTTGAAATATGTGAGATGAATGCACACATCACAAACAAATTTCACAGAATGCTTCTGTGTAGTTTTTATGTGAAGATATTTGCCTTTTCACCACAGGCCTCAAAGCACTCCAAATGTCCACTTGCAGATTCCTCACAAAGAGTATTGCAAAACTGCTCAATTAAAAGAAGGTTTTAACTCTGTGAGTTAAATACACACATCACTAAGAAGTTGCTCAGAATGCTTCAGTCTAGGTTTTATGTGAAGATATTTCCTTTCCTGCATTGGACGAAAAGACCTCAAATATGCAATGGCAGATTCTACAAAGAGACTGTTTCAAATCTGCTCAACTAAAAGAAAGCTTTAACTCTGTGAGATGAATGCACACATCACAAAGTAATTTTGCAGAATGCTTCTGTGTAGTTTTTATGTGAAGATATTTCCTTTTTCACCATAGGCCTCAAAGCACTCCAAGTGTCCACTTGCAGATTCTTCACAAAGAGTGTTGCAAAACTGCTCAATAAAAAGAAAGGTTAATCTCAGTGAGTTGAAGACACACATCGCTAAAAAGTTGCTCAGAAGGCTTCTGTCTAGGTTTCATGTGAAGATATATTCTTTTCCCGCATTGGATGAAAAGATCTCAAATACTCACTTGCAGATCCTAGAAAAAACTGTTTCAAATCTGCTTTACCAAAAGAAAACTTCACCTCTCTGAGATGAATGCACACATCAAAAAGAAATTTTGCAGAATGCTTCTGTGTAGGTTTAATGTGAAGATATTACCTTTTTCACCATAGGCTTCAAAGCACTTCAAATGTCCACTTGCAGATTCCTCACAAAGAGTGTTTCAAAACTACTCAATCAAAAGAAAGTTTCAAATCTGTGAGTTAAATGTACACATCACTAAGAAGTTGCTCAGAAAGTTTCTGTCTAGTTTTTACATGAAGATATTTCCTTTTCCCGCATTGGGTGAAAGGATCTCAAATATCCACTTGCAGATTCTACAAAAAGACTAATTCAAAACTGCTGAACCAAAAGAAAGCTACAACTCTGTGATGAATGCACACATCACAAAGATATTTCACAGAATGCTTCTGTGCAGTTTTTATGTGAAGATATTTCCTTTTCCTGCATTGGATGAAAAGATCTCAAGTATCCACTTGCAGTTTCTACAAAAAGACTGTTCCAAATCTGCTCAACCAAAAGAACGCTTCAACTCTGTGAGATGAATGCACACATCACAAAGAAATTTCACAGAATGCTTCCATGTAGTTTTTTGGTGAAGATATTTCCTTTTTCACCATAGGCTTCAAAGCACTCCAAATGTCCACTTACAGATTCTTCAAACAGAGTGTTTCTAAACAGCTCAATCAAAAGAAAGGTTCAACTATGGGAGGTGAATGCACACATCACTAAGAAGTTGCTCAGAATGCTTCTATCTAGTTTTTATATGAAGATATTTCCTTTTCCCGCATTTGAGGAACTGATCTCAAATATTCACTTGGAGATTGTACAAAAAGGTTTTTTCAAATCTGCTCAACAAAAAGAATGCTTCAACTCTGTGAGATGAATGAACACATCACATGGAAATTTCACAGAATGCTTCTGTGTAGTTTCTATCTGAAGATATTACCTTTTGAACCATAGGCCTGAAAGCACACCAAATGTCCACTTGCAGATACTTCAAACAGAGTGTTTCAAAACTGCTCAACCAAAAGAAAGGGTCAACTCTGTGAGTTGAATGCACACATTATTATGAAGTTGCTCAGATGCTTCTGTCTAGTTTTTATGTGAAGATATTTCCTTTTCCACCATAGGCCTCAAAGCACTCCAAATGTCCACTTGCAGATTCTTCACAAGAGTGATTCAAAACGGCTTAATCAAAAGAAAAGTTCAACTTGGTGAGTTACACATCACTAAGAAGTTGCTCAGAAGGCTTCTCTCTAGTTTTTATGTGAAATGATTTCCTTTTCCTGAATTGCACGAAAAGATCTCAAATATGCACTTGAAGATTCTACAAAAAGACTGTTTCAAATCTTCTCAACCAAAGCAAAACTTCAACTCTGTTAGATGAATGCACACATCACAAAGAAATTTCACAGAATGATTCTGTGTAGTTTTTATGTGAAGATGTTTACTTTTTCACCACACGCCTCAAAGCACTCCAAATGTCCACTTGCAGATTCTTCAAAGAGAGTTATGCAAAACTGCTCAATTAAAAGAAAGTTTCAACTCTGGGAGTTAAATGCACACATCACTAAGAAGTTGCTCAGAATGCTTCGGTCTCCATTTTATCTGAAGATATTTCTTTTCCTGCATTGGACGAAAAGATCTCAAATATGCAATAGCAGATTCTACAAAGAGACTGTTTTAAATCTGCTCAACCAAAAGAAAGCTTTAACTCTGTGAGATGAATGCACACATCACAAAGTAATTTCGCAGAATACTTCTGTGTAGTTTTTATGTGAAGATATTTCCTTTTTCACCATAGGCCTCAAAGCACTCCAAATGTCCACTTGCAGATTCTTCACAAAGAGAGTTGCAAAACTGCTCAATCAAAAGAAATTTTCAACTCTGTGAGTTGAATGCACACATCACTAAGAAGTTGCTCAGAATGCTTCTGTTTAGTTTTTATGTGAAGATATTTCATTTTCCCGCATTGGATGAAAATATATCAGATATCCACCTGCAGATTCTACAAAAAGAATGTTTCAAATCTGCTCAACAAAAAGAAAGCTTCAACTCAGTGAAATGAATGCACATATCACACAGAAATTTCACAGAATGCTTCTTTGAAGTTTTTATGTGAAGTTATTTAATTGTTTTCCATAGGCCTCAAAGCTCTGCAAATGTCCACTTGCAGATTCTACATAAAGAGTGTTTCAAAGCTGCTCAATCAAAAGAAAGTTTCAACTCTGTGAGTTGAATGCACACATCACTAAGGAGGTGCTCAGAATATTTCTGTCTAGTTTTTTTGTGACGATATCTCCTTTTCCCGCATTGGATGAAAAGATATCAAACATCCACTTGCATATACTACAAAAAGACAGTTTCAAATATGCTCAACCAAAAGAAAGCTTTAACACTGTGAGATGAATGCACACATCACAAAATAATTTTTCAGAATGCTTCTGTGTAGTTTTTATTTAAAGTATTTCCTTTATCACCATTGGTGTCAAAGCACTCGAAATGTCCATTTGCAGATTCTTCACCAAGAGTGTTTCAAGACTGCTCAGTCAAAAGAAAGTTTCAACTCTGGGAGTTGAATGCACACATCACTAAGAACTTACTCAGAATGCTTCTGTCTAGTTTTTATGTGAAGATAATTCCTTTTCCCATATTGGACAAAATGATCTCAAATATCCAATTGCAGATTCTACAAAAAGACTGTATCAAATCTGCTCAACAAAAAGAAAGCTTCAAATCTGTGAGATGAATGCACACATCCCAAAGAAATTTCGCAGAATGCTTCTGTGTAGTTTTTATGTGAAGATATTTTCTTTTTCACCACAGGCCTGAGAGCATTCCAAATGTCCACTTCCAGATTCTTCACAAAGATTATTTCAAAACTGCTCAATCAAAAGAAAGGTTCAACTCCATGAGTTGAATGCACACATCACTAACAAGTTGTTCAGAGTGCTTCTATCTAGGTTTTATTTGAAGATATATCCTTTTCCCACATTGGATAAAAAGATCTTAAACATCCATTTGCAGATTCTACAAAAAGACTGTTTCAAATCTGTTCTATGAAAATAAGGCTTCACCTCTGTGTGATGAACGCACACATCACAAAGAAATTTCGCAGAATGCTTCTGTGTAGTTTTATGTAAAGATACTACTTTTTTTCCCCATATGCCTCAAAGCACTCCAAATATACATTTGCAGATTGCTCACAAAGAGTGTTTCCAAACTGCTCAATCTAAAGAAAGTTTCATTTCTGTGAGTTAAATTCACACATCACTAAGCAGATGCTCAGAATGCTTTTGTCTAGTTTTTATGTGAAGATATTTCCTTTTCCCACATTGGATGAAAAGATCTCAAATATTAACTTGCAGATTCTACAAAAAGACTGTTCCAAATATGCTCAACCAAAAGAAAGCTTCAACTCTGTGAGCTGAATGCACACATCACAAAGTAATTTTGCAGAATGCTTCTGTGTAGTTTTTATGTGTAGATATTTCCTTTTTCACCATAGACCTCAAAACACTCCAAATGTCCACTTGCAGATTCTTCACAAAGAGTGTTGCAAAACTGCTCAATAAATAGAAAGGTTAAACTCAGGGGGTTGAATACATACATCGCTAAAAAGTTGCTCAGAAGGCTTCTGTCTAGGTTTCGTATGAAGATATATGTTTTTCCCTCATTGGATGAAAAGATCTCAAATATCCACTTGCAGATCCTAGAAAAAGACTGTTTCAAATCTGCTTTACCAAAAGAAGGCTTCATTTCTGTGAGATGAATGCAAACATCAAAAAGAAATTTCGCAGAATGCTTCTGTGTAGTTTTTATGTGAATATATTATCTTTTTCATCATAGGCTTCAAAGCACTCCAAATGTCCACTTGCAGATTCCTCACAAAGAGTGCTTCAAAACTGCTCAATCAAAACAAAGTTTCATCTCTCTGAGTTAAATGTACACATCACTAAGAAGTTGCTCAGGATGTTTCTGTCTAGTTTTTATGTGAAGATATTTCCTTTTCCCGCATTGGGTGAAAGGATCCCAAATATCCACTTGCAGATTCTAAAAAAAGACTAATTCAAAACTGCTGAACCAAAAGAAAGCTACAATTCTGTGAGATGAAAGCACACATCACAAAGATATTTTAGAGAATGCTTCTGTGTAGTTTTTATGTGAAGATATTTCCTTTTCCTGCATTGGACGAAAAGACCTCAAGTATCCACTTGCAGATTCTACAAAAAGACTGTTCCAAATCTGCTCAATGAAAAGAACGCTTCTACTCTGTGAGATGAATGCACACATCACAAAGAAATTTCTCAGAATGCTTCTGTTTAGTTTTTATTTGAAGACATATCCTTTTCACTCAATGGAGGAAAGATCTCAGATATCCACTTGCAGATTCTACAAAAAACACTGTTTCAAATCTGCTCATCCAAAAGAAAGCTTCAACTTAGTGAAATAAATGCACACATAGCAAAGAAATTTTGCAGAATGCTTCTGTGTAGTTTTTATGTGAAGATATTTCCTTTTTCACCATAGGCCTCAAGGCACTCCAAATGTCCACTTGCACATTCTTCACAAAGAGTGTTTCAAAACTGCTCAATTGAAAGAAAGGTTTAACTCTGTGTGGTGAATGCACACATCACTAAGAAGTTGCTCAGAATGCTTCTGTCTAGGTTTTATGTGAAGATATGTCCTTTTCCTGTATTTTATTAAAAGATCTCAAATATCCCCTTGCAGATACTTCAAAAAGACTGTTTCAAATCTGCTCAACCAAAAGAAAGCTTCAACACTGTGAGATGAATGCACACATCACAAAGAACTTTGGCTGAATGCTTCTGTGTCATTTTTATGTGAAGATATTTCCTTTTTCACCTTAGGCCTCAAAGCACTCCAAATGTCCAATTGTGGATTTTTCACAAAGAGTGTTTCAAAACTGCTCAATCAAAAGAAAGTTTCATCTCTGTGTGTTGAAAGCACACATCACTAAGAAGTTGCTCAGAATGCTTCTGTTGAGTTTTTATGTGAAGATGTTTCCTGTTCCCGCATTGGATGAAAAGATCTCAAATATCCACTTGCAGATTCTACAAAAAGACTGTTTCAAATCTGTACAATGAAAAGAAAGCTTCAACGCAGTGAAATGAATGCAAAAATCACAAAGAAATTTCACAGAATGCTTCTATGTAGTTTTTATGTGAAGATATTTAATTTTTCTCCATAGGCCTCAAAGCACTGAAAATGTCCACTTACACATCCTTCACAAAGAGTGTTTCAAAACTGCTCAATCAAAAGAAAAGTTCAACTCTATGAATTGAATTCACACATCACTAAGAAGTTCCTCAGAATGCTTCCATCTGGTTTTTTTGTGAACATATTTCCTTTTCATGCATTGGATTAAAAGATCTCAAATATCCACTTGCAGGTTCTACAAAAAGAGTGTTTCAAATCTGCTCAACCAAAAGAAAGCTTCACCACTGTGAGATGAATGGACACATCACAAAGAAATTTCACAGAATGCTTCCCTGTAGTTTTTTTGTGAAGATATTTCCTTTTTCACCGTAGGCCTCAAAGCACTCCAAATGTCCACTTGCAGATCCTTCACAAAGAGTGTTTCAAAACTGCTCAATCAAAAGAAAGTTTCAACCCTGTGAGTTGAATACACATATCACTAAGAAGTTACTCAGAATGCTCCTGTACAGTTTTTATGTGAAGATGTTTCCTTTTCCCACATTGGATGAAACAATCTCAAATATCCACTTACAGATTCTACAAAAAGACTGTTTCAAATCTGCACAATAAAAAGAAAGCTTCAACTCAGTGAAATGAATGCACAGATCACAAAGAAATTTCACAGAATGCTTCTGTGTAGTTTTTATGTGAAGATATTTAATTTTTCTCCATAGGCCTCAAAGCACTGCAAATGCCCACTTGCAGATTCTTCACAAAGACTGTTTCAAAACTGCTCAATCAAAAGAAAAGTTCAACTCTGTGATTTGAATGCACACATCACTAAGAAGCTGCTCAGAATGCTTCTGTCTAGTTTTTTTGTGAAGATATTTCCTTTTTGCACATTGGATGAAAAGATCTCAAATATCCACTTGAAGATTCCACAAAAAGAGTGTTTCAAATCTGCTCAACCAAAAGAAAGCTTCACCGCTCTGAGATGAATGCATACATCACTAAGAAATTTCGCAGAATGCTTCTGTGTAGTTTTTATGTGAAGATATTTCCTTTTTCACCATAGGCCTCAAAGCACTACAAATGTCCACTTGCAGATTCTTCAGAAAGATTATTTGAAAGCTACTCAATCAAAAGAAAGGTTCCACGCTGTGTGTTGAATGCACACATCACTAAGTAGTTGCTCAGAATGCTTCAGTCTAGGTTTTATGGGAAGATATTTCCATTTCCCGCATTGCACGAAAAGATCTCAAATATCCACTTGCAGATTGTACAAAAAGACTGTTTCAAATCTACTCAAGCAAAAGAAAGCTTTAACTCTGTGAGATGAATGCAGACATCACAAATAAATTTCCCAGAATGCTTCTGTGTAGTTTTTATTTGAAGATACTTCCTTTTTCACCACAGGCCTCATAGCAATCCAAATGTCCAATTACTGATCATTCAACAGAGTGTTTCTAAACTACTCAATCAAAAGAACGATTCAACTCTTTGAGTTGAATGCATACATCACTAAGGAGTTGCTCAGAATGCTTCTGTCTAGTTTTAATGTGAAGATACTTCCTTTTATCGCATTAGGCGAAAAGATCTCAAATAAACACTTACAGATTCTACAAAAAAGACTGTTTCAAATCTGCTCAACCAAAAGAAAGCTTCAACTCATTGAGATGATGCATACATCACAAAGAAATTTTACAGAATGCTGATATGTACTTTTCATGTGAAAATATTTTCTTTTTCACCACAGGACTCAAAGCACATCAAATGTCCACTTGCAGATTCTTCACAGTGTTTCAAAACTGCTCTATCAAAAGAAAGGTTCAACTCTGTGAGTTGAATGCACACATCAATAAGAAGTTGCTCACAATGCTTCTGTCTGGTTTTTCTGTGAAGATATTTCCTTTTCCCGCATTGGATGAAAAGATCTCAAATATCCACTTGCGGATTTTTCAAAAAGACTGTTTCAATCCACTCAACCAAGAGAAAGCTTCAACTCTGTGAGATGAATCTACACATCACAAAGAAATCTCTCAGAATGCTTCTGTGTAGTTTTTATGTGAAGATATTTCCTTTCCCACCATAGGTCTCAAAACACTCCAAATGTCCATTTGCAGATATTTCACAAAGAGTGTTTCAAAACTTCTCAATGAAAAGAAAGGTTCAACTCTGTGAGTTGAGTGCACACATCACTAAGAAGTTGCTCAGAATGCTTCCGTCTAGGTTTCATGTGAAGATATATCCTTTTCCCGCATAGGATGAAAAGATCTCAAATATCCACTTGCAGATCCTAGAAAAAGACTGTCTCAAATCTGCTTTACCAAAAGAAAGCTTCACCTCTGTGAGATGAATGCACATATCAAAAAGAAATTTCACAGAATGCATCTGTGTAGTCTTTTTGTGAACGTATCACCTTTTTCACCATAGACCACAAAGAACTCCAACTGTCCATTTGCAGATTCCTCACAAAGAGTGTTTCAAAAATGCTCAAGCAAAAGAAAGTTTCAACTCTGTGAGTTGAATGCACACATAACAATGAAGTTGTTCAGAATGCTTCTGTCTACTTTTTATGTAAAGATACTTCCTTTACCCACATTGGCGGAAAGATCCCAATACCCACTTGCAGATTCTACAAGAAGACTGTTTCGAATCTGCTGAACCAAAAGAAAGATTCCACTCTGTGAGATGAATGCACACATCACAAAAAAATTTTGCAGAATGCTTCTGTGCAGTTTTTATGTGAAGATATATTCTTTTTCACCACAGTCCTCAAAGCATTCCAAATGTTCACTTGCAGATTCTTCACAAACAGTGTTTCAAAAGTGCTAAATCAAAAGAAAGTTTCAACTCTCTGAGTTGAATGCACAAATCACTAAGAAGTTGCTCAGAATGATTCTGTCAATGTTTTATGTGAAGATATTTCCTTTTGCTGCATTGGACAAAAACATCTCAAATATCCACTTGCAGATTCTATGAAAAGACTGTTCCAAATCTGCTCAAATAAAAGAAAGCTTCAACTCAGTTAGATGAATGCACACATCAAAAAGAAATTTTGCAGAATGCTTCTGTGTAGTCTTTATGTGAAGATATTACCTTTTTCACCATAGGACTCAAAGGACTCCAACTGTCCACTTGCAGATTCCTCTCAAAGAGTGTTTCAAAACTGCTCAACCCAAAGAAAGTTTCAACTCTGTGAGCTGAATGCACGCATCACTACGAAGTTGCTCAGAATGCTTCTGTCTACTTTTTCTGTGAAGATAAGTCCTTTTCACGCATTGAATGAAAAGATCTGAAATATCTACATACAGATCCTACAAAAAGCCTGTTTCAAATCTGTTCATCTGAAAGAAAGTGTCAACTCTGTGAGATGAATGAACACATCACAAATAAATTTCGCAGAATGCTTCTGTGTGCTTTTTATTTGAAGGTATTTCCTTTTTCACCATAGCCCTCAAAGTACTACAAATGTCAAAATGCCGATTATTCACAAAGAGTGTTTCAAAACTACTCAATCAAAACAGTGTTTCAGCTCTGTGAGATGAATGCACACATCACAAAGAAATTTCTCAGAATGCTTCTGTGTAGTTTTTAAGTGAAGATATTTCCTTTTTCAACATAGGCCTCAGAGCACTCCAAATGCCCCCTTGCAGATTCTTCACAAAGAGAGTTTCAAATCTGCTCAACCAAAAGAAAGCTTCAACTCAGTCAGATGAATGCACACATGACAAAGGAATTTCTCAGAATGTTTCTGTGTAGTTTTTATTTGAAGATATTTTTTTTTTCACTATAGGCCTCAAAGCACTCCAAATGTCCACTTGCAGATTCTTCACAAAGAGTGTTTCAAAAATGCTCAATCAAAAGATAGGTTCAACTCAGTGAGTTGAATGCACACATCACTATGAAGTTGCTCAGAATTCTTCTGTCTAGTTTTTATGTGAAGATATTTCCAATTCCCTCATTGGACGAAAAGATCTCAATTATCTACTTGCAGATTCTACAAAAAGATTGTTTCAAATCTGCTCACCCAAAAGAAAGCTTCAAGTCTGAGAGATGAATTCGCACATCAAAAAACTTTTGCAGACTGCTTTTGTGTAGTTTTTATGTGAAGATACTTCCTTTTTCACGATGGGCCACAAAGCACACTAAATTCCACTTGCAGATTCTTCAAACAGAGTGTTTCAAAACTGCTCAATCAACAGAAAGGTTCAACTCTGTGAGTTGAAGGCACTCATCACTAAGAAGTTGCTCAGAATGGTTCTGTCTCATTTTTATGTGAAGCTATTTCCTTTTCCCACATTGGATGAAAAGATCTCAAACATCCACTTGCAGATTTTACAAAAAGACTGTTTCAAATCTGCTCAACCAAAAGGAAGCTTCAACTCTGTGAGATGAATGCACAGATCACAAACAAATTTTGCAGAATGCTTCTGTGTAGTTTTTATGTGAAGATATTTCCTTTTCCCTCATTGGATGAAAAGATCTCAAATGTCTACTTGCAGATTCTACAAAAAGACTGTTGCAAATTCTGCTCAACCAAGAGAAAGCTTCAACTCTTTGAGGTGAATGGACACATCACAAAGATATTTCTCAGAATGCTTCCATGTAGTTTTTATTTGAAGATATTTCCTTTTTTGCCGTAGGCCTCAAAGCACTCTAAATGTCCACTTGAAGATCCTTCACAAAGACTGCTTAAAAACTACTCAAGCAAAAGAAAGGTTTAACTCTGTGAGTTGAATTCACACTTCACTAAGAAGTTGCTCAGAATGCTTCTGTCTAGTTTTTATGAGAAGCTATTACCTTTTCTCGCATTGAACAAAGAGATCTGAAATATCCACTTGCAGATTCTACAAAAAGACTGTTTTAAATCTGCTCAACCAAAATTAACCTTCAAATCTGTGAGATGAATGCACTCATCACAAAGAAATTTCGCAGAATGCTTCTGTGTAGTATTTATGTGAAGATATTTCCTTTTTCACCATAAGCCTCAAAGCACTCCAAATGTCCAATTGCAGATTCTTCACAAAGAGTGTTTCAAAACTGCTCAATCAAAAGAAAGGTTCAACTTTGTGAGTTCAATGCACACATCACTAGGAATTTGCTCAGAATGCTTCCTTCTGGTTTCTATGTGAAGATATTACCTTTTCCCCCATTGCACGATATGATCTAAAATATCCACTTGCAGATTCTTCAGAAAGACTGGTTCAAATCTGCTCAACCAAAAGAAAGCTTCAGCACTGTGAGATGAATGCACACATCACAAAGAAATTTTGCAGAATTCTTCTGTGTAGTTTTTATTTGAAGATATTTCCTTTTTCACCATAGGCCTCAAAGCACTCCAAATGTCCACTTGCAGATTCTTCACAAAGAGTGTTTCAAAAATGCTCAATCAAAAGAAAAGTTCAACTCTGTGAGTTGAATGCACACATCACTATGAAGTTTCTCAGAATGCTTCTGTCTAGTATTTATGTGAAGATATTTCCAATTCCCGCATTGGACAAAAATATCTCAAATATCCACTTGCAGATTGTTCAAAAAGATTGTTTCAATGTGCTCAACCAAGAGAAAGCTACAACTTTGTGAGATGAATGCAAACATCACATAGAAATTTCTCAGAATGCTTCAGTGTACTTTTTATTTGAAGGTATTTCCTTTTTCACCATAGCCCTCAAAGTACTCCAAATGTCAAAATGCTGATTCTTCACAGAGAATGTGTCAAAACTGCTCAATCAAAACAGAGTTTCCACTCTGTGATTTGAATGCACACATCACTAAGAAGTTGCTCAGAATGCTTCTGTCTAGCTTTTATATAAAGATATTTCCTTCTCCCTCATTGGACAAAAAGATCTCAAATATCCACTTGCAGATTCTACAAAAAGACAGTTACAAATCTGCTCAACAAATAGAAAGCTTTAACTCTGTGAGATGTATGCACACAACACAAAGATATTTCGCAGAAATTTTCTGTGTACTTTTAATGTGAAGATATTTCCTATTTCACCATGGAACTAAAAGCACTCCAAATGTCCACTTGCAGACTCTTCACAAAGAGTGTTTCAAAACTGCTCAATCAAAACAAAGGTACAACTCTGTGAGTTGAATGCACACATCACTGAGAAGTTGCTCACAATGCTTCTGTCTACTTTTTATGTGAAGATATTTCCTTTTCCCGCATTGGATGAAAAGATCTGAAATATCTACATACCGACCCTACAAAAGGACTGTTTCAAATCTGTTCAACCAAAAGAAAGCGTCAACTCTGTAAGATGAATGCACACATCACAAATAAATTTCACAGAATGATTCTGTGTGCTTTTTATTTGAAGGTATTTCCTTTTTCACCATAGCCCTCAAAGTACTCCAAATGTCAAAATGCCGATTCTTCACAGAGAGTGTTTCAAAACTGCTCAATCAAAACAGAGTTTCAACTTTGTGAGATGAACGCACAAATCACAAAGAAATTTCTCAGAATGCTTCTGTGTAGTTTTTATGTGTAGATATTTCCTTTTTCACCATAGGCCTCAAAGCACTCCAAATGCCGCCTTGCAGATTCTTCACAAAGAGTGTTTCAAATCTGCTCAACCAAAAGAAAGCTTCAACTCAGTCAGATGAATACACACATCACAAAGAAATTTCGCAGAATGTTTCTGTGTAGTTTCTATTTGAAGATATTTCCTTTTTCACCATAGGCCTCAAAGCACTCCAAATGTACACTTGCTGATTCTTCACAAAGAGTGTTTCAAAAATGCTCAATCAAAAGAAAGGTTCAGCTCTGTGAGTTGAATGTACACATCACTAAGAAGTTGCTCAGAATGCTTCTGCCTAGTTTTTAATGTTAAGATATTTCCCTTTCCAGCATTGGATGAAAAGATCTCAAATATCCACTTGCAGATTCTACAAAAAGACTGTTTCAAATCTGCTCAACTGAAAGAAAGCTTCAACTCTGAGAGATGAATTCGTACATCAAAAAAACTTTTGCAGACTGCTTCTGTGTCGTTTTTATGTGAAGATACTTCCTTTTCACAATGGGCCACAAAGCACAAGAAAGGCCACTTTCAGGTTCTTCAAACAGAGTGTTCCCAAACTGCTTAATCAACAGGAACGTTCAACTCTGTGAGTTGAATGCACACTTCACTAAGAAGTATCTCAGAATGCCTCTGTCTAGTTTTAATGTGAAGCTATTTCCTTTTCCTGCTTTGGATGAAACGATCTCAAATATCCACTTGCAGATTCTTTAAAAAGACTGTTTCAAATCTGCTCAACAAAAAGGAAGCTTCAATTCTGTGAGATGAATGCACACATCACAAATTTTGCAGAATGCTTCTATTTTTTATGTGAAGATTTATCCTTTTCCCTCATTGTACGAAAAGATCTCAAATTTCTACTTGCAGATTCTGCGAAAAGACTCTTTCAAATTCTGCTCAACCAAGAGAAATCTTCAGCTCTTTGAGGTGAATGGATACATCACAAAGAAATTTTGCAGAATGCTTCCGTGTAGTTTTTATGTGAAGATATTTCCTTTTTTGCCATAGACCTCAATGCACTCTAAATGTCTACTTGCAGATCCTTCACAAACAGTGTTTAAAATCTACTCAATCAAAAGAAAGGCTCATCTGTGTGAGTTGAATTCTCACATCACTAAGAAGTTGCTCAGAATGCTTCTGTCTACTTTTGATGAGAAGCTATTACCTTTTCCCACATTGGATGAAAAGATCTCAAATATCCACTTGCAGATTCAACAAAAAGACTGTTTTAAATCTGCTCAATCAAAAGAAAGCTTCAACTTTCTGAGGTGAATGGACTCATCACAAAGAAATTTTGCAGAATGCTTCTGTGTAGTATTTATGTGAAGATATTTCCTTTTTCACAATAAGCCTCAAAGCACTCCAAATGTCCAATTGCAGATTCTTCACAAAGAGTGTTTCAAAGCTGCTCCATCAAAAGAAAGCTTCAACTCTGTGAGTTGAATGCACACATTACTACGAATTTCCTCAGAATGCTTCCTTCTGGTTTTTACGTGAAGATATTTCCTTTTTCACCATAGGCCTCAAAGCCCTCTAAATGTCCACTTGCAGACTCTTCAAAAAGAATGTTTCAAAACTATTCATTGAAAAGGAAGATACAACTCTGTGAGTTGAATGTCCACATCACTAAGCCGTTGCTCAGAATGCTTCTGTCTAGTTTTTATGCGAAGTATTTTCCTTTTCCCACATTGGATGAAAAGATCTCAAATATCCACTTGCAGATTCTACAAAAAGACTGTTTCAAATCTGCTCAACCAAAATAAAGCTTCAACTCTGTGAGATGAATGCACACATCACAAAGAAATTTCGCAGAATGCTTCTGTGTAGTTTTTATTTGAAGATATTTCCTTTTTCACCATAGGCCTCAAAGCACTCCAAATGTTCACTTGCAGATTCTTCACAAAGAGTGTTTCAAAAATGCTCAATCAAAAGAAAGGTTCAACTCTGTGAGTTGAATGCACTCATCACTATGAAGTTGCTCAGAATGCTTCTGTCTAGTTTTTATGTGAAGATATTTCCAATTCCGGGATTGGACGAAAATATCTCAAATATCTACTTGCAGATTGTTCAAAAAGACTGTTTCAAGGTGATCAACCAAGAGAAAGCTTCAACTTTGTGAGATGAATGCACACATCACATTGAAATTTCTCAGAATGCTTCTGTGTAGTTTTTATTTGAAGGTATTTCCTTTTTCACCATAGCCCTCAAAGTACTCCAAATGTCAAAATGCCAATTCTTCACAGAGAGTGTTTCAAAACTGCTGAATCAAAACAGAGTTTCAACTCTGTGAGATGAACGCACAAACCACAAAGAAATTTCTCAGAATGCTTCTGTGTAGTATTTATGTGAAGATATTTCCTTTTTCACAATAAGCCTCAAAACACTCCAAATGTCCAATTGCAGATTTCAACAGAAAGTTTCAGCTCTGTGAGATGAATGCACACATCACTAAGAAGTTGCTCCGAATGCCTCTGTGTAGTTTTTATGTGAAGATATTTCCCTTTCCAGCATTGGACGTAAAGATCTCAAATATCCACTTGCAGATTCTACAAAAAGACTGTTTCAAATCTGCTCAACTGAAAGAAAGCTTCAACTCTGAGAGATTAATTCAGCCATCAAAAAAACTTTCGCAGACTGCTTCTGTGTAGTTTTTATGTGAAGATACTTCCTTTCTCACAATCGGCCACGAAGCATACGAAATGCCACTTGAAGATACTTCAAACGGAGTGTTTCCAAACTGCTTAATCAACAGAAACGTTCAACTCTGTGAGTTGAATGCACACATCACTAAGAAGTTGCTCTGAATGCTTCTGTCTAGTTTTTATGTGAAGCTACTTCCTTTACCTGCATTGGATGAAGTGATCTCAAATATCTACTTGCAGATTCCTCAAAAAGACTGTTTCAAATCTGCTCAACCAATAGGAAGCTTCAACTTTGTGAGATGAATGCACACATCACAAACAAATTTCGCATAATGCTTCTGTCTAGTTTTCATGTGAAGATATTTCCTTTTCCCTCATGGGATGAAAAGATCTCAAATATCTACTTGCAGATACTGCAAAAAGACTCTTTCAAATTCTGCTCAACCAAGAGAAAGCTTCAACTCCTTGAGGTGAATGGACACATCACAAAGAAATTTCGCAGAATGCTTCCATGTAGTTTTTATGTGAATATATTTCCTTCTTCACCACAGGCCTCAAAGAACTCTAAATGTTCACTTGCAGATCCTTCACAAAGAGAATTTAAAAACTACTCCACCAAAAGAAATTTTCAACTCTGTGATTTGAATTCACACATCACTAAGAAGTTGCTCAGAATGCTTCTGTCTAGTTTTTATGAGAAGCTATTACCTTTTCCCATATTGGATGAAAAGATCTCATATATCCACTTGCAGATTCTACAAAAAGACCGTTTTAAATCTGCTCAACCAAAAGAAAGCTTCATCTCTGTCAGATGAATTCACTCATCACAAAGAAATTGCTCAGAATGCTTCTATGTAGTATTTATGTGAAGATATTTCCTTTTTCACCATAAGCCTCAAAGCACTCCAAATGTCCACTTGCAGATTCTTCACAAAGAGTATTTCAAACTGCTCAATCAAAAGACAGGTTCAGTTCTGTGAGTTGAATGCACACATAACTAAGAAATTGCTCAGAATCCTTTTGTCTACTTTTTTATGTGAAGATATTTCCTTTTCCCACATTGGACCAAAAGATCTCAAATATCAACTTGCAGATTCTACAAAAAGACTGTTTCCAATCTGCTCAACCAAAAGAAAGCTTCAGCACTGTGAGATGAATGTGCACATGACAAAGAAATTTTGCAGAATGCTTCTGTGTAGTTTTTATGTGAAGATATTCCCCTTTTCACCATAGACCTCAAAGCACTCTAGATGTCCACTTGCAGATTCTTCACAAAGAGTGTTTCAAAACTGCTCAATCAAAAGAAAGTTTCAACACTGTGAGTTGAATGCACATATGACTAAAATGTTGATCAGAATTCTTCTCTCTCCTTTTTATATGAAGATATTTCCTTTTACCACAGTGGATGAATATATCTCAAATACCCTCTTTCAGATTCTACAAAAAGTCTGTTTCAAATCTGCTCAACCAAAAGAAAGCTTCAACTCTCTGAGATGAATGCACACAACACAAAGATATTTCACAGAATGCTTCTGTGTAGTTTTTATGTGAAGATATTTCCTTTTTCACCATAGACCTCAAAGCACT
The DNA here is from genome assembly GCF_009828535.3 of Hylobates moloch. Classification (NCBI taxonomy): domain Eukaryota; kingdom Metazoa; phylum Chordata; class Mammalia; order Primates; family Hylobatidae; genus Hylobates; species Hylobates moloch. The sequence goes on along the minus strand of NW_026652280.1, from coordinate 74,007,146 downwards.
CCAGTTATCCAATTGCAGATCTTTCACAAGGAATGGTTCAAAACTGCTCAATCAAAAGAAAGTTTCACCTCTGAGATTTGACTGCACACATCACTAAGAAATTGTTCTGAATGCTTCTGTCTAGTTTTCATGTGAAGATATTTCCTTTTCCCACATTGGACGAAAAGATCTCCAATATCCACTTGCAGATTGTTCAAAAAGACTCTTTCAAATCTGCTCAATCGAAGGAGTGTTTCAACTCTGTGAGATGAATACACACATCACAAGGATATTTCACAGAATGCTTCTGTGTAGTTTCTATGCGAAGATATTTCCTTTTACAACAGAGGCCTGAAAGCACTCCAAATGTCCACTTACAGATTCTTCAAACAGAGCATTTCAAAACAGCTGAACCAAAAGAAAGGATCAACTCTGTGAGTTGAATGCACCCATCACTATGAAGTTGCTCAGAATGCTTCTGTCTAGTTTTTATGTGAGGATATATCCTTTTCCTGCATTGGACAAAAAGATCTCAAATATCCACTTGCAGATTCTACAAAAACACTCTTTCAATTCTGCTCCACAAAAGAAAGCTTCAAATCTGCAAGATGAATGCACACATCACAAATATGTTTTGCAGAATTCTTCTGTGTAGTTTTAATATGAAGATATTTCCTTTTTCACTATAGGTCTCAAGTCACTCCAAATGTCCACTTGCAGATTCTTCAAACAGAGTGTATCTATACTGCTCAATCAAAAGAAAGGTTCAACTCTGTGAGTTGAATGCAGACATCACTAAGAAGTTGCTCAGAATGCTTCTGTCTAGCTTTTATGTGAAGATATTTCCTTTTCCCACATTGGATGAAAAGATCTCAAATATCCACTTGCAGATTGTACAGAAAGACTGTTTCAAATCTGCTCAACAAAAAGAATGCTTCAACTCTGTGAAATGAATGCACACATCAAAAAGAAACTTCACAGAATGCTTCTGTGTAGGTTCTCTGTGAAGATTTTTTTTTATTATTATTCTACTTTAGGTTTTAGGGTACATGTGCACAATGTGCAGGTTTGTTACACATGTATCCATGGGCCATGTTGGTTTGCTGCACCCATTAACTCGTCGTTTAGCATTACTTATATCTCCTAATGCTGTCCATCCGCCCTCCCCCCACCCCACAACTGTCCCCAGAGTGTGATGTTCCCTTTCCTGTGTCCATGAGTTCTCATTGTTCAATTCCCACGTATGAGTGAGAACATACAGTGTTTGGTTTTTTGTCCCTGTGATAGTTTACTGAGAATGACGTTTTCCAGTTTCATCCATGTCCATACAAAGGACATGAACTCATCATTTTTTATGGCTGCATAGTGTTCCATGGTGTATATGTGCCATATTTTCTTAATCCAGTCTATCATTGTTGGACATTTGGGTTGCTTCCAAGTCTTTGCTATTGTGAATAGTGCCGCAATAAACATACGTATGCATGTGTCTTTATAGCAGAATGATTTATAGTCCTTTGTGTATATACCCAGTAATGGGATGTCTGGGTCAAATGGTATTCCTAGTTCTAGATCCCTGAGGAATCACCACACTGACTTCCACAATGGTTGAACTAGTTTACAGTCCCACCAACAGTGTAAGAGTGTTCCTATTTCTCCACATCCTCTCCAGCACCTGATTTCCTGATTTTTTAATGATGGCCATTCTAACTGGTGTGAGATGGTATCTCACTGTGGTTTTGATTTGCATTTCTCTGATGGCCAGTGATGATGAGCATTTTTGCATGTGTTTTTTGGCTGCATAAATGTCTTCTTTTGAGAAGTGTCTGGTCCTGTCCTTCGCTCACTTTTAGATGGGGTTGTTTGTTTTTTTCTTGTAAATTTGTTTGAGTTCATTGTAGATTCTGGATATTAGCCCTTTGTCAGATGAGTAGGTTGCAAAAATTTTCTCCCATTCTGTAGGTTGCCTGTTCACTCTGATGGTAGTTTCTTTTGCTGTGCAGAAGCTCTTGAGTTTAATTAGATCCCATTTATCAATTTTGGCTTTTGTTGCCATTGCTTTTCGTGTTTTAGACATGAAGTCCTTGCCCATGCCTATGTCCTGAATGATATTGCCTAGGTTTTCTTCTAAGGTTTTCATGGTTTTAGGTCTAATATGTAAGCCTTTAATGCATCTTCAATTAATTCTTGTATAAGGTGTAAGGAAGGGATACAGTTTCAGCTTTCTACATATGGCTAGCCAGTTTTCCCAGCACCATTTATTAAATAGGGAATCCTTTCCCCATTGCTTGTTTTTGTCAGGTTTGTCAAAGATCAGATAGTTGTAGATTTGTGGCATTATTTCTGAGGGCTCTGTTCTGTTCCATTGATCTATGTCTCTGTTGTGGTACCAGTACCATGCTGTTTTGGTTACTGTAGCATTGTAATGTAGTTTGAAGTCAGGTAGCGTGATGCCTCCAGATTTGTTCTTTTGGCTTAGGAATGACTTGGCAATGTGCACTCTATTTTGGTTCCATATGGACTTTAAAGTAGTTTCTTCCAATTCTGTGAAGAAAGTCATTGGTAGCTTGATGGGGATGGCATTGAATCTATAAGTTACTCTGGGCAGTATGGCCATTTTCACGATATTGATTCTTCCAACCCAGGAGCATGGAGTGTTCTTCCATTTGTTTGTATCCTCTTTTATTTCATTGAGCAGTGATTTGTAGTTCTCCTTGAAGAGGTCCTTCACGTCCCTTGTAAGTTGGATTCCTAGGTATTTTATTCTCATTGAAGCAATTGTGAATGGGAGTTCACTCATGATTTGGCTCTCTGTCTGTGATTGGTGTACAAGAATGCTTGTGATTTTTGTACATTGATTTTGTATCCTGAGGCTTTGTGAAGTTGCTAATCAGCTTAAGGAGATTTTGGGCTGAGACAATGGGGTTTTCTAGATATACAATCATGTCATCTGCAAACAGGGACAATTTGACTTCCTCTTTTCCTAATTGAATACCTTTTATTTCCTTCTCCTGCCTGATTGCCCTGGCCAGAACTTCCAACACTATGTTTAATAGGAGTGGTGAGAGAGGGCATCCTTGTCTTGTGCCAGTTTTCAAAGGGAATGCTTCCAGTTTTTGCCCATTCAGTATGATATTGGCTGTGGGTTTGTCATAGATAGCTCTTATTATTTTGAGATACGTCCCATCAATACCTAATTTATTGAGAGTTTTTAGCATGAAGGGTTGTTGAATTTTGTCAAAGGCCTTTTCTGCATCTATTGAGATAATCATGTGTTTTTTTGTCTTTGATTCTGTTTATATGCTGGAGTGCATTTACTGATTAGCATATGTTGAACCAGCCTTACATCACAGGGATGAAGCCAACTTGATCATGGTGTATAAGCTTTTTCATGTGCTGCTGGATTCGGTTAGCCAGTATTTTACTGAGGATTTCTGCATCAATGTTCATCAAGCATATTGGTCTGAAATTCTCTTTTTTGGTTATGTCTCTGCCAGGCTTTGCTATCAGGACGATGCTGGAATCTTAAAATGTGTTAGGGAGGACTCCCTCTTCTTCTATCAATTGGAATAGTTTCAGAAGGAATGGTACCAGTTCCTCCTTGTCCCTCTGGTTGAATTTGGATGTGAATCCATCAGGTCCTGGACTGTTTTTGGTTGGTAAGCTATTGATTATTGCTACAATTTCAGAGCCTGTTATTGGTCTATTCAGAGATTCATCTTCTACCTGGTTTAGTCTTGGGTGGGTGTATTTGTGGAGGAATTTATCCATCTCTTCTAGATTTTCTAGTTTATTTGCATAGAGGTGTTTGTAGTATTCTCTGATGGTAGATTGTATTTCTGTGGGATCGGTGGTGATATCCCCTTTTTCATTTTTTATTGCATCTATTTGATTCTTCTCTCTTTTCTTCTTTATAAGTCTTTCTAGCAGTCTATCAATTTTGTTTATCTTTTCAAAAAACCACCTCCTGGATTCATTAATTTTTTGAAGGGTTTTTGTGTCTCTATTTCCTTCAGTTGTGCTCTGATTTTAGTTATTTCTAGCCTTCTGCTAGCTTTTGAATGTGTTTGCTCTTGCTTTTCTAGTTCTTTTAATTGTGATGTTAGGGTGTCAATTTTGGATCTTTCCTGCTTTCTCTTTTGGGCATTTAGTGCTATAAATTTCCCCCTATACACTGTCTTGAATGTGTCCCAGAGATTCTGGTATGTTGTGTCTTTGTTCTCGTTGGTTTCAAAGAACATCTTTATTTCTGCCTTTATTTCATTATGTACCCAATAGTCATTCAGGAGCAGGTTGTTCAGTTTCCATGTTGTTGAGCAGTTTTGAGTGAGTTTCTTAATCCTGAGTTCTAGTTTGATTGCACTGTGGTCTGAGAGACAGTTTGTTATAATTTCTGTTCTTTTACATTTGCTGAGGAGAGCTTTACTTCCAACTATGTGGTCAATTTTGGAATTGGTATGGTGTGGTGCTGAAAAAATTGTATATTCTGTTGATTTGGGGTGGAGAGTTCTGTTCATGTCTATTAGGTCCACTTTGTGCAGAGCTGAGTTCAATTCCTCGATATCCTTTTTAAATTTCTGTCTCATTGATCTGTCTAGTGTTGAGAGTGGGGTGTTAAAATCTCCCATTATTATTGTGTGGGAGTTTAAGTCCCTTTGTAGGCCACTCAGGACTTGCTTTATGAATCTTGGTGCTCCTGTGTTGGGTGCATATATATTTAGGATAGTTAGCTCTTCTTGTTGAATTGATCCCTTTACCATTATGTAATGGCCTTCTTTGTCTCTTTTGATTTTTGTTGGTTTAAAGTCTATTTTATCAGAGACTAGGATTGCAACCCCTGCCTTTTTTTGTTTTCCATTTGCTTGATAGATCTTCCTCCATCCCTTTATTTTGAGCCTATGTGTGTCTCTGCACATGAGATGGGTTTCCTGAATACAGCACACTGATGGGTCTTGACTCCTTATCCAGTTTGCCAGTCTGTGTCTTTTAATTGGAGCATTTAGCCCATTTACATTTAATGTTAATATTGTTATGTGTGAATTTGATCCTGTCATTATGATGTTAGTTGGTTATTTTGCTGGTTGGTTGATGCAGTTTCTTCCTAGCCTTGATGGTCTTTACAATTTGACATGTTTTTGCAGTGGCTGGTAGCACTTGTTCCTTTCCATGTTTAGTGCTTCCTTCAGGAGCTCTTTTAGGGCAGGCCTGGTGGTGACAAAATCACTCAGCATTTGCTTATCTGTAAAGTATTTTATTTCTCCTTCACTTATGAAGCTTAGTTTGGCTGGATATGAAATTCTGGGTTGAAAATTCTTTTCTTTAAGAATGTTGAATATCGGCCCCCACTCTCTTCTGGCTTGTAGAGTTTCTGCCGAGAGATCAGCTGTTAGTCTGATGGGCTTCCCTTTGTGGGTAACCCGACCTTTCTCTCTGGCTGCCCTTAACATTTTTTCCTTCATTTCAACTTTGGTGAATCTGACAATTATGTGTCTTGGAGGTGCTCGTCTCGAGAAGTATCTTTGTGGTGTTCTCTGTATTTCCTGAATCTGAATGTTGGCCTGCCTTGCTAGATTGGGGAAGTTCTCCTGGATAATATCTTTCAGAGTGTTTTCAAACTTGGTTCAATTCTCCCAGTCATATTCAGGTACACCAATCAGGCATAGGTTTGGTCTATTCACATAGTCCCAAATTTCTTGGAGGCTTTGTTCGTTTCTTTTTACTCTTTTTTCTCTAAACTTCCCTTCTCACTTCATTTCATTCATTTCATCTTCCATCACTGATACCCTTTCTTCCAGTTGATTGCATCAGCTACCGAGGCTTCTGCGATCTTCGTGTAGTTTTCAAAACTTGGCTTTCAGCTCCATCAGCTCCTTTAAGCCCTTCTCTCCATTGGTTATTCTAGTTATCCATTCATCTAATTTTTTTTCAGTTTTTAACTTCTTTGCTGTTGTTTTGAATTTCCTCCCATAGCTCGGAGTAGTTTAATCGTCTGAAACCTTCTTCTCTAAACTCGTCAGAGTCATCCTCCATCCAGCTTTCTTCCATTGCTGGTGAGGAACTGCATTCCTTTGGAGGAGGAGAGGCGCTCTGCTTTTTAGAGTTTCCAGTTTTTCTGCTCTTTTTTTTCCCCATCTTTGTGGTTTCATCTACTTTTGGTCTTTGATGATGGTGATGTACAGATGGGTTTTTGGTCTGGATATCCTTTCTGTTTGTTTGTTTCCTTTTACCAGACAGGACCCTCAGCTGCAGGTCTGTTGGAGTTTACTACAGGTCCACTCCAGACCCTGTTTGGCTGGGTGTCAGCAGCAATGGATGCAGAACAGTGGATTTTCCTGAGATCACAAATTCAGCTGTCTGATACTTCCTCTGGAAGTTTTGTCTCAACGGAGTACCTGGCCGAGTGAGGTGTCAGTTTGTCCCTACTGGGGGTTGCCTCCCAGTTACACTGCTCAGGGGTCAGGGACCCACTGTATGAGGTAGTCTGTCCATTCTCAGGTCTCCAGCAGCATGCTGGGAGAACCACTACTCTCTTCAATGCTGTCAGACAGGGACATGTAAGTATGCAGAGGTTTGTGCTGAATTTTTGTCTGTGCCCTGACCCCAGAGGTGGAGCCTCTAGAGGCAGGCAGACCTCCTTGAGCTGTGATGGGCTCCACCCTGTTCGAGCTTCCTGGCTGTTTTGTTTACCAAAGCAAGCCTGGGCAATGGTGGGTGCCCCTCCCCCAGCCTCATTGCCACCTTGCAGTTTGAACTCAGACTGCTGTGCTAGCAATCAGGGAGATTCTGTGGGCATAAGACCCTCTGAGCCAGGTGTGGGACAAAATCTCCCGGTGTGCCATTTTCCAAGCCTGTTGAAAAAGTGCAGTATTATTGTGGAATTCACCCGAATTTCCAGGTGCTGTCTGTTACCCCTTTTGTTGACTAAGAAAGGGAACTCCCTGACCGCTTGCACTTCACGCGTGAGGCAAGGCCTTGCCCTACCTCAATTCATACACAGTGCACTGCACTGACTGTCCTGCACCCACTGTTTGGCATTCCCTAGTGAGATCAACCCAGTACCTCAAACAGAAACACAGAAATAACCCATCTACTATGTCGCTCACACTGGGAGCTGTAGACCTGAGCTGTTCCTATTCGGCCATCTTGGCTCCTGAGTGCCTATGTGAAGATATTTCCTTTTTGAGCATAGGCCTGAAATCACTCCAAATATCCACTTGCAGATTCTTCAAACAGAGTGTTTCAAAACTGCTCAACCAAAAGAAAGGTTCACCACTGTGATTTGAATGCACACATCACTATGAACTTGCTCTGAATGCTTCTGTCTAGTTGTTATGTGAAGATATTTCCTTTTTCCACATTGGACGCAAAGATCTCAAATATTCACTTGCAACTTCTGCAAACAGACTGTTTAAAATCTACTCAACCAAAAAAAAGATTCAACTCTGTGAGATGAACACACACAACACAAAGGAATTTCACAGAATGCTTCTGTGTATTTTTTATGTGAAGATATTTCCTTTTTCACCATAGGCCTCAAATCACTCCAAATGTATACTTGCAGATCCTTCTAACAGAGTGTTTCCAAACTGCTCAATCAAAAGAAAGGTTCAACTCTGTGAGTTGAATGCACACATCACTAAGTAGTTGCTCAGAATGCTTCTGTCTAGTTTTTATGTGAAGATATTTCCTTTTCCCACATTGGATGAAAAGATTCCAAATACCCACTTGCAGATTGTACAAAAACACTGTTTCAAATCTGTTCAACCAAAAGAAAGCTTCCACTCTGTGAGATGAATGCACACATCACAAAGAACTTTTGCAGAATGCTTCTGTGTAGTTTTTATGTGAAGATACGTCCCTTTTCACCATAGGCCTCAAAGCAGTCCAAAGTCCACGTGCAGATACTTCAAACAGACTACTGCAAAACTGCTCAATAAAAAGAAAGTTTCATCTCTGTGAGTCGAAAGCACACATCCCTAAGGAGTTGCTCAGAATGCTTCTGTTTAGTTTTTATGTGCAGATATTTCCTTTTCCCACATTGGACGAAAAGATCTCAAATATCCACTTGCAGATTGTACAAAAAGACTGCTACAAATGTGCTCAACCAAAAGAAAGTTTCAACTCTGTGAGATGAATGCATACATCACAAAGAAATTTCTCAGAATATTTCTGTGTAGTTTTTATGTGAAGATATTTCCTTTTTCACCATAGGCCTGAAAGCACTCCAAATGTCAAATTGCAGAATCTTCACAAAGAGTGTTACCAAACGGCTCAATCAAAAGAAAGGTTCAACTTTGGGAATTCAGTGAACACATCACTAAGAAGTTGCTCAGAATGCTTCTGTCTAGTTTTTATGTGAAGACATTTCCTTTCCCCGCATTGGACGAAAAAATCTCAAATAACCACTTGCAGATTCTACAAAAAGACTGTTTCACATCTGCTGAACCAAATGAAAGCTTCAACACTGCGATGAATGCATACATTACAAAGAAATTTTGCAGAATGCTTCTGTGTAGTTTTTATGTGAAGATATTTCCTTTTTCACCATAGGCCTCAAAGCACTCCAAATGTCCACTTGCAGATTCTTCACAAAGAGTGTTTCAAAGCTGATCAATCAAAAGAAAGCTTCAACTCTGTGAGTTAAATGCACGCATCACTAAGAAGTTTCTCAGAAAGCTTCTATCCAGTTTTTATGTGAAGATATTTCCTTTCCCTGCCTTGGAGGAAAAGATCTAAAATGTCCACTTCCAGATTCTACAGAAAGACAGTTTCAAATCTGCTCCACCAAAAAAAAAGATTCAACTCGGTTAGATGAATGCACAAGTCACAAAGAAATTTTGCAGAATGCTTCTGTGTAATTTTTCTGTGAAGATATTTCCTTTTTCACCATAGGCCTCAAAGCACTCCAAATGTCCACTTGCAGATTCTTCACAAAGAGTGTTTCAAAACTGCTCAATCAAAGCAAAAGTTCAACTCTGTGAGTTGAATGCACACATCACTAAGAAATTGCAAAGAATGCTTCTGTCTAATTTTTATGTGAAGATATTTCCTTTTCCTACATTTGACAAAAAGATCTCAAGTATCCACTTGCAGATTCTACAAAGAGAATCTTTCAAATCTGCTCAACAAAAAGAAAGCTTCAACTCAGTGAGATTAATGCACACATCACAAAGAACTTTTGCAGAATGCATCTGCGTAGTTTTTATTTGAAGATATTTACTTTTTCACCATAGGCTTCAAAGCACTCCAAGTGTCCACATGCACATGCTTCAAACAGAGTGTTTCAACACTGCTCAAGCAAAAGAAAGGTTCAACTCTGTAAGTTGAATGCACACATCACTAAGAAATTGCTCAGAATGCTTCTGTGTAGTTTTTATGTGAGGATGTTTCCTTTTCCAACATAGGCCTCAAAGCACTCCAAATGTCCACTTGCAGATTCTACACAAAGAGTGGTTCAAAACTTCTCAATCAAAAGAAAGTTTCAACTCTGTGAGTTGAATGGACACATCACTAAGAAGTTGCTCAGAATGCTTCTGTCTGGTTTTTATGTGAAGATATTTCCTTTTCCCGAATTAGATGAAAAGATCTCAAATGTCCACTTGCAGATTCTACAAAAAGACTGTTTCAAATCCTCTCAACCAAAAGAAAGCTTCCACTCTGTGAGATGAATGCACACAGCACAAAAAACTTTCGCAGAATGCTTCTGTGTTGTTTTTATGTGAAGATATTTACTTTTTCACCAGAGGCCACAAAGCACTCCAAATGACCACATGCATATTCCTCAAACAGAGTGTTTCAAAGCTGCCCAAACAAAAGAAAGGTTCATCTCTGTGAAGTGAAAGCACACATCAAGAAGAAGTTGCTCAGAATGCTTCAGTTTAGTTTTTATGTGCAGATATTTCCTTTTCCCGCATTGGATGAAAAGACCTCAAATATCCACTTGCAGATTGCACAAAAAGACAGATACAAATTTGCTCAACCAAAGGAAAGCTTCTACTCTCTGAGATGAATGCACATATCACAAAGAAATTTCTCAGAATGCTTCTGTGCAGTTTTTATGTGAAGATGTTTCCTTTTTCAACATAGGCTTCAAAGCACTCCAAATGTCTGCTTGCAGATTCTATGCAAAGAGTGGTTCAAAACTGCTGAATCAAAAGAAAGGTTCAACTCTGTGACTTGAATGCACACATCACTAAGTAGTTGCTCAGAATGCTTCTGTCTAGATTTTATGTGAAGATATTTCCTTATCCTGCATTGGACATTCAGATATCATATATCCACTGGCAGATTCTACAAAAAGACTCTTTCGAATCTGCTCAACCAACAGAAAGCTTCAACTCGGTGAGATAAATGCACATATCACAAAGAACTTATGCAGAATGCATCTGTGTAGTTTTTATTTGAAGATACTTCCTTTTTCTTTTTTTTTTTCCATAATTTTTTTTTATTATACTTTAGGGTTTTAGGGTACATGTGCACAATGTGCAGGTTTGTTACATATGTATCCATGTGCCATGTTGATTTCCTGCACCCATTAACTCATCATTTAGCATTAGGTGTATCTCCTAATGCTGTCCCTCCCCCCTCCCCCAACCCCACAACAGTCCCCGGAGTGTGATGTTCCCCTTCCTATGTCCATGAGTTCTCATTGTTCAATTCCCAACTATGAGTGAGAACATGCGGTGTTTGGTTTTTTGTCCTTGCGATAGTTTACTGAGAATGATGTTTTCCAGTTTCATCCATGTCCCTACAAAGGACACGAACTCATCATTTTTTATGGCTACATAGTATTCCATGGTGTATATGTGCCACATTTTCTTAATCCAGTCTATCGTTGTTGGACATTTGGGTTGGTTCCAACTCTTTGCTATTGTGAATAGTGCTGCAATAAACATACGTGTGCATGTGTCTTTATAGCAGCATGATTTATAGTCCTATGGGTATATACCCAGTAATGGGATGGCTGGGTCAAATGGTATTTCTAGTTCGAGATCCCTGAGGAATTGCCACACTGACTTTCACAATGGTTGAACTAGTTTACAGTCCCACCAACAGTGTAAAAG
>NW_026652280.1:73980156-73995707 GCF_009828535.3 Hylobates moloch | reverse complement strand
TTTCTTAATCCTGAGTTCTAGTTTGATTGCACTGTGGTCTGAGAGACAGTTTGTTATAATTTCTGTTCTTTTCCATTTGCTGAAGAGAGCTTTACTTCCAACTATGTGGTCAATTTTGGAATAGGTGTGGTGTGGTGCTGAAAAAATGTATATTCTGTTGACTTGGGGTGGAGAATTCTGTAGATGTCTATTAGGTCCACTTTATGTAGAGCTGAGTTCAATTCCTGGATATCCTTGTTAACTTTCTGTCTCGTTGATCTGTCTAATGCAGACAGTGGGGTGTTAAAATCTCCCATTATTATTGTGTGGGAGTTTAAGTCCCTTTGTAGGTCACTGAGGACTTGCTTTATGGATCTGGGTGCTCCTGTGTTGGGTGCATATATATTTAGGATAGTTAGCTCTTCTTGTTGAATTGATCCCTTTACCATTATGTAATGGCCTTTTTTGTCTCTTTTGATCTTTGTTGGTTTAAAGTCTATTTTATCAGAGACTAGGATTGCAACCCCTGCCTTTTTTTGTTTTCCAGTTGCTTGATAGATCTTCCTCCATCCCTTTATTTTGAGTCTATATGTGTCTCTGCACGTGAGATGGGTTTCCTGAATACAGCACACTAATGGGTCCTGACTCCTTATCCAGTTTGCCAGTCTGTGTCTTTTGATTGGAGCATTTAGCCCATTTACATTTAACATTAATATTGTTATGTGTGAATCTGATCCTGTCATTATGATATTAGTTGGTTATTTTGCTCGTTAGGTGCTATTGTTTCTTCCTAGCCTCGCTGGTCTTTACAATTTGGCATGTTTTTGCAGTGGCTGGTACCGGTTGTTCCTTTCCATGTTTAGTGCTTCCTTCAGGAGCTCTTTTAGGGCAGGCCTGGTGGTGACAAAATCACTCAGCGTTTGCTTGTCTGTAAAGTATTTTATTTCTCCTTCACTTATGAAGCTTAGTTTGGCGGGATAGCAAATTCTGGGTTGAAAATTCTTTTCTTTAAGAATGTTGAATATCGGCCCCCCCTCTCTTCTGGCTTGTAGAGTTTCTGCTGAGAAATCAGCTGTTAGTCTAATGGGCTTCCCTTTGTGGGTAACCCGACCTTTCTCTCTGGCTGCCCTTAACATTTTTTCCTTCATTTCCACTTTGGTGAATCTGACAATTATGTGTCTTGGAGTTGCTCTTCTCGAGGAGTATCTTTGTGGCGTTCTCTGTATTTCCTGAATCTGAATGCTGGCCTGCCTTGCTAGATTGGGGAAGTTCTCCTGGATAACATCTTGCAGAGTGTTTTCCAACTTGGTTCCATTCTCCACATCATTTTCAGGTACACCAATCAGACGTAGGTTTGGTCTTTTCACATAGTCCCAAATTTCTTGGAGGCTTTGTTCATTTCTTTTTATTCTTTTTTCTCTAAACTTCCCTTCTCTCTTCATTTCATCCATTTCATCTTCCATCAGTGATACCCTTTCTTCCAGTTGATCGCATCTGCTACTGAGGCTTCTGCAATCTTCGCGTAGTTCTCGAAACTTGGCTTTCAGCTCCATCAGCTCCTTTAAGCCCTTCTCTCCATTGGTTATTCTAGTTATCCATTCTTCTAATATTTTTTCAAAGTTTTTAACTTCTTTGCTATTGTTTTGAATTTCCTCTCATAGCTCAGAGTAGTTTGATCGTCTGAAGCCTTCTTCTCTCAACTCATCAAAGTCATCCTCCATCCAGCTTTGTTCCGTTGCTGGTGAGGAACTGCATTCCTTTGGAGGAGGAGAGGTGCTCTGTTTTTTAGAGCTTCCAGTTTTTCTGCTCTGTTTTTTCCCCATCTTTGTGGTTTTATCTACTTTTTGTCTTTGATGATGGTGATGTACAGATGAGTTTTTGGTGTGGATGTCCTTTCTGTTTGTTAGTTTTCCTTCTACCAGACAGGACCCTCAGCTGCAGGTCTGTTGGAGTTTACTAGAGGTCCACTCCAGACCCTGTTTGGCTGGGTGTCAGCAGCGGTGGCTGCAGAACAGCGGATTTTCATGAGACCACAAATTCAGCTGTCTGATAGTTCGTCTGAAAGTTTTGTCTCAGAGGAGTACGCGGTTGAATGAGGTGTCAGTCTGTCCCTACTGGGGGGGTGCCTCCCAGTTAGGCTGCTCAGGGGTGAGGGACCCACTTTAGGAGGCAGTCTGTCCGTTCTCAGATCTCCAGCTGCGTGCTGGGAGAACCACTACTCTCTTCAATGCTGTCAGTCAGACAGGGACCTTTAAGTCTGTGGAGGTTCTTGCTGAGTTTTTGTTTGTCTGTGCCCTGCCCCCAGAGGTGGAGCCTACAGAGGCAGGCAGGCCTCCTTGAGCTGTGGTGGGCTCCACCCAGTTCCAGCTTCCTGGCTGCTTTGTTTACCTAAGCAAGCCTGGCCAATGGCGGGCGCCCCTCCCCCAGCCTCGCTGCCGCCTTGCAGCTTGATCTCAGACTGCTGTGCTAGCAATCAGCGAGACTCGGTGGGCACAGGACCCTCCGAGCCAGGTGCGGGACACAATCTCCTAGTGTGCTGTTTTCCAGGCCCATTGGAAAAGCGCAATATTGGGGTGGGACTGACCCGATATTCCAGGTGCCGTCTGTTTCCCCTTTCTTTGACTAGGAAAGGGAACTCCCTGACCCCTTGCACTTCCCGAGTGAGGCAATGCCTCGCCCTGCTTCGGCTTGTGCACAGTGCGCTTCACCGACTCTCCTGCACCCACTGTTAGGCACTCCCTAGTGAGATGAAACCGGTACCTCAAGGAGAAATGCAGAAATCACCCGTCTTCTGTGTCGCTGGGGCTGGGAGCTGGAGACCGGAGCTGTTCCTATTCGGCCATCTTGGCTCCACCCCTACAATTCTTAATGCTTACTAAAAGATTAACAATTTCTCCATTGGGATAGAGTCAAAACTGCAGATGAAAGATTTGCCTGTAATCCCAGTTACTCAGGAGGCTGAGGCAGGAGAAGCACTTGAATCTGGGAGGCAGAGGTTGCAGTGAGCCAAGATCGTGCCCCTGCACTCCAGTCTGGGTGACAGAGTAAGACTTTGTCTTAGAAGTTTTATATCATTTGCAAATTTGTTTGAACCTTCTTAGCTTTCACCAAAGTCACTGATCACCACAGCTTACTTCTCTCCTTTAATGCATTGCTCTTGCATGAAGAATGAATAAACCACTGATTTGGGGTTCGCATCTTTAGGTTCTGAGCAGCAACTTAGAACACTTTGTTCCTGATATTCTTTCTTCTCAATATTTGATGGATATCCGGAGGAAACAGCTGCACCACCACTCCAGTGATGCCGGCCTCTCGACTACGAGTAACTCCATTGGCCCAGCTAGAGAGCGCGAGACAAGCCGAGAGTGCTAGCAGTCAATCAGGAGGCGGCGCGCTCGGGCCGATACTTCCTTTTTCACCATAGGACTCACAGCATTCCCAATGTCCACTTGCAGATTCTTCAAACAGAGTATTTCAAAACTGCTCAAGCAAAAGAAAGGTTCAACTCTGTGAGTTGAATGCACACATAACTAAGAAGTTGCTCTGAATGCTTATGTCTACTATTTATGTGAAGATATTTCCTTTTCCCGCATTGGAAGAAAAGATCTCAAATACAAACTTGCAGATTCTACAAAAAGACTGTTTCAAATATGCTCAACCAAAAGAAAGCTTCAAGTCTGTGAGATGAATGCACACAGCACAAAGAAATTTCACAGAATGCTTCTATGTAGTTTTTATGTGAAGATATTTCCTTTTTCATCATAGGCCTCAAAGCACTCCAAATGTCCACTTGCAGATTCATCACAAAGTGTGGTTCAAAGCTGCTCAATCAAAAGAAATGTTCAACTCTTTGAGTGGAATGTACGCATCACTAAGAAGTTGCTCAGAATGCTTCTGTCTAGTTTTTATGTGAAGATATTTCCTTTTCCTGCATTGGATGAAAAGATCTCAAATATCCACTTGCAGATTGTACAAAAAGACTGTTTCAAATCTGCTCAACCAAAGAAAGCTTCAACTCTGTGCATTGAATGCACACATCAGGAAGAAATTTCATAGAATGCTTCTGTGTAGTTTTTATGTGAAGATATTTCCTTTTTCACCATAGACCTGAAAGCACTTCAAGTGTCCACTTGCATAATTTTCAAACACAGTGTTTCAAAACTGCTCAATCCAAAGTAAGTTTTAACTCTGTGGGGTGAATGCACACATCACTAAGAAGTTGTTCAGAATACTTTTGTCTAGTTTTTATGTGAAGATATTTCCTTTTCCCACATTGGAAGAAAATAGCTCAAATACACACTTGCAGATTGTACAAAAAGACTGTTTCAAATCTGCTCAACCAAGAGAAAGCTTCAACTCTGTGAGATGAATGCACACATAACAAAGAAATTTAACAGAATGCTTCTGTGTAGTTTTTATGCGGAGATATTTCCTTTCCCATCATAGGCCTCAAAGTGCTCCAAATGTCCACTTGCACATTCTACAAAAAGAGGGTTTAAAAACAGCTCAATCAAAAGAAAGTTTCAACTCTGTGAGATGAATGCACAGATCAGAAAGAAATTTCACAGAATATTTCTATGTAGTTTTTATGTAAAGATATTTCCTTTTCACTACAGGCCTCAATGAGCTCCAAATGTCCACTTGCAGATTCTACAAAAAGAGTGTTTCAAAACTGCTCAATCAAAAGTAAGGTTCAACTCTGTGGGTTCAAAGCACACATCACTAAGAAGTTGCTCAGAATGCTTCTGTCTAGTTTTTATGTGAAGGTATTTCCTTTTCCCGCATTGGATGAAAACATCTCAAATATCCACTTGCAGATTCTACAAAAAGACTGTTTCAAACCTGTTCAACCAAAAGAAACCTTCAACTCTTTGAGATGAATGCACACATCACAAAGAAATTTCGCACAATGCTTCTGTGTAGTTTTTATGTGAAGATATTTACTTTTTCACAACAGGCCTCATAGCACTCCAAATGTCAAATTGCAGATTCTTCACAAAGAGTGTTTCAGAATGGCTCAATCAAAAGAAAGCTTCAACTCTGTGAGTTCAATGCACACATCACTAAGAAGTTGCTCAGAATGCTTCTGTCTAGTTTTTATGTGAAGATAGTTCCTTTTTCACCATAGGCCTCAAAGCACACAAAATGTCCACTTGATGATTCTTCACAAAGAGTGTTTCAAAACTGCTCAATCAAAAGAGAGCCTCAACTCTGTGAGTTGAATGCACCCATCACTAAGAAGTTGCTCAGAATGCTTCTGTCCAGTTTTTATGTGAAGATACTTCCTTTTCCCAACATTGGAGGAAAAGATCTAAAATGTCCACTTGCAGATACTTCAAAAAGACTGTTTCAAATCTGCTCAACTGAAAGAAAGATTCAAGTCTGTTAGATGAATGCACACATAACAATGAAATTTGGCAGAATGTTTCTGTGTAATTTTTATGTGAAGATATTTCCTTTTTCGCCATAGACCTCAAAGCACTCCAGATGTCCACATGCAGATTCTTCACAAAGTGTGTTTCAAAAGTGCTCAATCAATAGAAAAGTTCAACTCTGTGATTTGAATGCACACATCACTAAGAGATTGTTCAGAATGCTTCTGTCTAGTTTTTATGTGAAGATATTTCCTTTTCCCACATTGGACAAAAAGATCTCAAATATCCACTTGCTGATTCTACAAAAAGACTCTCTCAAATCTGCTCAACCAAAAAAAAGCTTCAACTCAGTGAGATGAATGCACACATCACAAACAACTTTCGCAGAATGCTTCTGTGTCGTTTTTATTTGAAGATACTTCCTTTTTCACCATAGGCTTCAAAGCACTCCAAATGTCCACTTGCAGATTCTTCACAAAGAGTGTTTCAAAACTGCTCAAGCAACAGAAAGGTTAAACCCTGTGAGTTGAATTCACACGTCACTAAGAAGTTGCTCAGAATGCTTCTGTCTAGTTTTCATGTGAAGTTATTTCCTTTTCCCACATTGGAAGAAAAGATCAAAAATACACACTTGCAGATTGTATAAAAAGCCTGTTTCAAATCTGCTCAACCAAAAGAAAGCTTCAACTCTGGGAGGTGAATGCAAACGTAACAAATAAATTTTGCAGAATGTTTCTGTGTAGTTTTTATGTGACGATATTTCCTTTTTCACAATAGGCCTCAAAGCACTCCAAATGTCCACTTGCAAATTTTTCACAAAGAGTGGTTCAAAACTATGCAATCAAAAAAATTTTCAACTCTGTGAGTTGAATGCACACATCACTAAGAATTTGCTCGGAATGCTTCTTTCTAGTTTTTATGTGAAGATGTTTCCCTTTCCCGCATTGGATGAAAAGATCTCAAATATCCACTGGCAGATTGTCCAAAAAGACTGTTTCAAATCTCCTCAGCCAAAGAAAGCTTCAAATCTGTGCATTGAATGCAAACATAGCAAAGAAATTTCACACAATGCTTCTGTGTAGTTTTTAATGTGAAGATATTTCCTTTTTCACCATAGACCTGAAAGCTCTCAAAATGTTCACTTGCAGACTCTTCAAACAGAGTGTTTAAAAACTTCTCAATCAAAAGTAAGGTTCAACCATGTGAGTTGGATGCACACATCACTAAGAGGTTGCTCAGAAGGCTTCTGTCTAGATTTTATGTGAAGATAGTTCCTTTTCCAGCATTAGAAGAAAAGATCTCAAATATGCGCTTGCAGATTGTACAAAAGGACTGTTTCAAATCTTCTCAACAAAGATAAAGCTTCAACTCTGTCAGATGAATGCACAAATCACAAAGAAATTTTGCAGAATGCTTCTGTGTAGTTTTTAGGTGAAGATATCTCCTTTTTCACCATAGGCCTCAAAGCCCTCAAATGTCCAGTTGCAGATTCTTCACAAAGAGTTTTTCAAAACTGCTCAATCAAAAGAAAGCTTCAACTCAGTGAGGTGAATGCACACATCACTAAGAAGTTGCTCAGAATGCTTCTGTCCAGTTTTTATATGAAGATAGTTCCTTTTACCACATTTGATGAAAAGATCTCAAATATCCCCTTGCAGATTCTGCATAAAGACTGTTTCAAATCTGCTCAACTAAAAGAAAGATTCAACTCTGTGAGATGAATGCACACATCACAAAGTAATTTCGTAGAATGGTTCCATGTAGTTTTTATGTGAATAAATTTCCTTTTACACCATAGGACTCAAAGCACTCCAAATATACACTTCAAGATTCTTCACAAAGAGTGTTTCAAAACTGCTCAATCAAAAGAAAAGCTCCACCCTGTGAGTTGAATGCACACATCACTACGAAGTTGCTCAGAATGTTTCTGTCTAGTTTTTATGTTAATGTATTTCCTTTTCCCGCATTGGATGAAAAGATCTCAAATATCCACTTGCAGATTCTATAAAAAGACTGTTTCAAATCTGCTCCACCAAAAGAAAGCTTCAAATCTGTGAGATGAGTGCACACATCACAAAGAACTTTTGCAGAATGCTTCTGTGGAGTTCTTATTTGAAGATACTTCCTTTCTCACCATAGGCCTTAAAGCACTCCAAAGATCCATTGCAGATTATTCAAACAGAGTGTTTCAAAACTGCTCAATCAAAAGAAACGTTCAGCTCTGTGAGTTGAATGCACACATCTCTAAGTAGTTGCTCAGAATGCTTCTGTCTTGTTTTTATTTGAAGATATTTCCTTTTCCCACATTGGATGAAAAGATCTCAAATATCCACTTGCAGATTTTATGAAAAGACTGTTTCAAATCTTCTCAACCAAAAGAAAGCTTCAACTCTGTGTGATGAATGCACACACCACAAAGAAATTTCACAGAATGCTCCTGTGTTGTTTTTCTGTGAAGATATTTCCTTTTTCACCATTGGCCTCAAAGCACTCCAAATGTCCACTTGCAGATTCTTCACAAAGAGTGTTTCAAAAGTGCTCAACCAAAAGTAAGTTTCAACTCTGTGGGGTGAATGCACACATTACTAAGAAATTGCTCAGAATGCTTCCGACTATTTTTATGTGAAGATATTTCCTTTTCCCTCATTGGAAAAAAAGATCTCAAATATGCACTTGCAGAATGCACAAAAAGACTGTTTCAAATCTGCTCAACCAACAGAAAGCTTGAACTCTGTGAGATGAATGCACACATAACAAATAAATTTTGCAGAATGCTTCTGTGTGGTTTTGATATGAACATATTTCCTTTTTCACCACAGGCCTGAAAACACTCAAAATGTCAAATTGCAGATCCTTCACAAAGAGTGTTTCAAAGCGGCCCAATCAAAAGAAGGGTTCAACTCTGTGAGTTGAATGCACACATCAATAAGAAATTGCTCAAAATTCTGTCTAGTTTTTATGTGAAGTTATTTCCTTTTCTCGCATTGGAAGAAAAGATCTCAAATACACACGTGTGGAATGTACAAAAATACTGTTTCAAACCAAAAGAAAGCTTCAACTCTGTGAGATGAATGCACACATCACAAAGAAATTTAGCAGAATGCTAATATGTGAAGATATTTCCTTTTTCACCATGGGCCTCAAAGCCCTCCAAATGTCCACTTGCAGATTCTTCACAAAGAGTGTTTCAAAACTGCTCAATCAAAAGAAAGATTCAGCTCTGTGAGTTGAAAGCACACATCACTAAAACATTGCTCAGAATGCTTCTGTCTAGTTTTTATGTGAAGTTATTTCCTTTTCCCCCATTAAATGAAAAGATCTTAAATGTCCACCTGCAGATTCTACAAAAAGACTGTTTCAAATATGCTCAACTAAAAGAAAGATTCATGTTTGTGAGATGAATGCACACACCACAAAGAAATTTCGCAGAATGCTTCTGTGTAGTTTTTATGTGGAGATATTTCCTTTTTCATCATAGGCCTCAAAGCACTCCAAATGTCCAATTGCAGGTTCTACAAAAGGAGTGTTTCAAAACTACTCAATCAAAAGAAAGGTTCAACTCTGTGAGATGAATGTACAGATGAGAAAGCAATTTCACAGAATGCTTCTTCATACTGTTTATGTGAAGATATTTCCTCCTTCACCATAGGCCTCAAAGTGCTACAAATGTCCACTTGCAGATTCTACAGAAAGAATGTTTCACAATTGATCAATCAAAAGGAAGGTAAAACTCTGAGTGAGGAATGCACACATAACAGGGAAGTTCGTGAGAATGCTTCTGTGTAGTTTTTATGTGGAGATATTTCCTTTTCCACCATAGGCCTCAAAACGCTCCTAATGCCCTCTTGCACATTCTATAATAAGAGTGTTTCAAAACTGCTCAATCAACAGAAAGGTTCAACTCTGTGAGATGAATGCACAGATCATAAAGAAGTTTCAAAGAATACTTCTATGTAGTTTTTATTTAAAGATGTTTCCTTTTTCACCATACATCTCAATGCACTCCAAATGTCCAATTGCAGATTCTACAAAAAGAGTAATTCAAAACTGTTCAATCAAAGGAAACGTTCATCTCTGTGAGATGAATGCACAGATCAGGAAGAAGTTTTGCAAAATGGGTCTGTTTAGTTTTTATATGAAGATATTTCCTTTTTCACCACAGGCCACAAAGCACTCCAAATGTCAACTTGCAGATTCTACAAAAAGAGTGTTGCAAAACTCCTCAATCAAAAGAAAGTTTCAAATCTGTGAGATTAATGCACATATCAGAAAGAAGTTTCACACAATTCTTCTGTGTAGTTTTTATGTTAAGATGGTTCCTTTTTCACCAAACACAAAAAAGCTCTCCAAATGTCCACTTGCAGATTCTACAGAAGAGTGTTTCAAAACTGCTCAATCAAAAGAAAGGTTCAACACTGTCAGATGAATGCACACATCAGAAGGATGTTTTGCAGAATGCTTCTGTGTAGTTTTAATGCGAAGATATTTCATTTTTCACCATAGGCCTCAAAGCGCTCCAAATGTCCACTTGCAGATTCTACAAAAAGAGTGTTTCAAAACTGCTCAATCAAAAGAAAGTTTATACTCGGAGTGAGGAATGCACACAAAACAAGGAAGATTCTCAGAATGATTCTGTGTGGTTTTTTCGTGAAGATAATTCCTTTTTCACCATAGGCCTCAAAGCGCTCCAAATGTCCTCTTGCAATTCCTATAAAAATTAATTCAAAACCCCTCAATCAAAGGAAAGGTTCATCTCTGTGAGATGAATTCACAGATAGGAAAGAAGTTTCTCAGACTGCTTCTGTGAAGTTTTTATGTGAGGATACTTACTTTTTCACTATAGGCCTCAAAACGCTCCAAATGTCCACTTGAAGATTCTACAAAAAGAGTATTTCAAAGCTTCTCAATCAAAAGAAAGGCTCAACTCTGTGAGACGAATGCACAGATCATAAAGAAGTTTCACAGAATGCTTCTGTGTATTTTTTATGTGAAGATATTTCCTTTTTCACCATAGGTGTCAAAGCGCTCTAAATGTCCACTTGCAGATTCCACAAAAAGAGTGTTTCAAAACTGCTCCATCAAAAGAAAGGTTAAACACTGAGTGAGGAATGCACACATGACAAGGAAGTTTGGCAGAATGCTTCTGTGTAGTTTTTATGTAGTGATGATGCCTTTATCACCATAGGCCTCAATACTTTCCAAATGTCCACTTGCAGATTCTACAAAAAGTGTGCTTCAAAACTGCTCAATCAAAAGCATGGTTCAACTCAGTGAGATGAATGCCCAGATCAGAAAGAAGTTTTACAGAATGCTTCTGTGTAGTTTTTATGTGAAGATATTTCCTTTTTCACCATAGACCTGAAAGCACTCCAAATGTCCACTTGCAGATTGTTCAAACAGAGTGTTTCAAAACTGCTCAATCAAAAGTCAGGTTCAACCCTGTGGGTTCAATGCACACATCACTAAGAGGCTGCTCAGAATGTTTCTGTCAGGATTTTATATGAAGATATATCCTTTTCCCACATTGGAAGAAAAGATCTCAAATATGCACTTGCAGATGGCACAAAAAGACTGTTTCAAATCTGCTCAACCAAGAGAAAGCTTCAATTCTGTGAGATGAATGCACACATCACAAAGAAATTTTGCAGAATACTTCTGTGTAGTTTTTATGGGAAGATATTTCCTTTTTCACCATAGGCCTCAAAGTACTCAAAATGTTCACTTGCAGATTCTTCAAAAAGAGTGTTTCAAAACTGCTCAATCAAAAGAAAGGTTCAACTCTGTGAGTTCTATGCACATATCACCGAGAAGTTGGTCAGAATGCTTCTGTCTAGTTTTTATGTGAGGACATTTCCTTTTCCCACATTGGAAGGAAAGATCTCAAATATCCATTTTCATATTGTATAAAAAGACTGTTTCAAATCTGCTCAACCAAGAGAAAGCTTCAACTCTTTGAGATGAATGCACACATCACAAAGAAATGTTGCAGAATGTTTATATGTAGTTTTTGTGTGAAGATATTTCCTTTTTCACCATAGGACTCAAATCACTCCAAATGTATACTTGCAGATCCTTCAGAGTGTTTCAAAGCTGCTCAATCAAAAGAAAGTTTCAACTATGAGAATTGAATGCACGGATCACTAAGAAGTTGCTCAGAATTCTTCTTTCTAGTATTTATGTGAAGATATTTCCTTTATCACCATAGGCCTCAAAGCACTCCAATTGTCCACTTGCAGATTCTTAACAAAGAGTGGTTCAAAACTTCTCAATCAAAAGTAAGGTTCAGCTCTGTGGGGTGAATGCACACATCCCTAAGAAGTTGCTCAGAATGCTTCTTTCAAGGTATTATGTGAAGATATATTCTTTTCCCACATTCTAAGAAAAGATCTCATATATCCACTTGCAGATTCTACAAAAAGATGCTTTCAAATCTGCTCAACAGAAAGAAAGATTCAACTCTGTTAGATGAATGCACACATCACAGAGAAATTTCGCAGAATGCTTCTGTGTAATTTTTATGTGAAGATATTTCCTTTTTTCACCATGGGCCTCAAAGCCCTCCAAATGTCCACTTGCAGATTCTTCACAAAGAGTGTTTCAAAACTGCTCAATCAAAAGAAAAGTTCAACTCTCTGAGTTGAAAGCACACATCACTAAGAAATTGCACAGAATGCTTCTGTCTAGTTTTTATGTGAAGATGTTTCCTTTTCCTGCATTGGACAAAAAGATCTCAAATATCCACTTGCAGATATTACAAAAACACTCTTTCAAATCTGCTCAACCAAAGGAAAGCTTCAACTCAGTTAGGTGAATGCACACATCACAAAGATCTTTCGCAGAATGCATCCGTGTAGTTTTTATTTGAGAATACTTCCTTTTTCACCATAGGCTTCAAAGCACTCCGAATGTCCACTTGCAGATTCTTCAAGGACAGTGTTTCAAAACTGCTCAAGCAAAAGAAAGTTTCAACCCTGTGAGTTGAATGCTCACATCACTAAGAAGTTGCTCAGAATGCTTCTGTCTAGTTTTTATGTGAAGATATTTCCTTTTCCCTCATTGGAAGAAAAGATCACAAATATCCACTTTCAGATTGTACAAAAAGACTGTTTCAAATCTGCACAACCAAAGAAAGCTTCAGCTCTGTGCGTTGAATGCACACATAGCAAAAAATTTCACAGAATGCTTCTGTGTAGTTTTTATGTGAAGATATTATCTATTTCACCAAAGGCCTGAAAGCACTCAAAACGTCTACTTGCTGATTCTACAAAAACAGTGTTTCCAAACTGCTCATTCAAAAGCAAAGTTCAATTCTGTGAGATGAATGCACAGATCAGAAAGAAGTTTCACAGAATGCTTCTTTGTAGTTTTTATGTGAAGATATTTCCGTTTTCACCATAGGCCTCAAAGTGCTCCAAATGTCCGTTTGTAGATTCTACAAAAAATGAGAATCAAAACTGTTCAATAAAAAGAAAGGTTCAACTCAGAGTTAGGAATGCAAACATAACAAGGAACTTTGTCAGAATGCTACTGTGTAGTTTTTATGTGAAGATATTTCCTTTTTCACCATAGGTCTTAAACTGCTACAAATGTCCACTTGCAGATTCTACAAAAAGAGTGTTTCAAAACTGCTCAATCAAAAGAAAGTTTCAACTCTGTGAGATGAATCCACATATCAGAAATAAGTTTCTCGGATTGCTTCTGCATAGTTTTTATGTGAAGATATTTCCTTTTTCACCGAAGGCCCCAAAGCGCTCCAAATGTCCACTTGCAGATTCTACAAAAAGAGTGTTTCAAAACCACGCAATCAAAAGAAAGGTTGAACTCTGTGAGATGAATGCACAGATCAGAAGGGAATTTCACGGAATGCTTCTGTGTGGTTTTTATGTGAAGATATTTCCTTTTTCACCATAGGCCTCAAAGCACTCTAAGTGTCCACTTGCGATTCTACAAAAAGAGTATTTAAAAACCTCTCAATAAAAAGACAGGTTCAACTCTGTGAGATGAATGCACAGATCAGAAAGAAGTTTCACAGAATGCTTCTGTGTAGTGTTTATATGCAGGTATTTCTTTTTTCACCATAGGCCTCAAAGCACTAAAAATGTCCCCTTAAAGATTCTACAAAAAGGGTGTTTCAAAACTGCTCAATAAAAAGACAGTTTCAACTCTGTGAGATGAATTCACAGATGAGAAAGAAGGTTCGCAGAATGCTTCTGTGTAGCTTTTATGTGCAGATATTTCCTTTTTCAAAATAGGCCTCAAAGCACTATAAAAGTCCACTTGCAGATTCTGCAAGAAGATTGTTTCAAAAGTGCTCCATCAAAAGATAGGTCCAACACTGTGAGAGGAAAGCACAGATCAGAAACAAGTGTCGCAGAATGCTTCTGTGAAGTTTTTATGTGAAGATATTTCCTTTTTCACCGTAGGCTTCAAAGCGGTCCAAATGTCCACCAACAGATTCCAACAAGAGTGTTTCAAAACTGCTCAATCAAAAGAAAGGTTCAACTCTGTGAAATGAATTCACAGATCAGAAAGAAGTTTCACAGAATGTTTCTGTGTAGTTTTTATTTGAAGATATTTCCTTTTTCACCCTAGGTCTCAAAGCGCTCCAAATCTACACTTGTAGATTCTACAAAAAGAGTGTTTCAAAACTGCTCAATCAAAAGAAAGTTTCAACTCTGTGAGGTGAAGGCACAGTATAGAAAGAAGTTTCACAGAATGCTTCCGTGTAGTTTTTAAATGCAGATATTACCTTTTTCACCAAATGCCTCAAAGCGCTTCAAATGTACAATTGCAGATCCTACAAAAAGAGTGTTTCAAAACTGATCAATCAAAAGAGAGGTTCAACTCTGTTAGATGAATGCACAGATCAGAAAGAAGTTTGCAGAATGTTTCTGTCTGGTTTTTATGTGAAGATATTTCCTTTTTCACCATAGGCCTCAAAGCACTCCAAATGTTCAGATTCTACAAAAAGAGTGTTTAAAAGCTGCTCCATCAAAAGAAAGCATCAACTCTGTGAGATGAATGCACATATCAGAAACAAGTTTCGCAGATTGCTTCTGTGTAGTTTTTATGGGAATATATTTCCTTTTCCACAGAAGGCTCCAAAGTGCTCCAAATGTCCACTTACAGATTCTACAAAAACAGTGTTTCAAAACCGCTCAATAAAAGGAAAGTTTCAAATCTGTGAGATGAATGCACAGATCAGAAAGAAGTTTCGCAGAATGCTTCTGTGTAGTTTTTATGTGAAGGTATTTCTTTTTTCACCATAGGCCTCAAAGCGCTCTGAATGTCCACTTGCAGATTCTACAAAAAGGGTATTTCAAAACTGCTCAATCAACAGAAAGGTTCAACTCTGTTAGATGAATTCACAGATGAGAAAGAAGATTCGCAGAATGCTTCTGAGTAGTTTTTTGTGAAGATATTTACTTTTTTCAACATTGGCATCAAAGTGCTCCAAATGTCCACATACAGCTCCAATCAAAAGACACAGACTCGCAAACTGGATAAGGAGTCAGGACCCATCAGTGTGCTGTATTCAAGAAACCCATCTCACGTGCAGAGACACACATAGACTCAAAATAAAGAGATGGAGGAAGATCTATCAAGCAAATGGAAAACAAAAAAAGGCAGGGGTTGCAGTCCTAGTCTCTGATAAAATAGACTTTAAACCAACAAAGATCAAAAGAGACAAAGAAGGTCATTACATAATGGTAAAGGGATCAATTCAACAAGAAGAGCTAACTATCCTAAATATATATGCACCCAACACAGGAGCACCCAGATTCATAAAGCAAGTCCTGAGTGACCTACAAAGGGACTTAAACTCCCACACAATAATAATGGGAGATTTTAACACCCCACTGTCAACATTAGACAGATCAACGAGAAAGAAAGTTAACAAGGATATCCAGGAATTGAACTCAGCTCTACATAAAGTGGACCTAATAGACATCTACAGAACTCTCCACCCCAAATCAACAGAATATACATTTTTTTCAGCACCACACCACACCTATTCCAAAATTGACCACATAGTTGGAAGTAAAGCTCTCCTCAGCAAATGGAAAAGAACAAAACTTATAACAAACTGTCTCTCAGACCACAGCGCAATCAAACTAGAACTCAGGATTAAGAAACTCACTCAAAACCACTCAACTACATGGAAACTGAACAACCTGCTCCTGAATGACTATTGGG
>NW_026652280.1:73831476-73979756 GCF_009828535.3 Hylobates moloch | reverse complement strand
AGGACATGAACAGACACTTCTCAAAAGAAGACATTTATGCAGCCAAAAAACACATGAAGAAATGCTCATCATCACTGGCCATCAGAGAAATGCAAATCAAAACCACAGTGAGATACCATCTCACACCAGTTAGAATGGCCATCATTAAAAAATCAGGAAACAACATTTGCTGGAGAGGATGTGGAGAAATAGGAACACTTTTACACTGTTGGTGGGACTGTAAACTAGTTCAACCATTGTGGAGGTCAGTGTGGCGATTCCTCAGGGATCTACAACTAGAAATACCATTTGACCCAGCCATCCCATTACTGGATATATACCCAAAGGACTATAAATCATGCTGCTATAAAGACACACGCACACGTATGTTTATTGTGGCACTATTCACAATAGCAAAGAGTTGGACCCAACCCAAATGTCCAACAATGATAGACTGGATTAAGAAAATGTGGCACATATACAACATGGAATACTATGCAGCCATAAAAAATGATGAGTTCGTGTCCTTTGTAGGGACATGGATGAAACTGGAAAACATCATTCTCAGTAAACTATCGCAAGGACAAAAAACCAAACACCACATGTTCTCACTCATAGGTGGGAATTGAACAATGAGAACTGGTGGACACAGGAAGGGGAACATCACACTCCGGGGACAGTTGTGGGGTGGAGGGAGGGGGGAGGGACAGCATTAGGAGATACACCTAATGCTAAATAACGAGTTAATGGGTGCAGGAAATCAACATGGCACATGGATACATATGTAACAAACCTGCACATTGTGCACATGTACCCTAAAACCCTAAAGTATAATAAAAAAAAAAGGAAAAAAAAAGAATTTTTCAAAACTGCTCAACCAAAAGAAAGTTTCAACTCTGTAACGTGAATGCACAGATCTGAAAGAAGTTTCACAGAATGCTTCTGTGTAGTATTTATGTGAAGATGTTTCCTCTTTCACTATATTCTCAAACTCCTCCATATGTCCACTTGCAGATTTTACAAAAAGAGTGTTTCAAAAATGCTCCATTGAAAGAAAGGTTCAACTCTGTGAGATGAATGCACAGATCAGAAAGAAGTTTCGCAGAATGCTTCTGTGTACTTTTTAGGTGAAGATATTTTCTATTTCACTATAGGCATCAAAGCACTCCAAATATCCACTTGCAGATTGAACCAAAAGAGTGTTTCAAAACTGCATAGTCAAAACAAAGATTCAAATCTGTGGGATGAATACACGTATCTGAAGGATGTTTCACAGAATACTGCTGTGTAGTTTTTATGTGAAAATATTTCCTTTTTCACCATAGGCCTGAAAGTACTCGAAATGTCCACTTGCAGATCCTTCACAAACAGTGTTTCAAAACTACTCAATCAAAAGAAAGGTTCAACTCTGTGAGTTGAATGCACATATCACCAAGAAGTTGGTCAGAATGCTTCTGTCTAATTTTTATGGGTAGATTTTACCATAACCGCACTGGGCGAAATAATCTCAAATATCCAAATGCAGATTATACAAAAAGATTGGTTCAAACCTGTTCAACGAAAAGAAAGTTTCAACTCTGTGAGATGAATGCACACAGCAGAAAGAAATTTCGCAGAATGCTTCTGTGTAGTTTTTATCTGAAGATATTTCCTTTTTCACCATAGGCATCAAAGCACTCAAAATGTCCACTTTCAGATTCTTCGGAGTGTTTCAAAACTACTCAATCAAAAGAAAGGTTCAACTCTGTGTGTTGAATGCATGGATGTGAATGAAGTTGTTCAAAATTTTTCTGTCTAGTTTTTATATGTAGATATTTCCTTACCCGCAACGAAGGAAATAATCTCAAATATCCACTTGCATATTCTACAAAAAGACTCTTTCAAACCTGTTCAACCAAAAGAAAGCTTCAACTCAGTGAGATGAATGCACACATCAGAGAGAAATTTTGCAGAATGCTTCTGTGTAGTTTTCATGTGAAGATATTTCCTTTTTCACCATAGGCATCAAAGCACTCCTAATGTCCACTTGCAGATTCTTCAAACAGAGTGTTTCAAAACTACTCAATCAAAAGAAAGGTTCAACTCTGTCTGTTGAATGCATGGATATGAAAGAAGTTGTTCAGAATTCTTCTGTCTAGTTGTTATGTGTAGATATTTCCTTACCCGCAATGGAGGAAATAATCTCAAATATCCACATGCAGATTCTAAAAAAAGACTGTTCCAAACCTCTTCAACCAAAAGAAAGCTTCAACTCTGTGAGATGAATGCACACATCAGAAAGAAATTTCGCAGAATGCTTCTGTGTAGTTTTTAAGTGAAGATATTTCCGTTTTCATCATAGATCTCAAAGCAGTCCAAATGTCCACTTGCAGATTCTTCAAACAGAGTGTTTTAAAACTGCTCAATCAAAAGAAAGGTTCAACTCTATGTGTTGAATGCACGGATCAGAAAGAAGTTGTTCAGAATGCTTCTGTCTAGTTTCTACGTGTAGATATTTCCTTACCCGCATTCTACGAAATAATATTAAATATCCACTGGCACATTCTGCAAAAAGAATGTTTCGAACATGTTCAACCAAAAGAAAGCTTGAACTCTGTGAGATGAATGCACACATCAGAGATAAATTCTGCAGAATGCTTCTGTGCAGTTTTTATGTGAATATATTTCCTTTTTAACCATAGGCCTCAAAGCACTCCAAATGTCCACTGGCAGATTCTTCAAACAGAGTGTTTCAAAACTGCTCAATCAAAAGAAAAGTTCAACTCTGTGTGTTGATTGCACAGATCAGAAAGGAGTTGTTCAGAATGCTTCTGTCTAGTTTTTATGTGTAGATGTTTCCTTACTCGTATTGGAGGAAATAATCTCAAATATCCACTTACAGATTCTACAAAAAGACTGTTTCAAAACTGTTCAACCAAAAGACAGCTTCAACTGTGTGAGATGAATGCACACATCAGAGAGAAATTTCACAGAATGCTTCTGTGTAGTTTCTATGTGAAAATATTTCCTTTTTCACCATAGGCCTCAAAGCACTCCAAATGTCCACTTGCAGATTCTTCAAACAAAGTGTTTCAAGGATGCTCAATCAAAAGAAAGGTTCAACTCTGTGCGTTGAATGCAGGGATCAGAAAGAAGTTGTTCAGAATGCTCTGTCTAGTTTTTATGTGTAGATATTTCCTTACCCGCATTCTATGAAATAATATTAAATATCCACTGGCACATTCTACAAAAAGAATGTTTCAAACATGTTCAACCAAAAGAAAGCTTCAACGGTGTGAGATGAAAGCACACATCAGAGAGAAATTTCGCAGAATGCTTCTGTGTAGTTTTTATGTGAAGATATTTCCTTTTTAAACATAGAACTCGAAGCACTCCTAATATCCACTTGCAGATTCTTCAAACTGAGTGTTTCAAAACTGTTCAATCAAAAGAAAAGTTCAACTCTCTGTGTTGAATGCACGAATGAGAAAGAAGTTGTTCAGAATGCTTCTGTCTAGTTTTTTTGTGTAGCTATTTCCTTACCCACATTGGACGAAATAATCACAAGTATCCACTTGCAGATTCTACAAAAAGACTGTTTCAAACCTGTTCAAACAAAGGACAGCTTAAACTCTGTTAGGATGAATGCACACAGCAGAAAGAAATTTCGCAGAATGCTTCTGTGTAGTTATTGTGTGAAGATATTTCCTTTCTCACCATAGGCCTCAAAGCACTCCAAATGTCCACTTGCAGATCCTTCAAACAGAGTGTTTCAAAACTGCTCAATCAAAAGAAAGGTTCAACTCATTGTGTTGAATGCACAAATCAGAAAGAAGGTGTTCAGAATTCTTCTGTCTACTTTTTATGTGTAGATATTTCCTTACCCACATTAGACGAAATAATCTCAAATATCCACTTGCTGATTCTACAAAGAGACTGTTTCAAACCTGTTCAACCAAAAGAAAGATTCAATTCTGTGAAATGAATGCATACATCAGAGAGAAATTTCACAGAAAGCTTCTGCGTAGTTTTAATGTGCAGATATTTTCTTTTTCACCATAGGTCTCAAGGTACTCCAAATGTCCACTTTCAGATATTTCAGAGTGTTTCAAAACTGTTCAAACAAAAGAAAGGTTCAATTCTGTGTGTTGAATGCACGGATCAGAAAGAAGTTGTTCAGAATGCTTCTGTCTAGTTTTTCTCTGTAGATATTTCCTTACCTGCATTGGATGAAATAATCTCAAATATCCACTTGCAGATTCTACAAAAAGACTGTTTCAAACCTGTTCAAACCAAAAGACATCTTCAACTCTGTGAGATGAATGCAGACAGCAGCGAGAAATTTCACAGAATGCTTCTGAGAAGTTTTTATTTGAAGATATTTCCTTTTCACCATACACCTGAAAGCACTCCAAATATCCACTTCCAGATTCTTCAAACAGAGTGTTTCAAAGCTGCTCAATAAAAAGAAAGGTTCAGTTCTGTGTTGAATGCATGGATCAGAAAGAAGTTGTTCAGAATTCTTCTGTCTAGTTTTTATGTATAGTTATTTCCTTACCAGCATTAGATGAAATCATCTCAAGTATCCAGTTGCAGATTCTTCAAAAAGACTGTTTCAAACCTCTTCAACCAAAAAAGGCTTCAAAACTGTGAGATGAATGCACACATCAGAGAGAAATTTCACAGAATGCTTCTGTGTAGTTTTTATGTGAAGATATCTCCTTTTTCACCATAGTCCTCAAAGCACTCCAAATGTCCACTTGCAGATTCTTCAAACGTAGTGTTTCAAATCTGCTCAATCAAAAGAAAGTTTCAACTCTGTGTTGAATGCACGGATCAGAAAGAAGTTTTTCAGAATTCTTCTGTCTAGTTTTTATTTGTAGATATTTCCTTACCCGCATTGGACAAAATAATCTCAAGTATCCAGTTGCAGATTCTTCAAAAAGACTGTTTCAAACCTCTTCAACCAAAAAAAGCTTCAAATCTGTGAGATGAATGCACACATCAGAGAGAAATTTTGCAGAATGCTTCTGTGTAGTTTTTATGTGAAGATATTTCCTTTTTCACCATAGGCCTCAAAGCACTCCAAATGTCCACTTGCAGATTCTTCAAACAAAGTGTTTCAAGAATGCTCAATCAAAAGAAAGGTTCA
The DNA here is from genome assembly GCF_009828535.3 of Hylobates moloch. NCBI lineage: Eukaryota > Metazoa > Chordata > Mammalia > Primates > Hylobatidae > Hylobates > Hylobates moloch. The sequence goes on along the minus strand of NW_026652280.1, from coordinate 73,974,646 downwards.
ACTCTGTGTGTTGAATGCATGGATCAGAAAGAAGTTGTTCAGAATGCTCTGTCTAGTTTTTATGTGTAGAAATTTCCTTACCCACATTGGACGAAAAAATCTTCAATATCCAATTGCATATTCTACAAAAAGACTGTTTCAAACCTGTTCAACCAAAAGAAAGCTTCAATCTGTGAGATGAATGCACACATCCGAGAGAAATTTCACAGAATGTTTCTGTGCAGTTTTTATGTGAAGATATTTCCTTTTTCACCACAGGCCTCAAAGCAATCAAAATGTCCACTTGTAGATTCTTCAAACAAAGTGTTTCAAAAATGTTCAATCAAAAGAAAGGTTCAACTCTGTGCATTGAATGCACGGATGAGAAAGTTCTTGTTCAGAATGCTTCTGTCTAGTTTTTATCTGTAGATGTTTCCTTACCCGCATTGGATGAAATAATCTCAAATATCCACTTGCAGATTCTACAAAAAGAATGTTTCAAACCTGCTCAACCAAAAGGAAGCTTCAACTCTCTGAGATGAAAGCACACATCAGAGAATAATTTCGCCAAATGCTTCTATGTAGTTTTTATGTGAAGATATATCCTTTCTCACAATAGGCCTCAAAGCACTCCAAATGTCCAATTGCAGATACTTCAAACACAGTGTTTCAAAACTGCTCAATCAAAAGAAAGCTTGAACTCTGTGTGTTGATTGCACAAATCAGAAAGAAGTTGTTCAGTATACTTCAGTCTAATTTTTATTTGTAGATAATTCCTTACCCGCATTGGATGACATAATCTCAAATCTCCACTTGCAGATTCTACAAAAAGACGTTTTCAAACCTGTTCAACCAAAAGAAAGATTCAACTCTGTGAGATGAATGCACGCAGCAGCAAGAAATTTCACAGAATGCTTCTGTGAAGTTTTTATGTGAGGATATTTCTTTTCTCTAGATAGGCCTCCAAGCACTCCAAATGTCCACTTGCAGATTCTTCAAACACAGTGTTTCAAAGCTGCGCAATCAAAAGAAAGGTTCAATTCTGTTTTGAATGCATGGATCAGAAAGAAGTTGTTCAGAATTCTTCTGTCTAATTTATATGTTTAGTTATTTCCTTACCAGCATTAGATGAAACAATCTCAAATATCCACATGCAGATTCTACAAAAAGAATGTTTCAAACTTGTTCAACCAAAAGAACACTTCAACTCTGTGAGATGAATGCACACATCACAGTGAAATTTCGCAGAATGCTTCTGTGCAGTTTTCATGTGAAGATATTTCCTTTTTCACCATATTCCTCAAAGCACTCCAAATGACCACTTGCAGATAATTCAAACAGAGTGTTTCAAAACAGCTCAATTACAAGAAAGGATCAACTCTGTGTGTTGAATGCACGGATCAGGAAGTAATTTGTCAGAATGCTTCAGTCTAGTTTTTCTGTGTAGATATTTGCTTACACATGTTGGACGAAATAATCTCAAATATAAACTTGCAGATTCTACAAAAAGATAGTTTCAAATTAGAATAAAGAAAAGACAGCTTCAACTCTGTGAGATGAATGCATACAGCAGCAGGAAATTTCATGGAATGTTTCTTGGTAGTTTTTATTTGATGATATGTCTTTCTCACAGCAGGCATCAAAGAGATCCAAAAGTCCACTTGCAGATTCTACAAAAAGTGGGTCTCAAAACTGCTCAGTCAAAACAAAGGTTCAACTCTGTTAGATGAATGCACAGATCAGAAAGTAGTTTCACAGAATGCTTGTGGGTAGTTTTTATTTGAAGATATTTCCTTTTTCACCCTTGGTGTCAAAGCGCTCCAAATGTCGAACTTGCAGATTCTACAAAAAGAGTGTTTCAAAACTACTCAGTCAAAACAAAGGTTCAACTCTGTTAGATGAATGAACAGATCAGAAAGAAGTTTCAGAGAATGCTTCCGTGTAGTTTTTATTTGAAGATATTTCGTTTTTCACCAGAGGCCTCAATGCTCTGAAATGGTCCACTTGCAGATTCTAAAAAAAAGAGTGTTTCAACACTGCTCAGTCAAAAGAAAGGTTCAACTCCATTAGATGAATGCACCGTTCTGTAAGAAATTTCAAAGAATGCTTCTGTGTAGATTTTATTTGAAGATATTTCCATTTTCACCGTAGGCCTCAAAGTGCTCCAAATATCCAGTTGCAGACTCAACAAAAAGAGTGTTTCAGAATTGCTCAGTCAAAACAAAGGTTCAACTCTGTTAGATGAATGCACAGATCAGAAGGAAGTTTCACAGAATGCTTCTGTGTAGTTTTTATATGAAGATATTTCCTTATTCACCATAGGCCTCAAGGCACTCCAAATGTCCACATGCAGATTCTACAAAAAGAGTGTTTTGAAACTGCTCAATCAAAAGAAAGGTTCTTCTCTGTGAGATGAATGCACAGAAGAGAAAAAAGTTTAACGGAATCCTTCTGTGTAGTTTTTATGGGAAGATATTTCCTTTTTCACCATAGGCCTCAATGCTCCCCAAATGTCCACTTGCAGATTCTACAAAAAGAGTTTGTCAAAACTGCTGAGTCAAAAGAAAATTTCAACTCTGTTAGATGAATGCACAGATCAGAAAGAAGTTTCACGGAATACTACAGTGTGGTTTTTATTTGAAGATATATTCTTCCTCAGCATAGGCCTCAAAGCACTCCAAATGTCCACCTGCAGATTCTAAAAAAAAAAGTGTTTCAAAACTGTCAATCAAAAGAAAGTTTCTTCTCTGTGAGATAAACGCAAAGAAGAGAAAGAAGTTTAACAGAATGCTTCTGTGTAGTTTTTATGGGAAGATATTTCGTTTCTCACCATAGGCATCAAAGCGCTCCAAATATCCACTTGCAGATTCTGCAAAAAGAGTGTTTCAAAACAGCTCAATCAAAAGATAGGTTCATGTCTGTAAGATGAATATCCAGAATGAAAGAAGTTTCACAGAATCCTTCTGTGTTGTTTTCATCGGAAGATATTTCGTTTTTCACAGTAGGCCTCAATGCTCTCTAAATGTCCACTTGCAGATTCTACAAAAAGAGTGTTCCAAAACTGATCAGTCAAAAGGAAAGTTCAACTCTGCTGGATGAATGCAGAGATCAGAAAGAACTTTCACAGAATGCTTCTGTGTACTTTTTATTTTAATATATTTTGTTTCTCACCACAAGAATCAAAGTGCTCCAAAAGTCCACTTGCAGATTCTACCAAAAGAGTGTCTCAAATCTGCTCAGTCAAAAGAAAGGTTAAAATCTGTTAGATGAATGCACAGATCAGAAAGTAGTTTCACAGAATGCTTCTGTGTAGTTTTTATTTGAAGATATTTCCTTTTTCAACATATGCTTCAAAGTGCTCCAAATGTCCACTTGCAGATTCTTTAAAAATAGTGTCTCAAAACTACACAGTCAAAAGGAAGGTTCAACACTGTTAGATGAATTTGCACATCAGAAAGAAGTTTCACAGAATGCTTCTGTGTAGTATTTATTTGAAGATATTTCCTTTTTCACCATAGTCCTCAGAGCACTCCAAATGTCTAATAGCAGATTCCACAAAAAGAGTTTTTCAAAACTGCTCAATCAAAAGATAGGTTCATGTCTGTAAGATGAATGCCCAGAAGAGAAAGAAGTTTCACAGAATCCTTCTGTGTTGTTTTCATCGGGAGATATTTCATTTTTCACCATTGGCCTCAATGCTCTCCAAATGTCCACTTGCAGATTCTACAAAAAGAATGTTTCAATACTGCTCAGTCAAAAGAAAATTTCTACTCTGTTAGATCAATGCACAAATCAGAAACAAGTTTCACAGAATGATTTTGTGTAGTTTTAATTTGAAGATATTTCTGTTCTCATCGCAGGCATACAAACGCTCCAAATGTCCACTTACAGATTCTACAAAAAGAGTATTTCAAAAGTGCTCAATCAAAAGATAGGTTCAACTCGGTAAAGTGAATGCATGGAAAAGAGAGAAGTTTCACAGAATCCTTTTGTGTAGTTTTCATGGGAAGATATTTCGTTTTTCACCATAGGCCTCAATGGTCTCCAAATGTGAACTTGCAGATTCTACAAAACGTGTGTTCCAAAACTGCTCAGTCACAAGATAGTTCAACTTTGTTAAATGAATGCACAGATCAGAAAGAAGTTTCACAGAATGCTTCTGTGTAGTTTTTATTTGAAGATATTTCCTTTTTCACCACAGACCTCAAAGCAATCCAAATATCCATTTGCAGATTGGACAAAAAGAGTGTTTCAAAACTGCTCAATCAAAAGAAAAGTTCTTCTCTGTGAGATAAATGCACAGAACAGAAAGAAGTTTAAGAGAATGCTCCTGTGTAGTTTTTATGGGATGATATTTCGTTTTTCACCCTAGGCATCAATACTCTCCAAAAGTCCACTTGCAGATTCTACAAAAAGAGTGTTTCAAAACTGCTCAGTCAAAAGGAAGGTTCAACTCCCTTAGACGAATGCATAGATGAGGAAGAAGTTTCACAGAATGCTTCTGCTTAGTTTTTACTTCAAGATATTTCCTTTTTCACCATAGGCCTCAAAACGGTCCAAATGTCCAGTTGCAGATTCTACAAAAAGAGGGTTTCAAAACTGCTCAATCAAAAGAAAGTTTCTTCTCTGTGAGATGAACGCACAGAACAGAAAGAAGTTTAACAGAATGCTTCTGTGTAGTTTTTCTGGGAAGGTATTTCATTTTTAACCCTATGTCTCAATGCTCTCCAAATGTCCACTTGCAGATTCTAAAAAAGATTGTTTGCAAATTGTTCAATCAAAAGAAAGGTTCAACACTATTAGATAAATGTACAGAGCAGAAAGAAGTTTCACAGAATGCTTCTGTGTAGTTTTTATTTGAAGATGTTTCATTTCTCATCACAGGCCTCAAAGTGCTCCAAATGTTCAATTGTAGATTCTAAAAAAAGAGTGTTTCAAAACTGCTGAATCAAAAAATAGGTTCACCTCTGTAAGATGAATGCTCAGAACAGAAAGAACTTTCACAGAATGCTTCTGTGTTGTTCTCAAGGAAGATAATTCGTTTTTGACCATAAACTCAATGCTCTCCAAATGTCCACTTGCAGATTCTCAAAAAGTGTGTTTCAAAATTCCTCAGTCAAAAGAAAGTTTCAACTCTGTTACATAAATGCACAAATCATAAAGAAGTTTCACAGAATGCTTCTGTGTAGTTTTTATTTGATGATATTTCTTTTTTCTCCATAGGCTCCAAAGCACTCCAAATGTCAACTTGCAGATTCTACAAAAAGAGTGTTTCAAAACTGCTCAATCAAAAGAAAGTTTCTTCTCTGTGAGATGAATGCACAGAACAGAAAGAAGTTTAACAGAATGCTTCTGTGTAATTTTTATGGGAAGATATTTCGTTTTTCACCATAGGCCACAATGCTCTCCAAATGTCCACCTGCAGATTCTACAAAAAGAGTGTTTCAAAACTGCTCAGTCAAAAGAAAGGTTCAACTGTGTCAGATGAATGCACCGATAAGAAAGAAGTTTCACAGAATGCTTCTGTGTAGTTTTTATTTCGAGATATTTCATTTCTCACCATAGGGAAAAAAGTGCTCCAAATGTCCCCCTGCAGATTCAAACAAAAGAGTGTTTGAAAACTGCTCAGTCAAAAGAATGGTTCAACACTGTTAGATGAATGCACAGATTAGAAAGACGTTTCACAGAATGCTTCTGTGTAGTCTTTATTTGAAGATATTTCCTTTTTCACCATAGGCCACAAATCGCCCCAAATGTCCACTTGTAGATTCTAAAAAAAGTGTGTTTCAAAACTGCTCAATCAAAAGAAAGGTTATTCTCTGTGAGATAAATGCAGAGAACAGAAAAAAGTTTCACAGAATGCTTCTTTGTAGTTTTTATTTGAAAATATTTCTTTTCTCACCATTGGCCTCAAAGCACTCCAAATGTCCACTTGCAGACTCTCCAAAAACAGTGTTTCAAAACTGCTCAATCAAAAGATACATTCATCGCTATAAGATGAATGCACAGAACACAGAGAAGTTTCACAGAATCCTTCTCTGTAGTTTTCACGGAAGGTATTTCGAGTTTCACCATAGGCCTCAATGCTCTCCAAATGTCCACTCACAGATTCTACAAAAAGAGTGTTTCAAAACTGCTCAGTGAAAAGAAAGGTTCAACTCTGGTAGATGAATGCACAGATCAGAAAGAAGTTTCACAGAATGCTTCTGTGTAATTTTCATTTGAAGATATTCCTTTTTCACCACAGGCCTCAAAGCACTCCAAATGTCCAGTTGCAGATTCTACAAAAAGAGTGTTTCAAAACTGCTCTATGAAAACAAATGTTCTCCTCTGTGAGATGCACAGAACAGACAGAAGTTTAACGGAATGTTTCTGTGTAGTTTTTATGGGAAGATATTTCGTTTTTCACCATAGGCCTCAATGCTCTCCAAAAGTCCACTTGCAGATTCTCCAAAAAGAGTGTTTCAAAACTGCTCTGTCAAAAGAAATGTTCAACTCTGTTAGATGAATGCACAGATCAGAAAGAAGTTACACAGGATGCTTCTGTGTAGTTTTATTTGAAGATATGTCCTTTTTCACTATAGGCCTCAAAGTGCTCCAAATGCCCACTTGCAGATTCTACAAGAAGAGGTTTTCAAAACTGCTCAGTCAAAAGAAAGGTTCAACTCTGACAGATGAATACACCAATCAGAAATATGTTTCACAAAATGCTTCTGGGTAGGTTTGTTGGAAGATATTTCGGTTCTCACCATTGGCCTCAATGAGCTCCAAATATTCACTTGCAGATTCTTCAAAAAGAGTGTTAAAAAACTGCTCAATCAAAAGCTACGTTCATCTCTGTAATATCAATGCCCAGAATAGAAGAAGTTACACAGAATTCTTCTGTGTTGTTTTCATCGGAAGATATTTCGTTTTTCACCATTAGCCTCAATGCTCTCCAAATGTCCACATGCAGATTCAACAAAAGGAGTGTTTCAAAACTGCTCATTCAAAAAAAACTTCAACTCTGTTAGATGAATGCACAGATCTGAAACAAGTTTCACAGAATGCTTCTGTGTAGTTTTTATTTGAACATATTTCGTTTCTCACCGCAGGCATCAAAGTACTCCAAGTGTCCACTTGTAGATTCTACAAAAAGAGTGTTTCAAAAGTGCTCAATCAAAAGATATGTTCATCTCTGTAAGATGAATGCGCAGAATGGAAAGAAGTTTCACAGAATCCTTCTGTATAGTTTTCATTGGAAGATATTTCGTTTTTCACCATAGGCATCAACGCTCTCCAAATGTCCACTTGCAGATTCTACAAAAAGTGTGTTTCAAAACTGCTCAGGCAAAAGAAAATTTCAACTCTGTTAGATGAATGCACAGAATTGAAAGAGGTTTCACAGAATGCTTCTGTGTAGTTTTTATTTGAAGATATTCCGTTTTCACCGTAGGCCTCAAAGTGCTCCAAATGTCCACTTGCAGATTCTACAAAAAGAGTGTTTTAAAACTGCTCAATCAAAAGAAAGGTTCTTCTCTGTGAGATGAACTCACAGAATGGAAAGAAGTTTAACAGAATGCTTCTGTGTAGTTTTTATGGGAACATATTTCATTTTTCACCCTAGGCCTCCATGCTCTCCAAATGTCCACTTGAAGATTCTAAAAAGAGATTGTTTGCAAATTGCTCAATCAAAAGAAAGGTTCAACACTATTAGATAAATGCACAGATAAGAAAGTAGTTTCACAGAATGCTTCTGTGTAGTTTTTTTTTTAAGATATTTCCTTTTTCTCCATAGGCTTCAAAGCACTCCAAATGCCCAATTGCAGATTCTACAAAAAGAGTGTTTCAAAACTGCTCAATCAAAAGAAAGGTTCTTCTCTGTGAGATGAATGCACAGAACAGAAAGAAGTTTAACATAATGCTTCTGCGTAGTTTTTATGGGAAGATATTTCCTTTTTCACAATAGACCTCAATGCTCTCCAAATGTCCACCTCCAGATTCTACAAAAAGAGTGTTTCAAAACTGCTCAGTGAAAAGAAAGGTTCAAATCTTTTAGGTGAATGCACAGATCAGAAAGAAGTTTCACAGAATGCTTCTATGTAGTTTTTACTTGAAGATATTTCCTTTTTCACCTGAGGCCTCAAAGCACTCCAAATGTCCACTTGCAGATTCTACAAAAAGAATGTTTCAAAACTCTCAGTCAAAAGAAAGTTTCACCTCTTTTAGATGAAGTCATTGATTAGAAAGAAGTTTCACAGAATGCTTCTGTGTAGTTTTTATTTGAAGATATTGCTTTTCACATCATAGGCCTCAATGCGCTCCAAATGTCCAATTGTAGATTCTACAAAAAGAGTTTTTCATAACTGCTCAATCAAAACATACATCTCTGTAAAATGAATGCACAAATCATACAGAAGTTTCACAGAATCCTTCTCTGTAGTTTTCACAAAAGATATTTCATTTTTCACCATCGGCCTCAATGCTCTCAAATGTCCACTTGCAGATACTACAAAAAGAGTGTTTCAAAACTGCTCATTCAAAAGAAAAGTTCTTCTCTGTGAGATAAATGCACAGAACAGAAAGAAGTTTAACAGAATGCTTCTGTGTAGTTTTTATGGGAAAATATTTCGTTTTTTGCCCTAGGCCTCAATGCTCTCCAAATGTCCACTTGTAGATACTAAAAAAAGATTGTTTGCAAATTGCTCAATCCAAAGAAAGGTACAACACTATTAGATAAATGCACAGATAAGAAAGAAGTTTCACAGAATGCTTCTGTGTAGTTTTTATTTGAAGATGTTTCATTTTTCATCACAGGCCTCAAAGTAATCTAACTGTTCAACTGCAGATTCTACAAAAAGAGTGTTTAGAAACTGCTCTGTCAAAAAATAGTTTCATCTCTGTAAGACGAATGCACAGAACAGAAAGAACTTTCACAGAATCCTTCTGTGTAGTTCTCATGGAAGATGATTCGTTTTTCAACATAGGCCTCAGTCCTCTAAAAATGTCCACTTGCAGATTCTCAAAAAGAGTGTTTCAAAATTGCTCAGTCAAAAGAAAGTTTCAACTCTGTTACATGAACGCACAGATCATAAAGAAGTTTCACAGAATCCTTCTGTGTAGTTTTTATTTGAAGATACTTACTTTTTCTCCATAGGCTTCAAAGTGCTCCAAATGCCCAATTGCAGATTCTACAAAAAGAGTGTTTCAAAACTGCTCAATCAAAAGAAAGGTTCTTCTCTGTGAGATGAACACAAAGAACAGAAAGAAGTTTAACAAAATGCTTCTGTGTAGTTTTTATGGGAAGATATTTCCTTTTTCATAGGCCTCAAAGCTCTCCAAATTCCACCTCCAGATTCTACAAAAAACGGGTGGAGACAAGATGGCCGAATAGGAACAGCTCCGGTCTCCAGCTCCCAGCCCCAGCGACACAGAAGACGGGTGATTTCTGCATTTCTGCTTGAGGTACCGGTTTCATCTCATTAGGGAGTGCCTAACAGTGGGTGCAGGACAGTTGGTGAAGCGCACTGTGCACGAGCCGAAGCAGGGCGAGGCATTGCCTCACTCCGGAAGCACAAGGGGTCAGGGAGTTCCCTTTCCTAGTCAAAGAAAGGGGAAACAGACGGCACCTGGAATATCGGGTCAGTCCCACCCCAATACTGCGCTTTTCCAACGGGCCTGGAAAATGGCACACTAGGAGATTGTGTCCCGCACCTGGCTCGGAGGGTCCTGTGCCCATGGAGTCTCGCTGATTTCTAGCACAGCAGTCTGAGATCAAGCTGCAAGGCGGCAGCGAGGCTGGGGGAGGGGCGCCCACCATTGGCCAGGCTTGCTTAGGTAAACAAAGCAGCCAGGAAGCTTGAACTGGGTGGAGCCCACCACAGCTCAAGGAGGCCTGCCTGCCTCTGTAGGCTCCACCTCTGGGGGCAGGGCACAGACAAACAAAAACTCAGCAAGAACCTCCACAGACTTAAAGGTCCCTGTCTGACTGACAGCATTGAAGAGAGTAGTGGTTCTCCCAGCACGCAGCTGGAGATCTGAGAACGGACAGACTGCCTCCTAAAGTGGGTCCCTCACCCCTGAGCAGCCTAACTGGGAGGCACCCCCCCAGTAGGGACAGACTGACACCTCATTCAACCGCGTACTCCTCTGAGACAAAACTTTCAGACGAACTATCAGACAGCTGAATTTGTGGTCTCACGAAAATCCGCTGTTCTGCAGCCACCGCTGCTGACACCCAGCCAAACAGGGTCTGGAGTGGACCTCTAGTAAACTCCAACAGACCTGCAGCTGAGGGTCCTGTCTGGTAGAAGGAAAACTAACAAACAGAAAGGACATCCACACCAAAAACTCATCTGTACATCACCATCATCAAAGACAAAAAGTAGATAAAACCACAAAGATGGGGAAAAAACAGAGCAGAAAAACTGGAAACTCTAAAAAACAGAGCACCTCTCCTCCTCCAAAGGAACGCAGTTCCTCACCAGCAACGGAACAAAGCTGGATGGAGGATGACTTTGATGAGTTGAGAGAAGAAGGCTTCAGACGATCAAACTACTCTGAGCTACGAGAGGAAATTCAAAACAATAGCAAAGAAGTTAAAAACTTTGAAAAAAAATTAGAAGGATGGATAACTAGAATAACCAATGGAGAGAAGGGCTTAAAGGAGCTGATGGAGCTGAAAGCCAAGTTTCGAGAACTACGCGAAGATTGCAGAAGCCTCAGTAGCAGATGCGATCAACTGGAAGAAAGGGTATCGCTGATGGAAGATGAAATGAATGAAATGAAGAGAGAAGGGAAGTTTAGAGAAAAAAGAATAAAAAGAAATGAACAAAGCCTCCAAGAAATTTGGGACTATGTGAAAAGACCAAACCTACGTCTGATTGGTGTACCTGAAAATGATGGGGAGAATGGAACCAAGTTGGAAAACACTCTGCAAGATATTATCCAGGAGAACTTCCCCAATCTAGCAAGGCAGGCCAGCATTCAGATTCAGGAAATACAGAGAACGCCACAAAGATACTCCTCGAGAAGGGCAACTCCAAGACACATAATTGTCAGATTCACCAAAGTTGAAATGAAGGAAAAAATGTTAAGGGCAGCCAGAGAGAAAGGTCGGGTTACCCACAAAGGGAAGCCCATCAGACTAACAGCTGATCTCTCAGCAGAAACTCTACAAGCCAGAAGAGAGGGGGGGCCGATATTCAACATTCTTAAAGAAAAGAATTTTCAACCCAGAATTTGCTATCCCACCAAACTAAGCTTCATAAGTGAAGGAGAAATAAAATACTTTACAGACAAGCAAACGCTGAGTGATTTTGTCACCACCAGGCCTGCCCTAAAAGAGCTCCTGAAGGAAGCACTAAACATGGAAAGGAACAACCGGTACCAGCCACTGCAAAAACATGCCAAATTGTAAAGACCATCGAGGCTAGGAAGAAACTATAGCAACTAACGAGCAAAATAACCAACTAACATCATAATGACAGGATCAGATTCACACATAACAATATTAACGTTAAATGTAAATGGGCTAAATGCTCCAATCAAAAGACACAGACTGGCAAACTGGATAAGGAGTCAGGACCCATCAGTGTGCTGTATTCAGGAAACCCATCTCACGTGCAGAGACACACATAGACTCAAAATAAAGGGATGGAGGAAGATCTATCAAGCAACTGGAAAACAAAAAAAGGCAGGGGTTGCAATCCTAGTCTCTGATAAAATAGACTTTAAACCACCAAAGATCAAAAGAGACAAAGAAGGCCATTACATAATGGTAAAGGGATCAATTCAACAAGAAGAGCTAACTATCCTAAATATATATGCACCCAACACAGGAGCACCCAGATTCATAAAGCAAGTCCTCAGTGACCTACAAAGGGACTTAAACTCCCACACAATAATAATGGGAGATTTTAACACCCCACTGTCAGCATTAGACAGATCAACGAGACAGAAAGTTAACAAGGATATCCAGGAATTGAACTCAGCTCTACATAAAGTAGACCTAATAGACATCTACAGAACTCTCCACCCCAAGTCAACAGAATATACAGTTTTTTCAGCACCACACCACACCTATTCCAAAATTGACCACATAGTTGGAAGTAAAGCTCTCCTCAGCAAATGGAAAAGAACAGAAATTATAACAAACTGTCTCTCAGACCACAGTGCAATCAAACTAGAACTCAGGATTAAGAAACTCACTCAAAACTGCTCAACTACATGGAAACTGAACAACCTGCTCCTGAATGACTATTGGGTACATAATGAAATGAAGGCAGAAATAAAGATGTTCTTTGAAACCAACGAGAAAAAAGACACAACATACCAGAATCTCTGGGACACATTCAAAGCAGTGTGTAGAGGGAAATTTATAGCACTAAATGCCCACAAGAGAAAGCAGGAAAGATCCAAAATTGACACCCTAACATCACAATTAAAAGAACTAGAAAAGCAAGAGCAAACACATTCAAAAGCTAGCAGAAGGCTAGAAATAACTAAAATCAGAGCAGAACTGAAGGAAATAGAGACACAAAAAACCCTTCAAAAAATTAATGAATCCAGGAGCTGGTTTTTTGAAAAGATCAACAAAATTGATGGACTGCTAGCAAGACTAATAAAGAAGAAAAGAGAGAAGAATCAAATAGATGCAATAAAAAACGAAAAAGGGGATATCACCACCGATCCCACAGAAATACAATCTACCATCAGAGAATACTACAAACACCTCTATGCAAATAAACTAGAAAATCTAGAAGAAATGGATAAATTCCTCGACAAATACACCCTCCCAAGACTAAACCAGGAAGAAGGTGAATCTCTGAATAGACCAATAACAGGTTCTGGAATTGTGGCAATAATCAATAGCTTACCAACCAAAAAGAGTCCAGGACCTGATGGATTCACAGCTGAATTCTACCAGAGGTACAAGGAGGAACTGGTACCATTGCTTCTGAAACTATTCCAATCGATAGTAAAAGAGGGAATCCTCCCTAACACATTTTATGAAGCCAGCATCGTCCTGATACCAAAACCTGGCAGAGACATAACCAAAAAAGAGAATTTCAGACCAATATCCTTGATGAACATTGATGCAAAAATCCTCAATAAAATACTGGCAAACCGAATCCAGCAGCACATCAAAAAGCTTATCCCCATAATCAAGTGGGCTTCATCCCTGGGATGCAAGGCTGGTTCAACACACGCAAATCAATAAATGTAATCCAGCATATAAACAGAACCAAAGACAAAAACCACATGATTATCTCAATAGATGCAGAAAAGGCCTTTGACAAAATTCAACAACCCTTCATGCTAAAAACTCTCAATAAATTAGGTATTGATGGGACGTATCTCAAAATAATAAGAGCTATCTACGACAAACCCACAGCCAATATCATACTGAATGGGCAAAAACTGGAAGCATTCCCTCTGAAAACTGGCACAAGACAGGGATGCCCTCTCTCACCGCTCCTATTCAACATAGTGCTGGAAGTTCTGGCCAGAGCAATCAGGCAGGAGAAGGAAATAAAGGGTATTCAACTAGGAAAAGAGGAAGTCAAATTGTCCCTGTTTGCAGATGACATGATTGTATATCTAGAAAACCCCATTGTCTCAGCCCAAAATCTCCTTAAGCTGATTAGCAACTTCAGCAAAGTCTCAGGATACAAAATTAATATACAAAAATCACAAGCATTCTTGTACACCAATAACAGACAAACAGAGAGCCAAATCATGAGTGAACTCCCATTCACAATTGCTTCAAAGAGAATAAAATACATAGGAATCCAACTTACAAGGGATGTGAGGGACCTCTTCAAGGAGAACTACAAACCACTGCTCAATGAAATAAAAGAGGATACAAACAAATGGAAGAACATTCCATGCTCCTGGGTTGGAAGAATCAATATCGTGAAAATGGCCATACTGCCCAAGGTAATTTATAGATTCAATGCCATCCCCATCAAGCTACCAATGACTTTCTTCACAGAATTGGAAAAAACTACTTTAAAGTTCTTATGGAACCAAAAAAGAGCCCGCACCGCCAAGTCAATCCTAAGCCAAAAGAACAAAGCTGGAGGCATCACGCTACCTGACTTTAAACTATACTACAAGGCTACAGTAACCAAAACAGCATGGTACTGGTACCACAACAGAGACATAGATCAATGGAACAGAACAGAGCCCTCAGAAATGATGCCACATAGCTACAACTATCTGATCTTTGACAAACCTGACAAAAACAAGAAATGGGGAAAGGATTCCCTATTTAATAAATGGTGCTGGGAAAACTGGCTAGCCATATGTAGAAAGCTGAAACTGGATCCCTTCCTTACACCTTATACAAAAATTAATTCAAGATGGATTAAAGACTTATATGTTAGACCTAAAACCATTAAAATCCTACAAGAAAACCTAGGCAATACCATTCAGGACATAGGCGTGGGCAAGGACTTCATGTCTAAAACACCAAAAGCAATGGCAACAAAAGCCAAAATCGACAAATGGGATCTCATTAAACTAAAGAGCTTCTGCACAGCAAAAGAAACTATCATCAGAGTGAACAGGCAACCTACAGAATGGGAGAAAATTTTTGCAACCTACTCATCTGACAAAGGGCTAATATCCAGAATCTACAATGAACTCAAACAAATTTACAAGAAAAAAACAAACAACCCCATCAAAAAGTGGGCAGAGGACATGAACAGACACTTCTCAAAAGAAGACATTTATGCAGCCAAAAAACACATGAAGAAATGCTCATCATCACTGGCCATCAGAGAAATGCAAATCAAAACCACAGTGAGATACCATCTCACACCAGTTAGAATGGCCATCATTAAAAAATCAGGAAACAACAGGTGCTGGAGAGGATGTGGAGAAATAGGAACACTTTTACACTGTCGGTGGGACTGTAAACTAGTTCAACCATTGTGGAAGTCAGTGTGGCGATTCCTCAGGGATCTCGAACTAGAAATACCATTTGACCCAGCCATCCCATTACTGGGTATATACCCAAAGGGCTATAAATCATGCTGCTATAAAGACACATGCACACGTATGTTTATTGCAGCACTATTCACAATAGCAAAGAGTTGGAACCAACCCAAATGTCCAACAACGATAGACTGGATTAAGAAAATGTGGCACATATACACCATGGAATACTATGCAGCCATAAAAAATGATGAGTTCGTGTCCTTTGTAGGGACATGGATGAAACTGGAAAACATCATTCTCAGTAAACTATCGCAAGGACAAAAAACCAAACACCGCATGTTCTCACTCATAGGTGGGAATTGAACAATGAGAACTCATGGACACAGGAAGGGGAACATCACACTCCGGGGACTGTTGTGGGGTTGGGGGAGGGGGGAGGGACAGCATTAGGAGATACACCTAATGCTAAATGATGAGTTAATGGGTGCAGGAAATCAACATGGCACATGGATACATATGTAACAAACCTGCACATTGTGCACATGTACCCTAAACCCCTAAAGTATAATAAAAAAAAATTATGGAAAAAAAAAAAAAAGAACAGATTCTACAAAAAGAGTGTTTCTAACTACTCAGTCAAAAGTAAGGTTCAATTCTGTTAGGTGAATGCACAGATCAGAAAGAAGTTTCACAGAATACTTCTATGTAGTTTTTACTTGAAGATATTTCCTTTTTCACCCTAGGCATCAAAGCGCTCCAAATGCCCACTTGCAGATTGTACAAAAAGAGTGTTTCAAAACTGCTCAATCAAAAGTTACGTTCATCTCTGTCATATGAATGCACAGAACAGAAAGAAGTTTCACAGAATCCTTCTCTGGAGTTTTCACGAAAGATATTTCGTTTTTCAAAATAGGCCGCAGTGCTCTCCAAATGTCCACTTGCTGACTCTACAAAAAGAGTGTTTCAAAACTGCTCAATCATAAGAAAGATTCTTCTCTGTGAGATGAACGCACAGAACAGAAAGAAGTTTAACAGAATGCTTCTGTGTAGTTCTTAAGGGAAGATATTTCCTTTTTCACAATAGGCCTCAATGCTCTCCAAATGTGCACCTCTAGATTCTACAAAAGGAGTGTTTCAAAACTGCTCAGTCAAAAGTAAGGTTCAACTTTTTTAGGTGAATGCACAGATCAGAAAGAACTTTCACAGAATGCTTCTATGTTGTTTTTACTTGAAGATATTTCCTTTTTCACCCTAGGCCTCAAAGCACTCCAAGTGTCCACTTGCAGATTCTACGAAAAGAGTGTTTCGAAACTGCTCAATCAAAAGATACCTTCATCTCTGTCAGATGAATGCACAGAACAGAAAGAAGTTTCACAGAATGCTTCTGTGTCGTTTTTATTTGAAGATATTTCCTTTTTCACCACAGGCCTCAAAGATCTCCAAATATCCACTGCAGATTCTACAAGAAGAGTGTATCAAAACTGCTTAATCAAAAGAAATGTTCTTCTCTGTGAGACGAACGTACAGAAGAGAAAGAAGTTTAACAGAATGCTTCTGTGGAGTTTCCATGGGAATACATTTCGTTTTTCAACCTAGTCCTCAATGCTCTCCAAATGTCCACTTGACTATTCAACAAAAAGAGTGTTTCAAAACTGCTCAATCAAAATAAAGGTTCAACACTCTTAGGTAAATGCACAGATCAGAAAAAAGTTTCACAGAATGCTTCTGTGTACTTTTTATTTGCACATATTTCGTTTCTCACCATATGCCTGAAAGCACTCCATATGTCCACTTGCAGATTATACAAAAAGGTTGTTTCAAAACTGCTCAGTCAAAAGAAAAGTTCAACTCTGTTAGATGAATGCACACAACAGAAAGAAGTTTCACAGTATGCTTCTGTGTAGTTTTAATTTGAAAGTATTTCCTTTTTCACCATAGACCTCAAAGAGCTCCAAATGTCCACTTGCAGATTCTACAAAAAGAGGGTTTTGAAACTCCTCAGTCAAAAGAAAAGTTCAACTCCGTTAGATGAATGCACAGATCAGAAAGAAGTTTCACAGAATGCTTCTGTGTAGTTTTTATTTGAAGATATTTCCTTTCTCACCATAGGCCTCAAGGCACTCCAAATATCCAGTTGCAGATTCTACAATAAAAGGGATTCAAAACTGCTCAATCAAAAGATAGGTTCATCTCTGTAAGGTGAATGCCTAGAACAGAAAGAAGTTTCACAGAATCCTTCTGTGTTGTTTTCAAGGGAAGATATTTCCTTTTTCACAATAGGCTTCAACGTGCTCCAAATGTCCACTTGCAGATCCTACAAAAGAGTGTTTCAAAACTGCCCAGTCAAAAGAAAGGTTCAACAGTGTTAGATGAATGTACAGATAAGAAAGATGTTTCACAGAATGCTTCTGTGTAGTTTTTATTTGAAGATATTTCGTTTCTCACCATAGAGATCAAAGCGCTCCAAGTGTCCACTTGCAGATTCTACAAAAAGAGTATTTCAAAACTGCTGAATCAAAAGACAGGTTCAACTTTGTAAGATGAATGCACAGAACAGAAGGGAGTTTCACAGAATCCTTCTGTGTAGTTTTCATGGGAAGATATTTCGTTTTTCACCAGAGGCCTCAATTCTCTCCAAATGTGCACTTGCAGATTCTACAAAAAGTGTGTTTCAAAACTGCTCCATCAAAGGAACCTTTCAACTCCGTGAGATGAATGCACTGATCAGAAAGAAGTTTCACAGAATGCTTCTGTGTAGTTTTTATTTGAAGGTATTTCCATTTTCACCACCGGCCTCAAATCACTCCAAATTTTCACTTGCAGATTCTACAAAAAGATTGTTTCAAAACTACTCTATCAAAAGATAGGTTCATCTCTGTAAGATGCATGCACAGAACAGACAGAAGTTTCACAGAATCCTTCTCTGTAGTTTTCATAGAAAGATATTTCGTTTTTCACCGAAGGCCTCAATGCTCTCCGAATGTCCACTCACAGATTGTACGAAAAGAGTGTTTGAAAACTGCTCAGTCAAAAGAAAGTTTCAACTGTGTTTGATGAATGCACAGATCAGAGAGAAGTTTCACAGTATCCTTCTGTTTAGTTTTATTTGAAGATATTTCCTTTTCACCATAGGCCTCAGAGAGCTCTAAATATCCACTTGTAGATTCTCCAAAAAGAGTGTTTCAAAACTGCTCAATCAAAAGATAGGTTGTTCTCTGTGAGATGAACGCACAGAACAGAAAGAAGTTTAACAGAATACTACTGTGCAATTTTTATGGGAAGGTATTTCGTTTTTCACCATAGGCCTCAATACTCTCCAAATGTTCACATGCAGATTCTACAAAAAGAGTGTTTCAAAACTGCTCACTCAAAAGAAAGGACAGAATGCTTCTGAGTAGTTTTTATTTGAAGATATTTCCTTTTTCAAAATAGGCCTCAAAGCACTACAAATGTCCACTTGCAGATTCTAGAAAAGGAGTGTTTCAAAACTGCTCAGGCAAAAGACAGTTTCAACTCTGTTAGATGAATACATAGATCAGGAAGAAGTTTCACAGAATGCTTCTGTGTAGTTTTTATTTGAAGATATTTCCTTTCTAACCATAGGCCTCAGTGCGTTCTTCATGTCCACTTGCAGATTCTATAAAAAGAGTGTTTCAAAACTTCTCTATCAAAAGATACGTTCATCTATGTAAGATGCATGCACAGAACACAAAGAATTTTCATAGAATCCTTCTGTGTAGTTTTTATGGGAAGATATTTCGTTTCTCACCATAGACCTCAATGCTCTCCAAATATGCACTTGCAGATTCTACAAAAAGAATGTTTCAAAACTGCTCAAACAAAAGAAAGATTCTTCTCTATGAGATGAACGCACAAAACAGAAAGAAGTTTAACAGAATGTCTCTGGGAAGTTTTTATGGGAAGATAGTTCGTTTCTCACAATAGGCTTCAATGCTCTCCAAATGTCTAATTGGAGATTCTAGAAAAGGAGTGTTTCAAAATTGTTCTGTCACAGACAGTTTCAACTCTGTTAGATGAATGCACAGATCAGAAAGAAGTTTCACAGAATGCTTCTGTGTAGTTTTTATTTGAAGATATTTCCTTTTTCACCATAGGCCTCAAAGCATTCCAAATGTCCACTTCCAGATTCTACAAGAAGCGGATTTCAAAACTGATCAATCAAAAGAAAGGTTCTTCTCTGTGAGATGAACGTACAGAACAGAAAGACTTTTAATAGAATGCTTCTGGGTTTTTATGGGAAGATAATTTGTTTTTCACCATAGGCCTCAATGCTCTCCAAATGTCAACTTACAGATTCTAAAAAAAGAGAGTTTCAACACTGCTTAGTCAAAAGGAACGTTCAACTCTGTTAGATGAATGTACAGATCAGAAAGATGTTTCATTGAATGCTTCTGTGTAGTTGTTGTTGGAAGATATTTCATTTCTCACCGTAGACCTCAAAGAGCTCCAAATGTCCACTTGCAGATTCTACAAAAAGAGTGTGTCAAAACTGCTCAATAAAGACATGGGTTCACCTCTGTAAAATGAATGCACAGAACAGAAAGAAGTTTCACAGAATCCTTCTGTGTACTTTTTATGGGAAGATATTTCGTTTCTCACCATAGGCCTCAATGCTCTCTAAATGTCCACTTGCAGATTTTTCAAAAAGAGTGTTTTGAAACTGCTCAGACAAAACAAATGTTCAACTTTGTTAGATGAATTCACAGATTAGGAAGAAGTTAAACATAATTCTTCTGTGTAGTTTTTATTTCAAGATATTTTCTTTTTCACCATAGGCCACAAGCACTCCAAATGTCCACTTGCAGATTCTACAAAAAGAGTTTCTGAAAACTGCTCAAACAAAAGAAAGGTTATTCTCTATGAGATGAACGCACAAAACAGAAAGAAGTTTAACCGAATGCTTCTGGGTAGTTTTTATGGGAAGATGTTTCGTTTTTCACCATAGGCCTCAATGCTCTCCAGATGTCAACTTACAGATTCCTAAAAAAGAGTGTTTCAACACTGCTTAGTCAAAAGGAACGTTCAACCCCGTTAGATGAATGCACAGATCAGAAAGATGTTTCATTGAATGCTTCTGTGTAGTTTTTGTTGGAAGATACTTCATTTCTCACCATAGGCCTCAAACCGCTCCAAATGTCCACTAGCAGATTCTACAAAAAGAGTGCTTCAAAACTGCTCAATGAAAAGATAGGTTCATTTCTGTAAAATGAATGCACAGAACAGAAAGAAGTTTCACAGAATCCTTCTGTGCAGTTTTTATGGGAAGATATTTCGTTTCTCACCATAGGCCTCAGTGCTCTCCTAATGTCTTCTTGATGATTCGAGAAAAAGAGTGTTTCAAAACTGCCCAGTCAAAAGAAAGATTCAACTCTGTTAGATGAATGCACAGATCAGAAAGAAGTTTCACAGAATGCTTCTATGTAATTTTTATTTGAAGATATTTCCTTTTTCACCATAGGCCTCAAAACGCTCCAAACGTCCACTTCCAGATTCTACAAAAAGAGGGTTGCAAAACTGCTCAGTCAAAAGAAAGGTTCAACTCTCTTAGATGAAGGTGCCGATCAGAAGGAAGTTTCACAGAATGATTCTGTGTAGTTTTTATTTGAAGATATTTCCTCTTTCACCATAGGCATCAAGGCGCTCCAAATGTGCATTTCCAGATTCTACAAAAAGAGGGTTTCAAAACTGCTCAATCAAAACAAACGTTCTTCTCTGAGAGATGAATGCAGAGAACAGAAAGAAGTTTCACAGAATGCTTCTGGGTAGTTTTTATGGGAAGATATTTCTTTTTTCACCATAGGCCACTAATTGCTCCAAATGTCCACTTGCAGATAGTACAAAAAGAGTATTTCAAAACTGCTCAATCGAAAGATTGGTTCATCTATGTAAAATAAATGCACAGAACAGAAAGAAGTTTCACAGAATCCTTCTGTGTAGTTTCAATGGGAAGATATTTCGTTTTCACCGTAGGCCTCAATGCTCTTCAAATGTCCACTTGCAAATTCTACAAAAGGAGTGCTTCAAAACTGCTTATTCAAAAGAAAGGTTCAACTCTGTTAGATGAATGCACAGATCAGAAAGAAGTTTCACAGAATGCTTCTGTGTAGTTTTTAATAGACGATATTTCCTTTTTCACCATAGGCCTCAAAGTGCTCCAAATGTCCACCTGCAGCTTCTACAAAAAGAGATTTCAAAACTGCTCAGTCAAAAGAAGGATTCTTCTCTGTGAGATGAATGCACAGAACAAAAACAAGTTTTACAGAATGCTTCTGGGTAGTTTTTATGGGAAGATATTTCATTTTTCATCATACGCCTCAATGCTCTCCAAGTGTCCACTTACAGATTTTAAAAAAAGAGTGTTTCAACACTGCTCATTCAAAAGAAACATTCTACTCTGTTAGACGAATGCACAGAACAGAAAGCTGTTTCATTGAATGACTCTGCATAGTTTTTGTTGGAAGATATTTTGTTTCTCACCATAGGCCTCACAGCGCTCCAAATGTCAACTTGCAGATTCCACAAAAAGAGTAATTCAAAACTGCTCAATCAAAAGATAGGTTCATCTCTGTAAAATGAATGCACAGAACAGAAAGAAGTTTCACAGAATCCTTCTGTGTAGTTTTTATGGGAAGATATTTCGTTTCTCACCATAGGCCTCAATGCTCTCGAAATGTCTACTTGCACATTCCAGAAAAAGGGTGTTTCAAAACTACTCAGTCAAAATAAAAGTTCCAATCAGTAACATGAAAGCACAGATCAGAAAGAAGTTTCAGAGAATGCTTCTGTGTAGTTTTTATTTGAAGATATTTCCTTTTTCATGATAGGCCTGAATGCTCTCCAAATGTCCACTTGCAGATTCTACAAAAAGAGTGTTTAAAGACTGCTCAGTCAAAAGAAAGGTTCAACTCTGTTAGATGAAGTCACCGACTAGAAAGAAGTTTCGCAGAATGCTTCTGTGTAGTTTTTATTTGAAGATCTTTCCTTTTTCACCATAGGCCTCAAGGCGCTACAAATGTCCACTTCCAGATTATACAAAAAGAGGGTTTCAAAACTGCCCAATCAAAACAAAGGTTCTTCTCTGTGAGATGAATGCAGAGAACAGAAAGAAGTTTAACAGAATGCTTCTGGGTAGGTTTTATGGGAATATATTTCGTTTTTTGCCATAGGACTCAATGCTCTCCAAATGACCACTTACAGATTGTACAAAAAGAGTGTTTCAACACTGCTCAGTGAAAAGAAAGTTTCAACTCTGTTAGACGAATGCACAGATAAGAAAGATGTTTCATTGCATGCTTCTGTATTGTTTTTGTTGGAAGATATTGTGTTTCTCACCATAGGCCTCAAAGCGCTCCAAATGTCCACTTGCAGACTCTACAAAAAGAGTGTTTCAAAACCACTCACTCAAAAGAAAGGTTCTTCTCTGTGAGATGAATGCACAGAACAGAAAGAAGTTGAACAGAATGCTCCTGGGTAGGTTTTATGGGAAGATATTTCATTTTTCACCATAGGCCTCAAAGATCTCCATATGTCCACTTACAGAATCTACAAAATGTGTGTTTCAAAACTGCTCCATCAAAGGAAAGGTTCAAATCTGTCAGATGAATGCACAGATCAGAAAGAAGTTACACAGAATGCTTCTGTGTAGTTTTTATTTGAAGATATTTCCTTTTTCACCTTAGGCCTCAAAAAGCTCCAAATGTCCATTTGCAGATTATTAAAAAAAGAGTTTTTCAAAACTATTCAATGAAAAGAAAGGTGCTTCTCTGTAAGGTGAATGCACAGAACAGAAAGAACTTTAACAGAATGCTTCTGGGTAGTTTTTATGGGAAGATACTTCGTTTCTCACCATAGGCCTCAAAGCTCTCCAAATGTCCAATTACAGATTCTACAAAAAGCGTGTTTCAAAACTGATGAGTCAAAGAAAGGTTCAACTCTGTTAGATGAATTCATAGATCAGAAAGAAGTTTCACAGAATGCTTCTGTGTAGTTTTTATTTGAAGATATTTCCTTTTTCACCATAGGCCTCAAAGAGCTCCAAATGTCTACTTCCAGATTCTACAAAAAGAGTGTTTCAAAATTGCTCAATTAAAACAAAGGTTCTTCTCAATGAGATGAATGCAGAGAACAGAAAGAAGTTTTACAGAATGTTTCTAGGTATTTTTTATGGGAAGATATTTTGTTTTTCACCATAGTCCTCAATGCTCTCCAAATGTCAACCTACAGATTCTAAAAAAAGAGTGTTTCAACACTGCGTAGTCAAAAGGTACGTTCAACTCTGTTAGATGAATGCGTAGCTCAGAAACGTGTTTCACTGAATGCTTCTGTGTAGTTTTTGTTGGAAGATATTTCGATTCTCACCATAGGCCTCAAAGCACTCCAAATGTCCACTTCGAGATCCTACAAAAAGAGTGTTTCAAAACTGCTCAATCAAAAGATAGGTTTGCCTCCGTAAAACGAATGCACAGAACAGAAAGAAGTTTCACAGAATCCTTCTGTGTTGTTTTTGTGTGGAGATATTTCATTTCTCCCCATAGGCCTCAATGCTCTCCAAATGTCTACATGCAGATTCTAGAAAAAGAGTGTTTCAAAACTGCTCCATCAAAAGAAATGTTCAACTCTGTTAAATGAATGCAGAGATCAGAAAGAAGTTTCACAGAATGCTTCTGTGTAGTTTTTATTTGAAGATATTTCCTTTTTCACCATAGGCCTGAAAGAGGTCCAAATGTCCACTTACAGATTCTACAAAAAGAGTGTTTCAAAACTGCTCAATTAAAAGAAAGGGTCTTCTCTGTGAGATAAATGCACAGAAGAGAAAGAAGTTTAACAGAATGCTGCTGTGTAGTTTTTATGGGAAGATGTTTTCTTTTCCAGCCTAGGCCTCAATGCTCTCCAAATGTCCACTTGCAGATTGTACAAAAAGAGTATTTCAATACTGCTCAGTCAAAAGAAAGTTTCAACTCTGTTACATGAATACACAGATCAGAAAAATGTTTAATTGAATGCTTCTGTGTAGTTTTTGTTGGAAGATATTTTGTTTCTCACCATAGGCCTCAAAGCGCTCCAAATATCCACTTGCAGATTCTACAAAAAGAGTTTTTCAAAACTTCTAAGTCAAAAGAAAAATTCAGCTCTGTTAGATGAATGCACTGATCAGGAGAAAGTTTCACAGAATGCTTCTGTGTAGTTTTCATGGGAAGATATTTCGTTTGTCACCATAGGCTTCAATGCTCTTCAAACGTCCACTTGCAAATTCTACAAAGACTGTATCAAAACTGCTCAGTCAAAAGAAAGGTTCAACTCTGTTAGATGAATGCACAGATCAGAAAGAAGATTCACAGAATACCTCTGTGTAGTTTTTATTTGAAGATATTTCCTTTTTCACCATAAGCCTCAAAGAGCTCTAAATGTCCATTGGAAGATTCTACAAAAAGAGTTTTTAAAACTGCTCAATCAAAAGAATGGTTCTTCTCTGTGAGATGAATGTGCAGAACAGAAAGAAGTTTTACAGAATGCTTCTGGGTAGTTTTTATGGGAAGATATTTCATTTTTCACCATAGGCCTCAATGCTCTCCAAATATCCGCTTACAGATTAAGCAAAAAGAGTGTTTCAACACTGCTCAGTCAAAAGGAAAGTTCAACTCTGTTAGATGAATGCACTGATCAGAAAGATGTTTCATTGAATGCTTCTGTGTAGTTTTTGTTGGAAAATATTTCGTTTCTAACCATAGGCCTCAAAGCGATCCAAATGTCCAGTTGCAGATTCTACAGAAAGAGTGTTTCAAAACAGCTCAATCAAAAGATAGTTTCATCTCTGTAAAGTGAATGCACAGAACAGAAAGAAGTTTCACAGAATGCTTGTGTGTAGTTATCATTTGAAGATATTTCCTTTTTCACCATATGCCGCAAAGCCCTTGAAATGTCCACCTACAGATTCTACAAAAATAGAGTTTCAAAACTTCTCAATCAAAAAAAGGTTCTTCTCTCTGAAATGAATGCACAGAACAGAAAGCAATTTGACAGAATGCTTCTCTGTAGTTTTTATGGGAAGATATTTCATTTTTCACCTTTGACTTCAAAGCTCTCCAAATGTACAATTTCAGATTCTACAAAAACAGTAGTTCAAAACTGCTCAGTCAAAAGAAAGATTCAACTCTGTTAGATGACTGCACAAATCAGAAAGAAGTTTCACAGAATGCTTCTATGTAGTTTTTATTTGAAGATATTTCGTTTTTCACCGTAGGCCTCTAAGCGCTCCAAATGTCCACTTGCAGATTCTACAAAAAGTGTTTTCAAAACTGCTCAATCAAAAGAAAGGTTCTTCTTTCTGACATGAACGCACAGAAAAGAAAGAAGTTTAACAGAATGCTTCTGGGTAGTATTTATGGGAAGATATTTCGTTACTCACCATAGGCCTCAATGCTCTCCAAATGCTTACTTGCAGATTCTAGAAAAAGAGTGTTTCAGAACTGTGCAGTCAAAAGAAAGGGTCCACTCTGTTAGATGAATGCACAGATCAGAAAGAAGTTTCACAGAATGCTTCTGTGTAGTTTTTATTTCAAGATATTTCCTATTTCACCATAGGCCTCAAAGCCCTCAAAATGTCCCCTTGCAGATTATTCAAAAAGAGTGTTTCCAAACTGCTCAGTCAAAAGAAAGGTTCAACTCTGTTAGATGACGTTGCAGATGAGAAAGATGTTTCACAGAATAGTTCTGTGAAGTTTTTATTTAAAGATATTTCCTTTTTCACCATAGTCCTCAAATCCCTCCAAATGATCACTTCCAGATTCTACAAAAAGTGGGTTTCAAAACTTCTCAATCAAAGAAAGGTTCTTCTCTTTGAGATGAATGCACAGAGCAGAAAGACGTTTAACAGAATGCTTCTGGGTAGTTTTTATTGGAAGATATATCATTTTTCAAAATAGGCCTCAATGTTCTCCAAATGTCCACTTACAGATTCTACAAAAAAAGTGTTTCAACACTGCTCAGTCAAAAGAAACGTTCAACTCTGTTACATGAATGCACAGATCAGAAAGATGTTTCATTGAATCCTTCTGTATAGTTTTTGTTGGAAGATATTCCGTCTCTCACCATAGGCCTCAAATTGCTCGAAATGTCCACTTGCTGATTCTACAAAAAGAGTGTTTCAAAACTGCTCAGTCAAAAGAAAGGTTCAACTCTGTTAGATGAATGCACAGATCAGAAGGATGTTTCATTGAATGCTTCTGTGTTGTTTTTGTTGGAACATATTTTGTTTCTCCATATGCCTAAAAGTGATCCAAATGTCCATTTGCAGATTGTAAAAAAAGAGTGTTTCACAACCACTCAATCAAAAGATAGGTTCATCTCTGGAAAATGAATGCACAGAACAGAAAGAAGTTTCACAGAATCCTTCTCTGTAGTTTTTATGGGAAGATATTTCGTTTCTCACCATAGGCCTGAAAGCACTCCAAATGTCCACCTCCACATTCTGCAAACAGAGGGTTTCAAGACTGCTCAATAAAAACAAAGGTTCTTCTCTGTGAGATGAATGCAGAGAACAGAAAGAAGTTTAACAGAATGCTTCTGTGTAGTTTTCAAGGGAAGATAATTCGTTTCTCACCATATGCTTCAATACTCTCCAAATGTCTGGTTGGAGATCCTAGAAAAAGAGTGTTTCAAAACTGCTCTGGCAGAGAAAGGTTCAACTCTGTTAGATGAATGCAGAGATCAGAAAGATGTTTCACAGAATGCTTCTGTGCAGTTTTTATTTGAAGATATGTCCTTTTTCAAAATAGGCCTCAAAGCCCTCCAAATGTCCACTCCCAGATTCTATAAAAAGCGGGTTTCAAAACTACTCAGTCAAAAGAAAGGTTCTTCTCTGTGAGATGAACACACAGGACAGAAAGACTTTTAACAGAATGCTTCTGGGTAGTTTTTATGGGAAGATATTTCGTTTTTCCACATAGGCCTCAAGGCTCTCCAAATGTCCACTTACAGATTCTACAAAAAGAGTGTTTCAACACTGCCCAGTCAAAAGGAAGGTTCAACTCTGTTAGATGAATGCATAGATCAGAAAGAAGTTTCATTTAATGCTTCTGTGTAGTTTTTGTTGGAAGATATTTCGTTTCTCACCATAAGCCTGAAAGCGCTCCAAATGTCCACTTGCAGACACTACAAAAAGAGTGTTTCAAAACTGCTCAATCAAAAGATAGGTTCATCTCGGTAAAATGAATGCACAGAACAGAAAGTAGTTTCACAGAATCCTTCTGTGTATTTTTCATGAGAAGATATGTCGTTTTTCACCATAGACCTCAATGCTCTTCAAACGTCCACTTGCAGATTCTACAAAAAGAGTGTTTCAAAACTGCTCATTCAAAAGAAAGTTTCAACTCTGTTAGATGAATGCACAGATCAGAAAGAAGTTTCACAGAATGCTTCTGTGTAGTATTTATTTGAACATATTTCCTTTCTCACCACAGGCATCAAAGCACTCCAAGTGTCCACTTGCAGATTCAACAAAAGAGTGTTTCAAAACTGCTCAGTCAAAAGAAAGGTTCAACTATGTTAGATGAAGGCAATGATCAGGAAGAAGTTTCACAGAATGCTTCTCTGTAGTTTTTACTCGAAGATATTTCCTTTTTCACCATAGGCCTCAAAGCGCTACCAATGTCCACTTTCAGATTCTACAAAAAGAGTTTTCAAAACTGCTCAATCTAAAGAACAATTCTTCTCTGTGAGATGAACGCACAGAACAGAAACAAGTTTTACAGAATGCTTCTGGGTACTTTTTATGGGAAGATATTTCGTTTTTCACCGTAGGCCTCAATGCTCTCAAAATGTCAATTTACAGATTCTAAAAAAAGAGTGTTTCAACACTGCTCAGTCAAAAGAAAGGTTCAACTCTGTTAGATGAATGCACAGATCAGAAAGATGTTTCATTGAATGCTTCTGTGTAGTTCTTGCTAGAAGATATTCCATTTCTCACCATAGGCCTCAAAGTGCACAAAATGTCCACTTGCAGATTCTACAAAAACAGAGAGTGTTTCAAAACTGCTCAGTCAAAAGAAAGGTTCAACTCTGTTAGATGAATGCACAGATCAGAAAGAAGTCACACAGAATGCTTCTGTGTAGTTCTTATTTGAAGATATTTCCTTTTTCACTATAGGCCTCAATGCTCTCCACATGTCCACTTGCAGATTCTACAAAAAGAGTGTATCAAAACTACTCAGTCAAAAGAAAGGTTGAACTCTGTTAGATGAAGGCACCGATCAGAAAGATGTTTCATTGAATGCTTCTGTATACTTTTTGTTGGAAGATATTTCGATTCTCACCATAGGCCACAAAGCGCTCCAAATGTCCAATTCCAGATTCTACAAAAACAGTGTTTCAAAACTGCTCAATGAAAACAAAGCTTCTTCTCTGTGAGATATATGCACAGAACAGAAAGAAGTTGGACAGAATGCTTCTGGGTAGTTTTTATGGGAAGATATTTCGTTTTTCACCATAGGCCTCAATGCTCTCCAAATGTCCACTTACTGATTCTACAAAAAGAGTTTTTCAATACTGCTCAGTCAAAAGAAAGGTTGAACTCTGTTTGATGAATGTACAGATCAGAAAGTTGTTTCATTGAATGCTTCTGTATAGTTTTTGTTGGAAGATATTTCATTTCTCACCCTAGGCCACAAGGTGCTCCAACTGTCCACTTGCAGATTCTACAAAAAGAGTGTTTCAAAACTGCTCAATCAAAAGATACATTCATCACTGTAAGATGAATGCACAGAACAGAAAGAAGTTCCACGGAATCCTTCTGTGTAGTTTTCATGGGATGATATTTCGTTTTTCACCATAGGCCTCAATGCTCTTCAAACTACCACTTGCAGATTCTACAAAAAGAGTGTTTCATAACTGCTCATTCAAAAGAAATTTCAACTCTGTTAGATGAATGCACAGATCAGAAAGAAGATTCACAGAATACTTCTATGTAGTTTTTATTTGAAGATATTTCCTTTTTCACCATAGGACTCAAAGCGCTCCAAATGTCGACTTGCTGATTCTACAAAAAGAGTTTTCAAAACTGCCCAATCAAAAGAAAGGTTTTTCCCTGTGAGATGAATGCACAGAACAGAAAGAAGTTGAACACAATGCTTCTGGGTAGTTTTTATGGGAAGATATTTCGTTTTTCACCATAGGCCTCAAAGCTCTACAAATATCTACTTACAGATTCTACAAAAAGAGTGCTTCAAAACTGCTCAGTCAAAAGAAAGTTTCAACTCTGTTAGATGAATGCACAGATCAGAAAGAAGTTTCACAGAATGCTTCTGTGTAGTTGTTATTTGAAGATATTTCGCTTTTCACCATGGGCCTCAAAGCACTCCTAATGTCCACTTCCATATTATACAAAAAGAATGTTTCAAAACTGCTCAATCAAAAGACAGTTTCTTCTCTGTGAGATGAAGGCACGGAACATAAAGTAGTTTAACAGAATGCTTCTGGGTAGTTTTTATTGGAAGATACTTCGTTTCTCACCATAGGCCTCAATGCTCTCCAAATGTCTACTTGGTGATTCTAGAAAAAGAGTGTTTCAAAACTGCTCAGTCAAAGGAAAGGTTCAACTCTGTTAGTTGAATGCACAGATCAGAAAGAAGTTTCACAGAATGCTTCTGTGTAGTTTTTATTTGAAGATATATCCTTTTTCACCATAGGCCTCAATGTCCTCCAAATGTCCACTTGCAGATTCTACAAAAAGAGTGCTTCAAAACTACTCAGTCAAAAGAAAGGTTCAACTCTGTTAGTTCAAGGCACTAATCAGAAAGAAGTTTCACAGAATGCTTCTGTGTAGTTTTTATTTGAAGATATTTCCTTCTTCACCATAGGCCTCAATCCTCTCAAATGTCCACTTGCAGATTCTACAAAAAGAGTGTTTCAAAACTATGCAGTAAAAAGAAAGGTTCATCTCTGTTAGATGAAGGCACTGATCAGAAAGAAGATTCGCAGATTGCTTCTGTGTAGTTTTTATTTGAAGATATTTCCTTTTTCACCATAGGCCTCAAAGCGCTCCAAATGTCCACTTCCAGATTCTACAAAAAGAAGGTTTCAAAACTGCTCAATCAAAACAAAACTTCTTCTCTGTGAGATGAATGAACGGCACCGAAAGACGTTTAACAGAATGCTTCTGGCTAGTTTTCATGGGAAGATATTTCGTTTTTCACCATTGGCGTCAATGATCTCCAAATGTCCACTTACATATTGTACAAAAAGAGTGTTTCAACACTGCTCCACCAAAAGAAACGTTCAACTGTGTTTGATGAATGCACAGATCAGAAAGTTGTTTCATTGAATGCTTCTGTATAGTTTTTGTTGGAAGATATATTGTTTCTCACCATAGGACACAAAGCGCTCTGAATGTCCACTTGCAGATTCTACAAAAAGAGTGTTTCAAGACTGCTCAACCAAAGAATAGCTTCATCTCTGTAAAATGAATGAACAGAACTGAAAGAAGTTTCACAGAATCCTTCTGTGTAGTTTTCATGGGATGATATTTCGTTTTTCACCATTGGCCTCAATGCTCTCCAAATGTCCATTTGCAGATTCTACAAAAATAGTGTTTCATAACTGCTCATTGAAAAGAAAGGTCCAACTCTGTTAGATGAATGCACACATCAGAAAGAACTTTCACAGAATGCTTTTATGTAGTTTTTATTTGAAGATATTTCCTTTTTCACCATATGCCTCAAAGCGCTCCAAATGTCGACTTGCAGATTCTACAAAGAGAGTTTTCAAAACTGCTCAATCAAAAGAAAGGTTCTTCTCTGTGAGATGAATGCACAGAGCAGATAGAAGTTGAACAGAATGCTTCTGGGTAGCTTTTATGGGAAGATATTTCGTTTTTCACCTTAGGCCTCAAAGCTCTACACATGTCCACTTACAGATTCTACAAAAAGAGTGTTTCAAAACTGCTCAGTGAAAAGAAAAGTTCAACTCTGTTAGATGAATTCACCGATCAGAAAGAAGTTACACAGAATGCTTCTGTGTAGTTTTTATTTGAAGATATTTCCTTTTTCACCATAGGCCTCAAAGCTCTCCAAATGTACACTTGCAGATTCTACAAAAAGTGTGCTTCAAAACTGCTCAATCAACAGAAAGGTTCTTCTCTGTGAGATGAAGGCAGAGAACATAAAGTAGTTTAACAGAAGGCTTCTGGGTAGTTTTTGTTGGAAGCTACTTCGTTTCTCACCATCCACCTCAATTCTCTCCAAATGTCTACTTGACGATTCTAGAAAAAGATTGTTTCAAAACTGCTCAGTGAAAACAAAGGCTCAACTGTGTTAGATGAATGCACAGATCAGAAAGAAGTTTCACAGAATGCTTCTGTGTAGTTTTTATTTGAAGATATTCCTTTTTCCACGATAGGCCTCAAAGCGCTCCAAATGTCCACTTGCAGTTTCTACAGAAAGAGTGTTTCAAAACTCCTCAATCAAAAGTAAGGTTCAACTCTGTTAGTTGAATGCACAGATCAGAAAGAAGTTTCACAGAATGCTTCTGTGTAGTTTTTATTTGAAGCTATTCCTTTTTCCCCATAGGCCTCAATGCTCTCCAAATGTCCACTTGCAGATTCTACAAAAAGAGTGTTTCAAAACTACTCAGTAAAAAGAAAGGTTCAACTCTGTTAGATGAAGCCACCAATCAGAAAGTAGTTTCGCAGAATGTTTCTGTGTAGTTTTTATTTGAAGATATTTCCTTTTTCACCATAGGCCTCAAAGCACTCCCAATGTCCACTTCCAGATTCCACAAAATAGGGTTTCAAAACTGCTCAATCAAAACAAAGTTTCTTCTCTGTGAGATAAATGCACAGCACAGAAAGAAGTTTAACAGAATGCTTCTGGGCAGGTTTATGGGAAGATATTTCGTTTTTCACCATTGGCCTCAATGCTCTCCAAATGTCCACTTACAGATTCTACAAAAAGTGTGTTTCAACACTGCTCAGTCAAAAGAAAGGTTCAACTCTGTTTGATGAATGCACAGACTGGAAAGATGTTTCATTGAATGCTTCTGTATAGTTTTTGCTGGAAGATATTTCATTTCTCACCACAGGCCAGAAAGCACTCCAAATGTCCACTTGCAGATTCTAAAAAAAGAGTGTTTCAAAACTGCTCAATCAAAGGATAGGTTCATCTCTGTAAAATGAATGCACAGAACAGGAAGAAGTTCCACAGAATCCTTCTATGTAGTTTTCATGGGATGATATTTCATTTTTCCCCATAGGCCTCAATGCTCTTCAAACGTCCAATTGGAGATTCTACAAAAACAGTGTTTCATAACTGCTCATTCAAAAGAAAGCTTCAACTCGGTTAGATGAATCCACCGATCAGAAAGAAGTTTCACAGAATGCTCCTATGTAATTTTTATTTGTAGATATTTCCTTTTTCACCATAGGCCTCTAAGCACTCCAAATGTCAACTTGCAGATTCCACAAAAAGAGTTTTCAAAACTGCTCAATCAAAAGAAAGGTTCTTCTCTGTGACATGAATGCACAGAACAGAAATAAGTTGAACAGAATGCTTCTGGGTAGTTTTTATGGGAAGATATTTCGTTTTTCACCATAGGCCTCAAAGCTCTACAAATGTCCACTTACAGATTCTACAAAAAGAGTGCTTCAAAACTGCTCAGTCAAAAGAAAGGTTCAACTCTGTTAGATGAATGCACAGATCAGAAAGAAGTTTCACAGAATGCTTCTGTGTAGTTGTTATTTGAAGATATTTCGCTTTTCACCATGGGCCTCAAAGCTCTACACATGTCCACTTACAGATTCTACAAAAACTGCTCAGTCAAAAGAAAGGTTCAACTCCGTTCGATGAATGCACAGATCAGAAAGAAGTTACACAGAATGCTTCTGTGTAGTTTTTATTTGAAGATATTTCCTTTTTCACCACAGGCCTCAATCCTCTCCAAATGTCCTCTTGCAGATTCTACAAAAAGAGTGTTTCAAAACTGCTCAATCAGCAGAAAGTTTCTCTGTGAGATGAAGGCACAGAACATAAAGTAGTTTAACAGAATGCTTCTGGGTAGTTTTTATTGGAAGATATTTTGTTTCTCACCATAGGCCTCAATGCTCTCCAAATGTATACTTGGAGATTCTAGAAAAAGAGTGTTTCAAAACTGCTCACTCAAAAGAGAGGTTCAACTCTGTTAGTTGA
The DNA here is from genome assembly GCF_009828535.3 of Hylobates moloch. Lineage (NCBI taxonomy): Eukaryota > Metazoa > Chordata > Mammalia > Primates > Hylobatidae > Hylobates > Hylobates moloch. The sequence continues at coordinate 73,941,548 of NW_026652280.1, read as the reverse complement.
ATGCACAGATCAGAAAGTAGTTTCACAGAATGCTTTTGACTAGTTTTTATTTGAAGATACTTCCTTTTTCACCATAGGCCTCAATCCTCTCCAAATTTCCACTTGCAGATTCTACAAAAAGAGTGTTTCAAAACTCCTCAGTCAAAAGAAAGGTTCAACGCTGTTAGATGAAGGCACCGATCAGAAAGAAGTTTCACAGAATGCTTCTGTGTAGTTTTTATTTGAAGATATTTCCTTTTTCACCATAGGCCTCAAAGTGCTCCAAATGTCTACTTCCAGATTCTACAAAAAGTGGTTTTCAAAACTGGTCAATCAAAACAAATTTCTTCTCTGTAAGATGAACACACAGAACAGAAAGAAGTTTAACAGAATGCTTCTGGGTAGTTTTTATTTCGTTTTTCACCTTTGGCCTCAATGCTCTCCAAATGTCCACTTACAGATTTTACAAAAAGAGTGTTTCAGCACTGCTCAGTCAAAAGAAAGATGGAACTCTGTTTCATGGATGCACAGATCAGAAAGATGTTTCATTGAATGCTTCTGTATAGTATTTGTTGGAAGATATTTCGTTTCTCATGACAGGCCAAAGCACTCCAAATGTCCACTTGCAGATTCTACAAAAAGAGTCTTTCAGAACTGCTCAATCAAAGGATAGGTTCATCTCTGTAAAATGAATGCAGAGAACAGAAAGTAGTTTCACAGAATCCTTCTGTGTAGTTTTCATGGGATGATGTTTCGTTTTTCACCATAGGCTTCAATGCTTTTCAAACGTCCACTTGCAGATTCTACACTCTTATTGTAGAATAAGATAACTTGTAAAATAACCACTCATTCAAAAGAAAGGTTCAACTTTCATAGATGAATGCACAGATCAGAAAGAAGTTTCACAGAATGATTCTATGTAGTTTTTATTTGAAGATATTTCCTTTTTCACCATAGGCCTCAAAGCGCTCCAAATATCTACTTGCAGATTCCACAAAAAGAGTTTTCAAAACTGCTCAATCAAAAGAAAGGTTCTCCTCTGTGAGATGAAGGCACAGAGCATAAAGTAGTTTGACAGAATGCTTCTGGGTAGTTTTTATTGGAAGATACTTCGTTTCTCACCACAGGCCTCAATGCTCTCCAAATGTCAACTTGGCGATTCTAGAAAAAGAGAGTTTTAAAACTGTTCAGTCAAAAGAAAGTTTCAACACTGTTACATGAATGCAAAGATCAGAAAGAAGTTTCACAGAATGCTTCTGTGTAGTTTTTATTTGAAGATATTTCCTTTTTCACCATAGGCCTCAATGCTCTCCAAATGTCCACTTGGAGATTCTACAAAAAGAGTGTTTCAAAACTACTCAGTCAAAAAAAAATTTCAACTCTGTTAGATGAACGCACTGATCAGAAAGATGTTTCACAGAATGCTTCCGTGTAGTTTTTATTTGAAGATATTTCCTTTTTCTCCATAGGCCTCAAAACGCTCCAAATGTCCACTTCCAGATTCTACAAAAAGAGGGTTTCAAAACTGCTCGATCAAAACAAAATTTCTTCTCTCTGAGATGAATGCACAGCACAGAAAATAGTTTAACAGAATGCTTCCATGTAGTTTTTATGAGAAGATATTTCGTTTTTCACCATAGCCCTCAATGCTCTCCAAATGTCCTCTTACAGATTCTACAAAAAGTGTGTTTCAACACTGCTCAGTCAAAAGAAAAGTTGAACTCTGTTTGATGAATGCACAGATCAGAAAGTTGTTGACTGAATGTTTCTGTATAGTTTTTTTTGGAAGATATTTCATTTCTCACCATAGGCCACAAAGCGCTCCAAATGTCCACTTCCAGATTCTACAAAAAGAGTGTTTCAAAGTGCTCAATCAAAACAAAGTTTCTTCTCTGTGAGATGAACGCACAGAACAGAAAGAAGTTTAACAGAATGCTTCTGGTTAGTTTTTATGGGAAGGTATTTTGCTTTTCAGGGTAGGCCTCAATGCTCTCCAAATGTCCACTTACAGATTCTCCAGAAAGAGTTTTTCAACACTGCCCAGTCAAAAGAAAGTTTGAACTCTGTTTGAGGAATGCACAGATCAGAAAGATGTTTCATTTAATGCTTCTGTATAGTTTTTGTGGGAAGATATTTTGTTCCTCACCATAGGCCACAAAGCACTCCTAAAGTCCACTTGCAGATTCTACAAAAATAGTGTTTCAAAACTGCTCAATCAAAGGATAGGTTAATCTCTGTAAAATGAATGCACAGAACAGAAAGAAGTTTCACAGAATGCTTCTGTGTAGTTTTAATGGGAAGATATTTCGTTTTTCACCGTAGGCCTCAATGTTCTCCAAATATCCATTTGCAGATTCTACAAAAAGAGTGTTTCAAAACAGCTCATGCAAAGAAAGGTTCAACTCTGTTAGATGAATGCGCAGATCAGAAAGAAGTTTCACAGAATGCTTCTGTGTAGTTTTTATTTGAAGATATTCCTTTTTCCATGATAATCCTCAAAGCACTCCAAATGTCCACTTGCAGATACTACATAAAGAGTGTTTCAAAAGTGCTCCCTCAAAAGACAGTTTCATCTCTGTGAGATGAATGAATAGAATAGAAAGAAGATTCACAGAATGCTTCTCTGTAGTTTTCATGGTAAGATATTTCATTTTTCACTATCGGCCTCAATGTTCTCAAATGTCCACTGGCAGATTATACAAAAAGTGTGTTTCAAATGTGCTCAATCAAAAGTAAGTTACAACTCTGTTAGATGAATGCACAGATCAGAAAGAAGTTTTGCAGAATACTTCTGTGTAGTTTTTATGGGAAGATACTTCTTTGTTCAACATAGGCCTCAATGCTCCCCAAATGTCCAATTGCAGATTCTAAAAAAAAACTGTTTTAAGCTGCACAATCAAAAGAAATGTTCCACTCTCTGATATGAATGCACAGTTGTTAAAGAAGTTTCACAGATTACTTCTGTGTAGTTTTTATTTGAAGATATTCCTATTTCCACCACGGGCCTCAAAGGGCTCCAAATGTCCAATTGCCGTTAATACAGAAGGTGTGTTTCAAAACTGATCAATCAAAAGAAAGGATCAACTCTGTGAGATGAATGCAGAGAATAGAACGTATTTTCACAGAAGTATTCTGTGTAGTTTTTATTTGAAGATATTCCTTTTTCCATGATAAGCCTAAAAGCACTCCAATTTTCCACTTGGACATTACACAAAAAGAGTGTTTCAAAATGGCTCAATCAAAAGAAAGATTCTACTCAGTTTGACGAATGCATGGACTAGAAAGAAGTTTCACAGAATGCTTCTGTGTAGTTTTTATGGCAAGATATTTCGTTTTTCACTGTAGTCCTCAATGTTCTACAAATGTCCAGTTGCAGATTCTACAAAAAGAGTATTTCAAAACTGCTCAATCAAAAGGAAGATTCTACTGTGTGAGATGAAGGCACAGAATAGAAAGAAGTTTCACAGAATGCCTCTGTGTAGTTTTTATGGGAAGATATTTCGTTTTTCACAGTAGGCCTCAATGTTCTCCAAATGTCCACTTGCAGATTCCCCAAAAAGAGTGTTTCAAAACAGATCAATCAAAAGAAAAGTTCAACTCTGTTAGATGAATGCACACATCAGAAAGAAGTTTCACAGAATGCTTCTGTGTGTTTTTTATTTGAAGATATTCCTTTTTCATGGTAGGGCACTTAGGGCTCCAAATGTCCACTTGCATTTTCTACAAAAAGAGTGTTTGAAAACTGCTCAATCAAAAGAAAGGTTCAACTCTGTGAGATGAATGAACAGAATAGAAAGAAGATTCACAGAATGCTTCTGTGAAGTATTTATGGGAAGATATTTCGTTTTCACCGTAGGCATCAATATTCTCAAATATCCACTTGCAGATTCTACAAAAAGAGAGATTCAAAACAGCTGAATCAAAACAAAGGTTCAACTCTGTTAGATGAATGCACAGATAGGAAAGAAGTTTCACAGCATGCTTCCATGTAGTTTTTATTTGAAGATATTCCTTTTTCCATGATAGGCCACAAAGCGCTATGAATGTCCACTTGCAGATTCTACAAAAAGAATGTTTCCAAAGTGCTACATCAAAAGATAGGTTCATCTCTGTGAGATGAATGCACAGATCAGAGACAAGTTTCAGAGAATGCTTCTGTATGGTGTTTATGGTAAGATATTTCATTTTTCACTATAGGCCTCAATGTCCTCTAAATGTCCACTTGCAGATCCTACAGAAAGTGTATTTCAAAACTACTCAATCAAAAGTGACGTTCAACTCTGTTAGATGAATGTGCAGATCAGAAAGACGTTTCTCAGAATGCATCTGTGTGCTTTTTATAGGAAGATATTTCTTTTTTCACCATAGGCCACACTGCTCTCCATATGTCCAATTGCAGGTTCTACAAAAAGCCTGTTTCAAAGCTGCACAATCAAAAGAAAGTTTCCACTCTCTGAGATGAATACACAGTTCATAAAGAAGTTTCACAGATTACTTCTGTGTAGTTTTTATTTGAATATATTACTTTCTCCACAATAGGCCTCAAAGAGCTCGAAATGTCCACTTGCACTTTATACGGAAAGAGTGTTTCAAACCTGCTCAATAAAAAGAAAGGTTCAACTCTGTGAGATGAATGCAGAGAATAGAAAGAATTTTCACAGAAGTATTCTGTGTAGTTTTAACTAGAAGATATACCGTTTTTCACCATAGGCTTCTAAGCTCTGCAAATGTCCACTTGCAGATTCAACAAAAAGAGTGTTTCAAAACTGCTCAATCAAAAGAAAGTTTGCACCCCATGAGATGAATGCACAGAATAGAAAGGAGATTCACAGAATGCTTCTGTGTAGTTTTTATGGGAAGATATTTCATTTTTCACCGTAGACCTCTATATTCTCAAAGTGTCCACTTGCGGGTTCTACAAAAAGAGTGTTTCAAAACAGCACAATCAAAAGAAAGATTCAATTCTGTTAGATAAATGCACAGATCAGAAAAAAATTTCACTGAATGCTTCTGTATAGTTTTTATTTGATGATATTCCTTTTTCCACAATAGGCCTCAAAGCCCTCCAAATGTCCACTTGCAGATTCTACAAAAAGAATGTTTCAAAAATGCTCAATCAAAAATAAGGTTCAACCCTGTTAGATGAATGCACAGATCAGAAAGAAGTTTCACAGAATGCTTCTGTGTAGTTTTTATGGGAAGATATTTCTTTTTTCACCATAGACCTCAATGCTCTCCAAATGTCCAATTGCAGATTTTACAAAACGCCTGTTTGAAAGCTGCAAATTCTAAAGAAATATTCCACTCTCTGAGATGAATGCACAGTTCATATAGAAGTTTCACAGATTACTTCTGTGTAGTTTTTATTTGAAGATATTTGTCCTTCCACCATAGGCCTCAAAGCACTCAAAATGTCCATTTGCAGATACTACAAAAAGAGTGTTTCAAAACTGCTCAATCAAAAGAAAGGTTCAACTCTGTGAGATGAATGCAGAGAAGAGAAAGAATATTCACAGAAATATTCTGTGCAGCTTTTATTTGAAGATATTTCGCTTTTCACCATAGGCCTCAAAGTTCTCCAAATGTCCACTCATGGATTCTATAAAAAGAGTGTTTCAAAACTGCTCAATCAAAAGAAAGCTTCTACCCTGTGAGACGAATGCAGAGAATAGAAAGAAGTTTCAGAGAATGCTTTTATGTAGTTTTTATGGGAAGATATTTCCTTCTTTCACCGTAGGCCTCAATGTCCTCCAAATTTCCACTTGTAGATTCTACAAAAATCGTGTTTCAAAACAGCTCAATCAAAAAAAGTTTCAACTCTGTTTGATGAATGCACAGATCAGAAATACATTTCACAGAATCCTTCTGAATTGTTTTTAAGATAATCCTTTTTCCACCATAGGCCTCAAAGCGCTCCAAATGGCCACCCTCACATTCTACAAAAAGAGTGTTTCAAAATTGCTCCATCAAGAGATAGGTTCATCTCTGTGAGATGAATGCACAGAACAGACAAAAGTTTCACAGAATGCTTTTGTGTAGTTTTTATGGGAGGATATTTCGTTTTTCACTATAGGCCTCAATGTTCTCCAAATGTCCACTTGCACATTCTACAAAGAGTGTTTCAAAACTGCTCAGTCAAAAGAAAGGTTCTACTCTGTGAGATGAATGAACAGAATAGAAACAAGTTCCACAGAATGCTTCTGTGTAGTTTCTATGGGATAATACTTCGTTTCTCACCGAAGGCCTCAATGTTCTCCAACTGTCCACTTGCAGATTCTACAAAGGGAGTGTTTCAAAAGAGCTCAATCAAAACAAAGGTTCAACTCTGGTAGATGAAGGCACAGATCAGAATGAAGTTTCCCAGAATGCTTCTGTGTAGTTTTTATTTGCAGGTATTTCATTTCTGACGGTACGCCTCAAAGCGCTCCAAGGGTCCACTTGAAGATTCTACAAAAAGAGTGTTTCAAAAGTACTCCATCAAAAGGTAGGTTCATCTCTTGAGATGAATGCACAGAACAGAGAATAGTTTCACAGAATGCTTCTGTGTAGTTTTATGGGAAGATGTTTCATTTTTCAATATAGGCCTCAATGTCCTGCAAATGTCCACATGCAGATTCTACAAAAACAGTGTTTCAAAACTGCTCAATCAAATGTAATGTTCAACTCTGTTAGATGAATGCACAGATAAGAAAGAAGATTTACAGAATGCTTCCGTGAATTTCTTATGGGAAGATATTTCTTTTCTCACCATAGGCCTCAATGTTCTCCAAATGTCCACTTGCAGATTTTACAAAAAGGCTGTTTCAAAGCTGCACAATCAAAAGAAAGATTCCACTCTGACATGAATGCACAGTTTATATACAAGTTTCAGAGATTACTTCTGTGTAGTTTTTATTTGAAGATATTCCTTTTTCCATGATAGGCCTAAAAGCACTCCAAATGTCCTATTGCAGTTTATATAAAAAGAGTGTTTCAAAACTGCTGAATCAAAAGAAAGGTTCAAGTCTGTGAGATAAACGCAGAGAATAGAAAGAATTTTCACAGAAGTATTCTGTGTAGTTTTTACTTGAAGATATTTTGTTTTTCACCACAGGCCTCAAAGATCTGAAAGTACCCAGAAGCAGATTCTGCAAAAACAGTGTTTCAAAACTGCTCAGTCAAAAGAAAGTTTCTACTCTGTTAGATGAATGCACAGATCAGAAAGAAGCTTCACAGAATGCTTCTGTGTAGTTTTTATGGGAAGATATTTAGTTTTTCTCCATAGGCCTCAATGTTCACCAAATAACCACTTGCAGATTCTTCAAAAAGTGTGTTTCAAAATTGCCCAATCAAAAGTAAGGTTCAGCTCTGTTCGGTGAATGCACAGATCAGAAAGAAGTTTCACAGAATGCTTCCTTGTAGGTTTTATGGGAAGATATTTCTTTTTTCACCATACGCTTCAAAGCTCTAGAAGTATCCAATAGCAGATTCTACAAAAAGCCTGTTTCAAAGCTGCACTATCAAAAGAAATATTAAACTCTCTGAGATGAATGCACAGATCATAAAGAAGTTTCACAGATTACTTCTCTGTAGTTTTTATTTGAAGATATTCCTTTTTCCATGATAGGCCTCCAAGTGCTTCAAAAGTCCACTTGCAGTTTATACAAAAAGAGTGTTTCAAAAGTGCTGAATCAAAAGAAACGTTCAAGTCTGTGAGATGAATGCAGAGAATAGAAGGAATTTTCACACAAGTATTCTGTGTAGTTTTTACTTGAAGATATTTTGTTTTTCACCTTAGGCCTCAAAGATCTCCAAAAGTCCCCTTGCAGATTCTGCAAAAAGAGTGTTACAAAACTGCTCAAAGAATGGTTCTACACTTGTTAGATAAATGCACAGATCAAAAAGGATTTTCATAGAATGGTTCTGTGTAGTTTTAATGGGAAGATACTTCGTTTTGCAGGGTAGGCCTCAATGTTCTCCAAATATCAACATGCAGATTCTACAAAAAGAGTGTTTCAAAACTGCTCAATCAAAAGTAAGGTTCAACTCAGTTAGATGAATGCACGGATCAGAAAGAAGTTTCACAGAATGCTTCTGCGTAGTTTTTATATGAAGATATTCCTTTTTCCACGATAGGCCTCAAAGTGCTCCAAATGTCCACTTGCAGATTCTACAAAAAGAGTGTTTCAAAACTGTTCAATCAAAAGAAAGGTTGTACTCTGTGAGATGAATGAAAAAAAAAGAAAGAAGTTTCACAGAATGCCTCTGTGTAGTTTTTATGGGAAGATATTTCATTTTTCACCATAGGCCTCAATATTCGCTTAATATCCACTTGCAGATTCTACAAAAAGAGTGTTTCAAATCTGCTCAATCAAAAGTAAGGTTCAACTCTGTTAGATGAATGCACACATCAGAAAGAAGTTTCACAGAATGCTTCCATGTAGTTTTTATGGGAAGATATTCCTTTTTTCACCATACGCCTCAAAGCTCTAGAAATATCCAAGGCAGATTCTACAAAAAGCCTGTTTCAAAGCTGCACAATCAAAAGAAAGGTTAAACTCTCTGAGATGAATGCACAGTTCATAAAGAAGTTTCACAGATTACTTCTGTGTAGTTTTTATTTGAAGATATTCCTTTTTCCACGATAGGCCTCACAGCACTCAAAATGTCCACTTGCAGTTTATACAAAAAGAGTGTTCCAAACTGCTGAATCAAGGGAAAGGCTCAAGTCTGTGAGATGAATGCAGAGAATAGAAGGAATTTTCACAGAATTATTCTGTGCAGTTTTTACTTGAAGACATTTCGTTTTTCACCATAGGCCTCAAAGATCTTCGAGTATCCACTTGCAGATCCTGCAAAAAGAGTGTTTCAAAACTGCTCCATCAAAAGAAATGTTCTACTCTGTTAGATGAATGCACAGATCAAAAAGAAGTTTCACAGAATGCTTCTGTGTAGTTTTAATGGGAAGATATTTCGTTTTTCACCGTAGGCCTCAATGTTCTCCAAATATCCACTTGCAGATTCTACAAAAAGAGTGTATCAAAACTGCTCAATGAAAAGTAAGGTTCAACTCAGTTAGATGAATGCACAGATCAGAAATCAGTTTCATAGAATGCTTCAGCGGAGATTTTATTTGAAGATATACCTTTTTCCACAATAGGCCTCAAAGCGCTCCAAATGTCCACTTGCAGTTTATACAAAAAGATTGTTTCAAAACTGCTGTATCAAAAGAAAGGTTCAAGTCTGTGAGATGCATGCAGAGAAAAGAAAGGATTCTCACAGAATTATTCTGTGTAGTTTTTAATTGAAGATATTTCATTTTTCACCATAGGCCTCAAAGATCTCCAAATGCCCACTTGCAGATTCTGCAAAAACAGTGTTTCAAAACTGTTCAATCAAAAGAAAGGTTCTCCACTGTTAGATGAATGCACAGATCAGGAAGAAGTTTCACAGAATGCTTCTGTGTAGTTTTAATTCGAAGATATTTCGCTTTTCACCGTAGGCCTCAATGTTCTCCAAATATCCACTTGCAGATTCTAAAAAAAGAGTGTTTCAAAACTTCTCAATCAAAAGTAACGTTCAACTCAGTTAGATGAATGCACAGATCAGAAAGAAGTTTCACAGAATGTTTCTGTGTAGTTTTTATTTGAAGATATGCCTTTTTCCACGATAGGCCTCAAAGCACACCACATGTCCACTTGCACTTCATACAAAAAGAGTGTTTCAAAACTGCTGAACCAAAGAAATGGTCAAGTCTCTGAAATGAATTGAGAGAATAGAAAGAAGTTTCACAGAAGTATTCTGTGTAGTTTTTACTTGAAGATATTTCGTTTTTCACCATAGGCCTCAAAGATCTCCAAATATCCACTTACAAATTCTACAAAAAGAGTGTTTCAAAACTGCTCAATCAAAAGTAAGGTTCAATTAAGTTAGATGAATGCACAGATGAGAAAGAAGTTTCACAGAATGCTTCTGCATAGTATTTATTTGAAGATATTCCTTTTTCCACGATAGGCCTCAAAGCGCTCTAAATGTCCAGTTGCCGTTTATACAGAAAGAGTGGTTCAAAACTGCAGAATCAAAAGAAAAATTCAATTTTGTGAGATGAATGCAAAGAACAGAAAGAATTTTCACAGAAGTATTCTGTGTAGATTTTACTTGAAGTTATTTCGTTTCTCACCATAGACCTCAAAGAATACAAAATGTCCACATGCAGATTCTGCAATAACAGTGTTTCAAAACTGTTCAATCAAAAGAAAGGTTCTACTCTGTGAGATGAATGAACAGAAAGGAAAGAAGTTTCACAGAATGCTTCTGTGTAGTTTTAATGGGAAGATATTTCGTTTTTCACCGTAGAGCTCAATTTTCTCCAAATATCCCCTGCAGATTCTATAAAAGAGTGTATCAAAACTGCTCAATGAAAAGTAAGGTTCAACTCAGTGAGATGAATGCACAGATCAGAAATCAGTTTCATAGAATGCTTCAGCGGAGATTTTATTTGAAGATATAACTTTTTCCACAATAGGCCTCAAAGCGCTCCAAATGTCCACTTGCAGTTTATACAAAAAGATTGTTTCAAAACTGCTGTATCAAAAGAAAGGTTCAAGTCTGTGAGATGAATGCAGAGAAAAGAAAGGATTCTCACAGAATTATTCTGTGTAGTTTTTAATTGAAGATATTTCATTTTTCACCATAGGCCTCAAAGATCTCCAAATGCCCACTTGCAGATTCTGCAAAAACAGTGTTTCAAAACTGTTCAATCAAAAGAAAGGTTCTCCTCTGTTAGATGAATGCACAGATCATGAAGAAGTTTCACAGAATGCTTCTCTGTAGTTTTAATTTGAAGATAATCCTTGTTCCACGTTAGGCCTCAAAGTGCTCAAAGTGTCCACTTGCAGATTCTACAAAAAGAGTGTTTCAAAACTGCTCATTAAAAATAAAGGTTTTACTCTGTGTGATGAATGAAAAGAAAGGAAAGAAGACTCACAGAATGCATCTGGGTAGTTTTTAATGGAAGATATTTCTTTTTTCATCGTAGGCCTCAATGTTTGCCAAATATCCACTTGCAAATTCAACAAAAAGAGTGTTTCAAAACTGCTCAATCAAAAGTAAGTTTCAACTCTGTTAGATGAATGCACAGATGAGAAAGAAGTTTCACAGAATGGTTCCGTGTAGTTTTTATGGGAAGATATTCCTTTTTTCACCATAGGCTTCAAAGTCATAGAAATATCCAATTTCAGATTCTACAAAAAGCCTGTTTCAAAGCTGCACAATCAAAAGAAAGGTTAAACTCTCTCAGATGAATGCACAGTTCATAAAGAAGTTTCACAGATTACTTCTGTGTAGTTTTTATTTGAAGATATTGCTTTTTCCACGATAGGACTCAAAGCACTCCAAATGTCCAATTGCAGTTTATACAAAAAGAGTGTTTCAAAACTGCTGAATCAAAAGAAAGGTTGAAGTCTGTGAGATGAATCCAGCGAATAGAAAGAATATTCACAGAAGTATTCTGTGTAGTTTCTACTTGAAGATATTTCGTTTTTCACCATTGGACTCACAGATTTCTGAATGTCCACTTGCACATTCTGCAAAAGGAGAGTTTCAAAACTGCTCAATCAAAAGAAAGGTTCTACTGTGTTAGATGAATGCACAGATCAAAAAGCAGTTTCACAGAATTCTTCCATTTAGTTTTAATGGGAAGATATTTTGTTTTTTACCGTAGGCCTCAAAATTCTCCAAATAACCACTTGCAGATTCTACAAAAAGAGAGTTTCAAAAATGCTCAATCAAAAGTAAGGTTCAACTCAGTTAGATGAATGCACCGATCAGAAAAAAGTTTCACAGAATGCATCTGCGTAGGTTTTATTTGAAGATATTCCTTTTTCCACGAAAGGCCCCAAAGCGCTCCAAATGTCCACTTGCAGAATTCTGCAAAAAGAGTGTTTCACAACTGCTCAATCAAAAGAAAGGTTCTACTCTGTGAGATGAATGAATAGAAAAGAAAGAAGTTTCACAGAACACTTCTGTGTAGTTTTTATGGGAAGATATTTCGTTTTTCACCATAGGCCTCAATGTTCGCCAAATATCCACTTGCAGATTCTACAAAAAGTGTTTTTCAAAACTGTTCAATCAAAAGTAAGGTTCAGCTCTGTTAGATGAATGCACAGATGAGAAAGAAGTTTCCCAGAATGCTTCCGTGTAGTTTTTATGGGAAGATATTTCTTTTTTCACAGTAGGCTTCAAATCCCTAAAAATATCCAATTGCAGATTCTACAAAAAGCCTGTTTTAAAGCTACACAATCAAAAGAAAGGTTGAACTCTCTGAGATGAATGCACAGTTCCTAAACAAGTTTCACAGATTACTTCTGTGTACTTTTTATTTGAAGCTATTCCTTTTTCCACGATAGGCCTCAAAGCACTCCAAATGTCCACTTGCAGATTCTCCAAAGAGAGTTTTTCAAAACTGCTCAATCTAAAGAAAGGTTCAAGTCAGTGAGATGAATGCAGAGAACACAAAAAATTTTTGCAGAATTATTCCTTGTAGTTCTTACTTGAACATATTTTGTTTTTCACCATTGGACTCACAGATTTCCGAATGTCCACTTGCAGATTCTGCAAAAACAGAGTTTCAAAACTGCTCAATCAAAAGAAAGGTTCTACTCTGTTAGATGAATGCACAGATCAAAAAGAAGTTTCACAGAATGCTTCAGTGTAGTTTTAATGGGAAGATATTTCGTTTTTCACCATAAGACTCAATGTTCTCCAAATATCCACTTCCCCATTCTACAAAAAGAGAGTTTCAAAACTGCTCAATCAAAAGTAAGATTCAACTCAGTTAGATAAATGCACAGATTAGAAAGAAGTTTCACAGAATGCTTCTGCGTAGTTTTTATTTGAAGATATTCCTTTTTCCACGATATGCCTCAAAGCTAGTTTTTATTTGAAGATATTCCTTTTTCCACGATATGCCTCAAAGCTCTCCAAATGTCCACATGCAGATTCTACAAAAAGAGTATTTCAAAACTGCTCAATCAAAAGAAAGGTTCTACTCTGTGAGATGAATGAACAGAAAAGAAAGAAGTTTCAAAGAATGGTTCTGTGTAGTTTTTATGGGAAGATATTTAGTTTTTCACTGTAGGCCTCAATGTTCACCAAATCTCCACTTGCAGATTCTACAAAAAGAGTGTTTCAAAACTGCTCAATCAAAAGTAAGGTTCAGCTTTGTTAGATAAATGCACAGATTGGAAAGAAGTTTTACAGAATGCTTCCGTGTAGTTTGTATTGGAAGAAGATAATACTTTCTTCACCGTAGGCTTCAAATCTCTAGAAATATCCAATTGCAGATGCTACAAAAAGGCTGTTTCAAAGCTGCAGAATCAAAAGAAAGGTTAAACTGTCTGAGATGAATGCACAATTCATAAAGAAGTTTCACAGATTACTTATGTGTAGTTTTTGTTTGAAGATATTCCTTTTTCCATGACAGGCCTCAAAGCGCTCCAAATATCCACTTACAGTTTATACAAAAAGAGTGTTTCAAAACTGCTGAATCAAAAGAAAGGTTCAAGTCTGTGAGATGAATGCAGAGAATAGAAAGAATTTTCACAGAAGTATTCTGCGTTGTTTTTACTTGTAGATATTTCGTTTTTCACTGTAGGCCTCCAAGATCTCCAAATGTCCACTTGCAATTTCCACAAAAAGAGTGTATCAAAACTGCTCAAAGAATGGTTCTACTCTTGTTAGATGAATGCACAGGTCAAAAAGGATTTTCACAGAATGCTTCTGTGTAGTTTTAATGGGAAGATATTTCCTTTTTCTGCATAGGCCGCAATGATCTCCAAATATCCACTTGCAGATTCTACAAAAAGAGTGTTTCAAAATCGCTCAATCAAAAGTATGGTTCAAGTCTGTTACATGAATGCACAGCTTAGAAAGAAGTTTCACAGAATGTTTCTCCGTAGTTTTTATTTGAAGATATTCCTTTTTCTATGATAGGCCTCAAAGCACTCCAAATGTCCACTTGCAGATTCTACAAAAAGATTGTTTCAAAACTGCTCAATCAGAAGTAAGGTTCAACTCAGTTACATGAATGCACAGATCAAAAAGAAGTTTCACAGAACTCTTCTGTGTAGTTTTTATTTGAAGATATTCCTTGTTCCACGTTAGGCCACAAAGCACTCAAAATGTCCACTTGCAGATTCTACAAAAAGAGTGTTTCAAAACTGCTCAATAAAAATAAAGGTTGTACTCTGTGAGATGAATGAACAGAACAGAAAGAAGTTTCAAGGAATGCTTCTGTGTAGTTTTTATCGGAAGATATTTCTTTTTTCAACGTAGGCCTCAATGTTCGCCAAATATCCACTTGCAGATTCAACAAAAAGAGTGTTTCAAAACTGCTCAATCAAAAGTAAGTTTCAACTCTGTTAGATGAATGCACAGATGAGAAAGAAGTTTCACAGAATGGTTCTGTGTAGTTTTTATGGGAAGATATTCCTTTTTTCACCATAGGCTTCAAAGTCGTAGAAATATCCAATTTCAGATTCTACAAAAAGCCTGTTTCAAAGCTGCACAATCAAAAGAAAGGTTAAACTCTCTCAGACGAATGCACAGTTCATAAAGAAGTTTCACAGAATGCTTCTGCGTAGTTTTTATTTGAAGATATTTCTTTTTCCATGATAGGCCTCAAAGCGCTCCCAATGTCCAATTGCAGTTTATACAAAAAGAGTGTTTCCAAACTGCTGAATCAAAACAAAGGTTGAGGTCTGTGAGATGAATCCAGAGAATAGAAAGAATATTCACAGAATTATTCTGTGTAGTTTCTACTTGAAGATATTCCGTTTTTCACCAGAGGCCTCAAAGATCTCTGAATATCCACATGCAGATACTGCAAAAAGCGTGTTTCAAAACTGCTCAATCAAAAGAAAGGTTCTACTCTGTTAGATGAATGCACAGATCAGAAAGAAGTTTCACAGAATGCTTTTGCGTAGTTGTTATTGGAAGATATTCCTTTTTCCACGATAGGCCTCAAATCGCTCCAAATATCCCCTCGCAGATTCTAGAAAAAGAGTGTTTCAGAACTGCTCAATCAAAAGAAAGGTTCTACTCTGTGAGATGAATGAACAGAAAAGGAAGAAGTTTCACAGAATGCTTCTGTGTAGTATTTATGGGAATATATTTCGTTTTTCACCGTAGGCCTCAATGTTCACAAAATATCTACTTACAGATTTTACATAGAGTGTTTCAAAACTGCTCAATCAAAAATAAGGTTCAACACTGTAAGATGAATGCACAGATCAGAAAGAAGTTTCACAGAATGCTTCCGTGTGGTTTTATGAGAAGATATTTCTTTTTCACCATAGCAATCAAATCTCTAGAAATATCCAATTGCAGATTCTACAAAAAGCCTGTTTCAAAGCTGCCCAGTCAAAGGAAAGTTTAAACTCTCTGAGATGAATGAACAGTTCATACAGAAGTTTCACAGAATGCTTCTGCGTAGTTTTTATTTGAAGGTAATCCTTTTTCCATGATAGACCTCAAAGCGCTCCAAATGTCCACTTGCAGATACTACAAAAAGAGTGTTTCAAAACCGCTCAAACAAAAGAATGTTTCTACACTGTGAGATGAATGAACAGAAAAGAAAGAAGTTTCACAGAATGCTTCTGTGTTGTTTTTGTGGGAAGATATTTCTTTTTTCACCGTAGGCGTCAAAGCCCTAGAAATATCCAATTGCAGATTCTACAAAAAGCCTGTTTCAAAACTGCTCAATAAAAAGTAAGGTTCAACTCTGTTAGTTGAATGCACAGATCAGAAAGAAGTTTCACAGAATGTTTCTGTGTAGTTTTTATTTGAAGATATTCCTTTTTCCACGATAGACCTCAAAGCGTTCCAACTGTTCACTTGCAGTTTATACAAAAAGAGTGTTTCAAAACTGCTGAATCAAGAGATAAGTTCAAGTCCGTTATATGAATGCAGAGAATTGAAAGAAGTTTCACAGAAGTATTCTATGTAGTTTTTACTTGAAGATATTTCGTTTTTCACCATACGCCTCAAAGATCTCCAAATGTCCACTTGCAGATTCTGCAAAAACAGTGTTTCAAAACTACTCAATCAAAAGTGAGGTCCAACTCTGTTAGATGAATGCACAGATCAGAAAGAAGTTTCACAGAATGCTTCTGATTAGTTTTTATTTGAAGATATTCCTTTTTCCACGGGAGGCATCAGAGCGCTCCAAATGTCCACTTGCAGACTCTCCAAAAACCTGTTTCAAAGCTACACAATCAAAAAACAGTTTAAAACCTCTGAGATGAATGCACAGTTCATAAAGAAGTTTCACAGATTACTTCTGTGTGGTTGTTATTTGAAGATATTCCTTTTTCCATGATAGGCCTCCAAGCACTCCAAATGTCCACTTGCAGTTTATAAAAAAAGAGTGTTTCAAAACTGTTGAATCAAAAGAAAGGTTCAAGTCTGTGAGATGAATGCAGAGAATAGAAAGAATTTTCACAGAAGTATTCTGTGTAGTTTTTACTTGAAGATATTTCGTTTTTCACCATACTGCTCAAAGATCTGCAAATGTCCACTTGCAGATTCTGCAAAAACAGTGTTTCAAAACTGATCAATCAACAGAAATGTTCTACTCTGTTACATGAATGCACAGATCAGAAAGAAGTTTCACAGAATCGTTCTGTGTAGTTTTAATGGGAAGATATTTGGTTTTTCACCGTAGGCCTCAATATTCTCCAAATATCCACTTGCAGAATCTACAAAAAGTGTGTTTCAAAACTGCTCAATCAAAAGTAAGGTTCATCTCAGTTAGATGAATGCACAGATCAGAATGAAGTTTCACAGAATGATTCTGAGTAGTTTTTATTTGAAGATATACCTTTTTCCACGATAGGCCTCAAAGCGCTCCAAATGTCCATTTGCAGATTCTAGATAAAGAGTGTTTCAAAACTGCTCAATCAAAAGAAAGGTTCTACTCTGTGAGATGAATGAAGAGAAAGGGAAGAATTGTCACAGAATGCTTCTGTGTAGTTTTTATTGGAAGATATTTAGTTTTTCACCGTAGGCCTCAATGTTCACCTAACATCCACTTGCAGATTCTACAAAAAGAGTGTTTCAAAACTACTCAATCAAATGTAAGGTTCAACTCTGTTAGATGAAAGCACAGATCAGAAAGAAGTTTCCCAGAATGCTTTCGTGTAGTTTTTATGGGAAGACATTTTTTCACCGTAGGAAACAAAGCTCTAGAAATATCCAACTGCAGATTCTACAAAAAGCCTGTTTCAAAGCTTCACAATCAAAAGAAAGGTTAAACTCTGTGAGATGAATGCACAGTTCATAAAGAAGCTTCATAGGTTACTTCTATGTAGTTTTTATTAGAAGATATTCCTTTTTCCACGATGAGCCTCAAAGCGCTCAAAATGTCCATTTGCAGTTTATACAAAAAGAGTGTTTCAAAACTGCTGAATCAAAGAAAGGTTCAAGTCTGTGAGACGAATGCAGAGAATAGAAAGAATTTTCACAGAAGTATTCTGTGTAGTTTTTACTTGAAGATATTTCATTTTTCACCATAGGCCCCAAAGATCTCCAAATGTCCACTTGCAAATTCTGCAAAAACAGTGTTTCAAAACTGCTCAATCAAAAGAAAGGTTCTGCTCTGATTAGATGAATGCACAGGTCAGAAAGAAGTTTCAAAGAATGATTCTGTGTAGTTTTAATGGGAAGATATTTCGTTTTTCTCTGTAGGACTAAATGTTCTCCAAATATCCACTTGCAGATTCTACAAAAAGAGTGTTTCAAAACTGCTCAATCAAAACAAAGGTTCTACTGTGTGCGATGAATGAATAGAAAACAAATAAGTTTCACAAAATGATTCTGTGTAGTTTTTATGGGAAGATATTTCGTTTTTCAATGTAGGCCTCAATATTCGCCTAATATCCACTTGGAGATTCTACAAAAAGAGTGTTTCAAAACTGCTCAATCAAAAGTAAGGTACAATTCTGTTGGATGAATGCACAGATCAGAAAGAAGTTCACAGAATGCTTCCGTGTAGTTTTTATGGGAAGATATTCCTTTTTTTAACATAGGCCTCAATGCTCTAGAAGTTTCCAATTGCAGATTCTACAAAAAGCCTGTTTCAAAGCTGCACAATCAAAAGAAAGGTTAAACCCTCTGAGATGACTGCACAGTTCATAAAGAAGTTTCACAGATTACTTCTGTGTAGTTTTTATTTGAAGATATTCCTTTTTCCAATATAGGCCTCAAAGGGCTCCAAATGACCAATTGCAATTTATACAAAAAGAGGGTTTCAAAACTGCTGAATCAATAGAAAGGTTCAAGTCTGTGAGATGAATGCAGAGAACAGAAAGAATTTTCACAGAAGTATTCTGTGTAGTTTTTACTTGAAGATATTTCGTTTTTCACCATAGCATCAAAGATCTCCAAATGTCCACTTGCAGATTCTGCAAAAACAGTGTTTCAAAACTGATCAATCAAAAGAAAGTTTCTACTCTTTTAGATGAATGCACAGATCAGAAAGAAGTTTCACAGAATGCTTATGTGTAGTTCTAATGGGAAGATAATTTGTTTTTCACGGTAGGCCTCAATACTCTCGAACTATCTACTTGCAGATTCTACAAAAAGAGTGTTTCAAAACTGCTCAATCAAAAGAGAGGTTCTACTCTGTGAGATGAATGAACAGAAAAGAAAAAGCTTTCACAGGATGCTTCTGTGTAGTTTTTATGGGAAGATAGTTCGTTTTTCACTGTATGCCTCAATGTTTGCCAATTATCCACTTGCAGATTCTACAAAAAGAGTGTTTCAAAAGGGCTCAATCAAAAGTAAGGTTCAGCTCTGTTAGATGAATGCACAGATCAGAAAGAAGTTTCACAGAAGGCTTCCGTGTAGTTTTTATGGGACGATACTACTTTTTTCACCGTAGGCTTCAAATCTCAAGAAATATCTAATTGTAGATTCTACAAAAAGCCTGTTTCAAAGCTGCACAATCAAAAGAAAGGTTAAACTCTCTGAGATAAGTGCACAGTTTATAAGGAAGTTTCACAGATGACTTCTGTGTAGTTTTTATTTGAAGATATTCCTTTTTCCACGATAGGCCTCAATGCGCTCAAAATGTCCACTTGGAGTTTATACAAAAAGAGTGTTTCAAGACTGCTGAATCAAAAGAAATTTCAAGTCTGTGAGATGAAAGCAGAGAATAGAAAGAATTTTCACAGAAGTATTCTGTGTAGTTTTTACTTGAAGATACTTCGTTTTTCACCATAGGACTCAAAGATCTTCAAATGTCCACTTGCAGATTCTGAAAAAACAGTGTTTCAAAACAGTTCAATCAAAAGAGGGGTTCTAATCTGTTAGAATAATGCCCAGATCAGAAATAAGTTTCACAGAATGCTTCTGTGTAGTTTTAATGGGAAGATGTTTCATTTTCCACCGTAGGCCTCAATGTGCTCAAAATATCCACTTGTAGATTCTACAAAAAGTGTGTTTCAAAACTGCTCAATCAAAGGTAAGGGTGAACTCAGTTACACGAATGGACAGATCAGAAAGAAGTTTCACAGAATGCTTCTGCATAGTTTTTATTTGAAGATATTATATTTTTCCACAATACGCCTCAAAGCACTCCAAATGTCCACCTACAGATTCCACAAAAAGAGTGTTTCAAAACTGCTCAATCAAAAGAAAGGTTCTACTCTGTGAGATGAATGAACAGAAAAGAAAGAAGTTTCACAGAATGCTTCTGTGTAGTTTTTATGGGAAGATATTTCGTTTTTCACCTTAGGCCTGAATGTTCACAAAATATCCACTTGCAGATTCTACAAAAAGAGTGTTTCAAAACTGCACAATCAAAAGTAAGTTTCAGCTCTGTTAGATGAATGCACAGAAAAGAAGGAAGTTCCACAGAATGCTTCTTTGTAGTTTTTATGGGAAGAGATTTCTTTTTACACCGTAGGCTTCAAATTTCTAGAAATATCCAATTGCAGATTCTACAAAAAGCCTGTTTCAAAGCTGCACAATCAAAAGAAAGGTTAAACACCCTGAGATGAATGCACAGTTCATAAAGTAGTTTCACAGATTTCTTCTGGGTAGTTTTTATATGAAGATATTCCTTTTTCCACGATAGGCCTCAAAGTGCTCCAAATGTCCACTTGCAATTCACAAAAAGAGTGTTTCAAAACTGTTGAATCAAAAGAAATTTTCACGTCTGTGAGATGATTTCAGAGAATAGAAAGAATGTTCACAGAAGTATTCTGTGTGATTTTTACACGAAGATATTTTGTTTTTCACCATAGGCCTCAAAGATCTCCAAATGTCCACTTGCAGATTCTGCAAAAACAGTGTTTCAAAACTACTCAATCAAAAGAAAGGTTCTACTCTGTTAGATGAATGCACAGATCAGAAAGAAATTTCACGGAATGCTTCTGTGTAGTTTTAATGGGAAGATATTTCGTTTTGCACAGTAGGCCTCAATGTTCTCCAAATATCCACTTGCAGATTCTACAAAAACAGTGTTCCAAAATTGCTCAATCAAAAGTAAGGTTCAACTCAGTTAGACGAATGCACAGATCAGAAAGAAGTTTCACAGAATGTTTCTGCGTAGTTGTTATTTGAAGATATTCCTTTTTCCACGATAAGCCTGAAACCACTCCAAATGTCCACGTGCAGGATTCTACAAAAAGAGTGTTTCAAAACTGCTCAATCAAAAGAAAGGATCTACTCTGTGAGATGAAGGAACAGAAAAGACAGAAGTTTCACAGAATGCTTCTGAGTAGTTTTTATGGGAAAATATTTCGTTTTTTACTGTAGGCCTCAATGTTCGCCTAATATCCACCTGCAGATTCTACAAAAAGAGTGTTTCAAAACTGCTCAATCAAAAGTACGGTTCAACTCTGTTAGATGAATGCACAGAGCAGAAAGAAGTTTCACAGAATCCTTCCATGTAGTTTTTATGGAAGATATTTCTTTTTTCACCTAGGCCACAAAGCTCTAGAAATATCCAATTGCAGATTCTATGAAAAGCCTGTTTGAAAGCTGCATAATCAAAAGAAAGTTTAAACTCTCTGAGATGAATGCACAGTTCATTAAGAAGTTTCACAGATTACTTCTGTGTAGTTTTTATTTGAATATATTCCTTTTTCCATGAAAGGCCTCCAAGCGCTCCAAATGTCCACTTGCAGTTTATACAAAAAGAGTGTTTCAAAACTTCTGAATCAAAAGAAAGGTTCAAGTCTGTGAGATTAATGCAGAGAAAAGAAAGGATTTTCTCTAAAATATTCTGTGTAGTTTTTACTTGATGATATTTCGTTTTTCACCATAGGCCTCAAAGATCTCGAAATGTCCACTTACAGATTTGGTAAAAACAGTGTTTCAAACTGCTCAATCAAAAGAAAGGTTCTACTCTGTTAGATGAATGCACAGATCAGAAGGATGTTTCACAGAATGCTTCTGTGTAGTTTTAATGGGAAGATATTTCATTTTTCACCATAGGCCTCAATGTTCTCCAAATATCTACTTGCAGATTCTACAAAAAGAGACTTTCAAAACTGCTCAATCAACGGTAAAGTTCAACTCAGTTAGATGAATGCACGGATCGGAAAGAAGTTTCACAGAATGCTTCTGCCTAGGTTTAATTTGTAGATATTCGTTTTTCCACGATAGGCCTCAAAGCTCTCCAAATGTCCACATGCAGATTCTACAGAAAGAGTGTTTCCAAACTGCACAATCAGCAGAAAGGTTCTACTCTGTGAGATGAATGAAAAGAAAAGAAAGAAGTTTCACAGAATGCTTCTGCGTAGTTTTAATTGGAAGATATTTTGTTTTTAACCGTGGGCCTCAATTTACGCCAAATATCCACTTGCAGATTCTACAAAAATAGTGTTTCAAAACTGCTCAATCAAAAGTAAGCTTCAACTCAGTTAGATGAATGCACAGATCAGAAAGAAGTTTCACAGAATGCTTCTGCGTAGTTTTTATTTGAAGATATTCCTTTTTCAACGATAGGCCTCAAAGCGCTCCAAATGTCCATTTGCAGATTCCACAAAAAGAGTGTTTCAAAACTGCTCAATCAAAAGAAAGGTTCTACTTTGTGATATGAATGAACAGAACAGAAAGAAGTTTCAAGGAATGCTTCTGTGTAGTTTTTATGGGAAGATATTTCATTTTTCAGCATAGGCCTCAATGTTCGCCAAACATCCACTTGCAGATTCTACAAAAAGAGTGTTTCAAAACTGCACAATAAAAAGTAAGTTTCACCTCTGTTATATGAATGTACAGACAAGAAGGAAGTTTCACAGAATGCTTCCATGTAGTTTCTATGGGAAGATAATTCTTTTTTCACCGTAGGCTTCAAAGCTCTAGAAATATCCAATTGCAGATTCTACAAAAAGCCTGTTTCAAAGCTGCAGAATCAAAAGAAAGCTTAAACTCTCTGAGATGAATGCACAGTTCATAAAGAAGTTTCACAGATTTCTTCTGTATAGTTTTTATTTGAAGATATTCCTTTTTCCACGATAGGCCGGAAAGTGCTCCATATTTCCACTTGCAGTTTACAAAAAGAGTGTTTCAAAACTGTTGAATCAAAAGAAAGTTTCAAGTCTGTGACATGATTGCAGAGTATAGAAAGAATGTTCACAGAAATATTCTGTGTGGTTTTTACATGAAGATATTTCGTTTTTCACCCTAGGCCTCAAAGATCACCAAATGTCCACTTGCAGATGCTGCAAAAACAGTGTTTCAAAACTGCTCCATCAAAAGAAAGGTTCTACTCTGTTAGATGAATGCAGAGATCAGAAAGAAGTTTCACAGAATGCTTCTGTGTGGTTTTAATGGGAAGATATTTCATTTTTCACCGTAGGCCTCAATGTTCTCCAAATATCCACTTGCAGATACTACAAAAAGAGTGTTCCAAAACTGCTCACTCAAAGGTAAGGTTGAACTCTGTTAGATGAATGCACACATCATAAAGCAGTATCACAGAATGCTTCCGAGTAGTTTTTGTGGGAAGATATTTCATTTTTCACCATAGGCCTCAAATTTCTAGAATTATCCAATTACAGATTCTACAAAAAGCCTGTTTCACAGCTGCACAATCAAAGGAAAGGTTAAACTCTCTGAGATGAATGAACAGTTCATAAAGAATTTTCACAGATTACTTCTGTGTAGTTTTTATTGAAGATATTCCTTTTTCCACGATAGGCCTCAAATTGATCCAAATGTCCACTTGCAGTTTATCCAAAAAGAGTGTTCAAAACTGCGGAATCAAAGGAAACATTCAAGTCTTTGAGATGAATGGAGAATAGAAAGAATTTTCACAGAAGTATTCTGTGTAGTTTTTACTTGAAGATATTTCGTTTTTCACCATAGGCCTCAAAGATCTCCAAATGTCCACTTGCAGATTCTTCAATAGAGAGTTTCAAAACTGCTCATTCAAAAGAAAGGTTCTACTCTGTTAGATGAATGCACAGAGTAGAAAGAAGTTTCACAGAATGCTTCTGTATAGTTTTAATGGGAAGATATTTCTTTTTTCACCATAGGCCTCAAAGTTTTCCAAATATCCAATTGCAGATTCTACAAAAAGCCTGTTTCAAAGCTGGAGAATCAAAAGAAAGGTTAAACTCTCTGGGATGAATGCACAGTTCATTAAGAAGTTTCACAGATTACTTCTGTGTAGTTTTTGTTTGAAGATATTCCGTTTTCCATGATATGCCTCCAAGAGCTCCAAATGTCCACTTGCAGTTTATACAGAAAGAGTAATTCAAAACTGCTCAATGAAAAGAAGGGTTCTATGCTGTGGGATGAATGCACACAATAGAAACAAGTATCATAAAATGCTTCTGTGTAGTTTTTATAGGAAGATATTTCGTTTTTCACCGTAGGCCTCAATGTTTTCCAAATGTCCACTTGCAGATTATACAAAAAGAGTGTTTCAAAACTGCTCAAACATAAGTAAGGTTCAACTCTGTTAGATGAATGCACAGATCAGAAAGAAGTTTCACAGAATGCTTCTGCGTAGTTTCAATGGTAAGATATTTCGTTTTTCACCGTAGGCCTCAATGTTCTCCAAATGTCCACTTGCAAATTATACAAAAAGAGTGTTTCAAAACTGCTAAAACAAAGGTAAGGTTCAACGCTGTTAGATGAATGCACAGATCAGAAAGAAGTTTCACAGAATGCTTCCGTGTAGTTTTTATGGGAAGATATTTCTTTTCTACCCTAGGCCTCAATGCTCTAGAAAGGTTCAATTGCAGTTACTACGAAAAGCCTGTTTCAAAGCTGCACAATCAAAACAAAAGTTCCACTCTCTGAGATGAATGCACAGTTCATAAAGAAGATTCACAGATTACTTCTGTGTAGTTTATATATGAAGATATTCTATTTTCCACGATAGGCCTCAAAGCGCTCCAAATGTCCACTTGCAGTTTATACAAAAATAGTGTTTCAAAACTGCTCAATCAAAAGAAAGTTGAAATCTGTGAGATGAATACAGAGAATAGAAAGAATTTCCACAGAAGTATTCTGAGTAGTTTTTACTTGAAGATATTTCATTTTTCAGCATAGGCCTCAAAGTTCTCCAAATGTCCACTTGCAGATTCTACAAAAAGGGTGTTTCACAACTGCTCAATCAAAAGAAAGGTTCTACTCTGTTAGATGAATGCACAGATCAGAATGTAGTTTTACAGAATGCTTCTGTGTAGTTTTAAGGGGAATATATTTCGTTTTACACAGTATGAACCAATATTCTCCAAATATCCCCTTGCAGATTCTACAAAAAGAGTGTTTCAAAACAGCTCAATCAAAAGAAAGGTTCAACTTAGTGAGATGAATGCACAGATCAGAAAGTAGTTTCACAGAATTCTTCTGTGTAGTTTTTATTTGAAGATATACCTTTTTCCACGATAGGCCTCAAAGCGCTCCAAATGTCCCCTTGCAGATTCTACAAAAAGAGTGTTTCAAAGCTGCTCAGTCAAAAGAAATGTTCTACTTTGTGAGATGAATGAATAGAATAGAAAGAAGTTTCAGAGAATGCTTCTGCGTAGTTTTTATAGGAAGATATTTTATTTTTCACCGTAGGCCTCATTGTTCTCCAAATGTCCACTTGCAGATCCTACAAATACAGTGTTTCAAAACTGCTCAATCAAAATTAAGGTTCAACTCTGTTACTTGAATGCACAGATCAGAAAGAAGTTTCACAGAATGCTTCAGTGTAGTTTTTATGGGAAGATATTTCTTTTTTCACCATAGGCCTGCATGTTCTCCAAATGTCCACTTGCAGATTCTACAAAAAGAGTGTTTCAAAACTGCTCAATCAAACGTAAAGTTCAAATCTGTTAGGTGAATGCACAGATCAGAATGAAGTTTCACAGAATGCTTCTGTGTAGTTTTTATTTGAAGATATTCCTTTTTCCACGATAGGCCCCAAAGCGCTCAAATATCCACTTGCAGTTTATACAGAAAGATTATTTCAAAACTACCCAATCAAAAGAAAGTCTCAACACTGTGAGATGAATGCACAGAATAGAAAGAAATTTCACAGAAGTATTCTGTGTACTTTTTACTTGAAGATATTTCGTTTTTCACCATAGGCCTCAAAGATCTCCAGATGTTCACTTGCAGATTCTACAAAAAGTGTGTTTCAAAACTGCTCAAACAAAAGAAAGGTTGTACTCTGTTAGATGAATGCACAGATCAAAAAGTAGTTTCACAGAATGCTTCCGTGTCGTTTTAAGGGGAATATATTTCATTTTACACCATATGCCTCAATATTCTCCGAATATTCCCTTGCAGATAATACAAAAAGAGTGTTTCAAAACAGCTCAATCAAAAGAAAGGTTCAACTCAGTGAGATGAATGCCCAGATCAGAAAGTAGTTTCACAGAATGCTTCTGTGTAGTTTTTATTTGCGGATATAACTTTTTCCACCATAGGCCTCAAACCGCTCAAAATGTCCACTTGCAGATTCTACAAAAAGATTGTTTGAAAACTTCTCATTCAAAAGAAAGGTTCTACTTTTTGAGATGAATGAACAGAATAGAAAGAATTTTCAAAGATTGCTTCTGTGTAGTTTTTATGCGAAGATATTTCGTTTTTCACAGTAGGCCTCAATGTTCTCATAATGTCCACTTGCAGATTCTACAAATAGAGTGTTTCAAACCTGCTCGATCAAAAATAAGGTTTAACTCTGTTAGTTGAATGCACAGATCAGGAAGTAGTTCCACAGAATGCTTCAGTGTAGTTTTTATGGGAAGATATTTTGTTTTTCACCATAGGCCTCAATGTTCTCCAAATGTCCACTTGCAGATTCTTCAATTAGAGTTTTTCAAAACTCCTCTATCAAAACTAAGGTTAAACTCTGGTAGTTGAATGCACAGACCAGTAAGAAGTTTCACAGAATGCTTCCAGGTAGTTTTTATGGGAAGATTTTTCTTTTTTCACCATAGGCCTCAATGTTCTCAAAATGTCCACTTGCAGAGTCTACCAAAAGAGTGTTTCAAAACTGCTCAAACAAAAGTAAGGTTCAACTCTGTTAGTTGAATGCAAAGATCAGAAAGAAGATGCACAGAATGCTTCTGTGTGGTTTCTATTTGAAGATATTCCTTTTTCCACGATAGGCCTCAAAGCACTCCAAATGTCCACTTGCAGTTTATACAGAAAGAGTGTTTCAAAACTACTAAATCAAAAACAGGTTCAACACTGTTAGATGAATGCAGAGAATAGAAAGAAATTTCAGCGAAGTATTATGTGTAGTTTTTACTTGAAGATATTTCATTTTTCACGATAGCTCTCAAAGATATCCAAATGTCCACTTGCAGATTCTACAAAAAGAGTGTTTCAAAACTAGTCAATCAAAAGAAAGTTTCTACTCTGTTAGATGAATGCACAGATCAGAAAGTAGTTTCAAAGAATGCTTCTGTGCAGTTTTAAGGGCAAGATATTTCGTTTAACCCCGTATGCCTCAATATTCTCCGAATATCCCCTTGCAGAATCTACAAAAAGAGTGTTTCAAAACAGCTCAATCAAAAGAAAGGTTCAACTCAGTGAGATGAATGCACAGATAAGAAAGTAGTTTCACAGAATGCTTCTGTGTAGTTTTTATTTGAAGATATACCTTTTTCCATGATAGGCCTCAAAGCGCTCCAAATGCCCACTTGCAGATTCTACAAAAAGCGTGTTTCAAAACTTCTCAGTCAAAAGAAAGGTTCTACTTTGTGAGATGAATGAACAGAATAGAAACGTGCATCACAGAATATTTCTGTATAGTTTTTATGGGAAGATATTTCATTTTTCACCGTAGGCCTCAAGGTTCTCCCAATGTCCACTTGCAGATTCTACAAATAGAGTGTTTCAAAACTGCTCAATTTAAGTAAGGTTCAACTCTGTTAGCTGAATGCACAGATCAGAAGAAGTTTCACAGAATGCTTCCGTGTGGTTTTTAGGGGAAGATATTTCGTTTTTCACTGTAGGCCTCAATGTTCTCCAAATGTCCACCTGCAGATTCTCCAAATAGAGTGTTTCAAAACTGCTCAATCAAAACGAAGGTTCAACTCTGTTATTTGAATGCACAGATCAGAAAGAAGTTTCACAGAATGCTTCCATGTAGTTTTTATGGGAAGATATTTCTTTTTTCACCATAGGCCTCAAAGTTCTCCAAATGTCCACTTGCAGATTCCACACAAAGAGTGTTTGAAAACTGCTCAATCAAAGGTAAGGTTCAACTCTAGTAGGTGAATGCACAGGACAGAAAGAAGTTTCACAGAATGCTTCTGTGTAGTTTTTATTTGACGATATTCCTTTTTCCCCGTTAGGCCTCCATGCACTCCAAATATCCACTTGCAGTTTATACAGCAAGTGTGTTTCAAAACTACCCAAGCAAAAGAAAGGTTCAACACTGTGCGACGAATGCAGAGAATAGAAAGCAGTTTCACTGAATGCTTCCATGTAGTTTTTAAGGGAAGATATTTCGTTTTTCACCATTGGCGTCAAAGATCTCCAAATGTCCACTTGCAGATTCTACAAAAAGAGTGTTTAAAAACTGCTCAATCAAAAGAAATTTCTACTCTGAGAGATGAATGCACAGATCAGAAAGTTGTTTCACAGAATGCTTCTGTGTTCTTTTAATGGAACAATATTTCATTTTACACCGTATGCCTCAATATTCTCCAAATATCCCCTCCTAGATTCTGCAAAAAGAGTGTTTCAAAACAGCTCAATCAAAGGAAACGTTCAACTCAGTGACATGAATGCACAGATAAGAAAGTAGTTTCACAGAAGGCTTCCGTGTAGTTTTTATTTGAAGATATACCTTTTTCCATGATAGGTCTCAAAGTGCTCCAAATGTAAACTTGCAGATTCTACAAAAAGAGTGTTTCAAAACTGCTCAGTCAAAACAAAGTTTCTACTCTGTTAGATGAATGCACAGATCAGAAAGTAGTTTCACAAAATGCTTCTGTGTAGTTTTTATTTGAAGATATACCTTTTTCCACGATAGGCCTCAAAGCGCACCAAATGTCCACTTGCAGATGGTAGAAAAAGAGTGTTTCAAAACTGCTCAGTGCAAAGGAAGTTTCTACTTGTGAGATGAATGAACAGAATAGAAAGATATTTCACAGAATGCTTCTGTGTAGTATTTATGGGAAGGTATTTCGTTTTTCACCGTAGGCCTCAATGTTGTCCAAATGTCCACTTGCAGATTCTACAAATAGAGTGTTTCAAAACTGCTCAGTCAAAAGTAAGGTTCATCTCTGTTAGTTGAGTGCACAGATAAGAAAGAAGTTTCACAGAATGCTTCCATGTAGTTTTTCAGGGAAGATATTGCATTTTTCACCATAGGCCTCAATGTTCTCCAAATGTCCACTTGCAGATTCTACAAATAGGGTGTTTCAAAACTGCTCAATCAAAAGTATGGCTCTACTCTGTTAGTGTAATGGATAGATCAGACAGAAGTTTCACAGAATGCTTCGGTGTAGTTTTTATTTGAATATATTCCTTTTTCCACGATAGGCTCCAAAGCGCTCCAAATGTCCACTTGCAGTTTATACAGAAAGAGTGTTTCAAAACTACCCAATCAAAAGAAAGGTTCATCACTGTGAGATGAATGCAGAGAATAGAAAGAAGTTTCACAGAATGCTTCCGTGTAGTTTTTATGGGAAGATATTTCGTTTTTCACCACAGGCCTTGAAGATCTCCAAATGTCCACCTGCAAATTCTACAAAAAGTGTGTCTCAAAACTGCTCCATCAAAAGAAAGGTTCTATTCTGTTAGATGAATGCACAGATCAGTAAGTAGTTTCACAGAATGCTTCTTTGTAGTTTTAAAGGGAAGATATTTCGTTATACAACGTATGCCTCAATATTCTCCAAATATCCCCTTGCAAATTCCACAAAAAGAGTGTTTCAAAACAGCTCAATCAAAAGAACCGTTCAACACACTGAGATGAATGCACAGATTAGAAAGCAGTTTCACAGAATGCTTCTGTGTAGTTTTTATATGAAGATATACCTTTTTCCACGATAGGCCTCAAAGCGCTCCAAGTGTCCACTTGCAGATTCTACAAAAAGTGTGTTCAAAACTGCTCAGTCAGAAGAAAGGTTCTACTTTGTGAGATGAATGAAGAGAATTGAAGGATGTTTCACAGAATGCTTCTGTGTAGTTTTTACGGGAAGTTTTTTCGTTTTTCACCATAGGCCTCAATATTCTCCAAATATCCATTTGCAGATTCTACAAATACAGTGTTTCAAAACTTCTCAATCAAAAGTAAGGTTCAACTCTGTTAGATGAATTTACAGATCAGAAAGAAGTTTCACAGAATGCTTCTGTGTAGTTTTTATTTGAAGACATTCCTTTTTCCACGATAGGCCTCAAAGCGATCCAAACGTCCACTTACAGTTTATACAGAAAGAGTGTTTCAAAACTACCCAATCAAAAGAAAGGTTCAACACTGTGAGATGAATGCAGAAAATAGAAACAAGTTTCACAGAATGCTTCTGTGTAGATTTTACTTGAAGATATTTCGTTTTTCACCATAGGCTTCAAAGATCTCCAAATGTCCAATTTCAGATTCTTCAAATGTGTGTTTCAAAACTGCTCAATCAAAAGAAAGGTTCTACTCTGTTCGGTGAATGCACAGATCAGAATGTAGTTTCACAGAATGCTTCTATGTAGTTTTAAGGGGAAGAGATTTCGTTTTACAACTTATGCCTCAATATTCTCCAAGTACACCCCTGCAGATTCTACAAAAGGAGTTTTTCAAAACAGCTCAATCAAAAGAAAGGTTCAACTCAGTGAGATGAATGCACAGATCAGAAAGTAGTTTCACAGAATGCTTCTGTGTAGTTTTTATTTGAAGATATAACTTTTTCCATGATAGGCTTCAAAGCGCTCCAAATGTCCACTTGCAGATTCTAGAAAAAGAGCATTTCAAAACTGCTCAGTGAAAAGAAAGGTTCTACTTTGTGAGCTGAATGAAAAGAAAAGAAAGGTGTTTCACAGAATACTTCTGCGTAGTTTTTATGGGAAGATATTTCGTTTTTCACTGTAGGCCTCAATGTTCTCCAAATGTCCACCTGCAGATTCTACAAATAGAGTGTTTCAAAACTGCTCAATCAAAACGAAGGTTCAACTCCATTAGTTGAATGCACAGAACAGAAAGAAGTTTCACAGAATGCTTCTGTGTAGTTTTTATGGGAAGAGATTTCTTTTTTCAGCATAGGCCTCAAAGTTCTCAAAATGTCCACTTGCAGATTCAAAAAAGGAGTTTTTCAAAAGTGCTCAACCAAAAGTCAGGATCAACTCTGTTAGTTGAATGCACAGATCAGAAAGAAGTTTCACAGAATGCTTCTGTGTAGTTTTTATTTGAAGATATACTTTTTCCAAGATAGGCCTCAAAACGATACAAATGTCCACTTGAAGTTTATACAGAAAGAGTGTTTCAAAACTATCGAATCAAACAGAAGGTTCAGCACTGTGAGATAAAGGCAGAGAATAGAAAGCCGTTTCACAGAATGCTTCCATGTAGATTTCACTTGAAGATATTTCATTTTTCAACATAGACCTCAATGATCTCCAAATGTCCACCTGCAGATTCTTCAAAAAGTGTGTTTGAAAACTGCTCAATCAGAAGAAAGCTTCTACTCGGTTAGATGAATACACAGATCAGAAAGTAGTTTCACAGAATGCTTCTGTGTAGTTTTAAGAGGAAGATATTTCGTTTTACACCGTATGCCTCAATATTCTCCAAATATCTCCGTACAGATTGTACAAAAAGTTTTTCAAAACAGCTGAATCAAAAGAAAGGTTCAACTAAGTTAGATTAATGCACAGATCAGAATATGGTTTCACAGAATGCTTCTGTGTAGTTTTTATTTGAAGATATACCTTTTTCCACGATAAGCCTCAAAGCGCTCCAAATGTTCACTTGCAGATTCTAGAAAAAGAGTGTTTCAAAACTGCTCAGTCCAAAGTAAGTTTCTACTTGTAAGATGAAGGAACAGAAAAGAAAGATATTTCTTAGAATGCTGCTGTGTAATTTTTATGGGAAGATATTTCGTTTTTCACCACAGGCCTCAATGTTATCCAAATGTCCACTTGCAGATTCTACAAATAGAGTGTTTCAAAACTTCTCAATCAAAAGTAAGGTTCAACTCTGTTAGTTAAATGCACAGATCAGAGGGAAGTTTTACAGAATGCTTCCTTGTAGTTTTCAGGGGAAGATATTTCGTTTTTCACCGTTGGCCTCAATTTTCTCCAAATGTCCACTTGCAGATTCTACAAATAGAGTGTTTCAAAACTGCTCAATCAAAAGTAAGGTTCTACTCTGTTAGTTTAATGCACAGATCAGAAATAAGTTTCACAGAATGCTTCTGTGTAGTTTTTATTTGAAGATATTCCTTTTTCCACTATTGGCCCCAAAGCGCTACAAATGTCCACTTGCAGTTTATACAGAAAGAGTATTTCAAAACTGCTGAATCTAAAGGAAAGTTCAACACTGTGAGATGAATGCAGAGAATAGAAAGAAGTTTTACAGAACGCTTCTGTGTAGTTTTTATGGGAATATATTTCGTTTTTCACCATAGGCCTCAAAGATCTCCAAATGTCCACTTGCAGATTCTACAAAAAGAGTTTTTCAAAACTGCTCAATCAAAGGAAAGGTTCTATTCTGTTAGATGAATGCATAGATCAGAAAGTAGTTTCACAGAATGCTTCTGTGTAGTTTTAAGGGGGAAGATATTTCATTTTATACCATATGCCTCAATATTCTCAAAATATCCCCTTGTAGATTCTACAAAAAGATTGTTTCAAAACAGCTCAATCAAAATAAAAGTTCAACTCAGAGAGATGAATGCACAGATCAGAAAGCAGTTTCACAGAATGCTTCTGTGTAGTTTTTATTTGAAGCTATATCTTTTTCCACGATAGGCCTCAAAGCGATCCAGATATCCACTTGCAGATTCTACGAAAAGAGTCTTCAAAACTGTTCAGTAAAAAGGTAGGTTCTAATTTGTGAGGTGAAAAAAAAGAATAGAAAGAAGTTTCACAGAATGCTTTTGTGTGGTTTTTATGGGAAGATATTTCGTGTTTCACTGTAGGCCTCAATGTTCTCCAAATATCCACTTGCAGATTCCACAAATAGAGCGTTTAAAAACTGCTCGATCAAAAATAAGGTTCAAATCTGTTAGTTCAATGCACAGATCAGAAAGAAGTTTCACAGAATGCTTCCATGTAGTTTTTAGGGGAAGATATTTCATTTTTCACCATAGGCCTCAATGTTCTCCAAATGTCCATTTGCAGATTCTACAAATAGAGTGTTTAAAAACTGCTGAATCAAAAGTAACGTCCAACTCTGTTAGTTGAATGCACAGATCAGAAAGTAGTTTCACAGATAAACTCCGTGCAGTTTTTAGGGGAAGATATTTGGTTTTTCACCATAGGCCTCAATGTTCTCCAAATATTCACTTGCAGATTCTACAAATAGAGTGTTTCAAAACTGCTCGGTCAAAACTAAGGTTAAAATCTGTGAGTTAAATGCAAAGATCAGAAAGAAGTTTCACAGAATATTTTCGTGTAGTTTTTATGTGAAGATATTTCTTTTTTCACCATACAACTCAAGGTTCTCCAAATGTCCACTTGCAGATTCTACAAAAAGAGTGTTTCAAAACTCCTCAATCAAAAGTAAGGTTCAACTCTGTTAGCTCAGTGCACAGATCAGAAGTTAGTTTCACAGAATGCTTCTGTGTAGTTTTTATTTGAAGATATTCCTTTTTCCACGATAGGCCTCAAAGAGCTCCAAGGTCCACTTGCAGTTTATACAGAAAGAGTGTTTCAAAACTACCCAATCAAAAGAAAGGTTCAACACTGTGAAATGAATGCAGAGAATAGAAAGAAATTTCACAGAAGTATTCTGTGTAGTTTTTACTTGAAGGTATTTCGTTTTTCACCATAGGCGTCAAAGATCTCCTAATGTCCACATGCAGATTATACAAAAAGAATGTTTCAAAACTGCTCAATCAAAAGAAAGTTTCTACTCTGTTAAATGTATGAACAGATCAGAAAGTAGTTTCACAGAATGCGTCTGTGTAGTTTTAAGGGGAAGATATTTGGTTTTACACCATCTGGGTCAATATTCTCCAAATATCCCCATGCAGACTCTTCAAAAAAGTGTGTTTCAAAACAGCTCAATGAAAAGAAAGAGTCAACTCAATGAGATGAATGAAAAGAACAGGAAGTAGTTTCACAGAATGCTTCTGTGTAGTTTTTATTGGAAGATATACCTTTTTCCACGATAGGCCTCAAAGCGCTCCAAATGTCCACCTGCAGATTCTACAAAAAGAGTGTGTCAAAACTACTCAGTCAGAAGAAAGGTTCTGTTTTGTAAGATGAATGAACAGAATAGAAAGTAGTTTCACAAAATGCTTCTGTGTAGTTTTTATGGGAAGATGTTTCATTTTTCTCTGTAGGCCTCAATGTTCTCAAAATATCCACTTACAGATTCTTCAAATAGAGTGTTTCAAAACTGCTCAATCAAAACTAAGGTTAAACTCTGTTACTTGAATGCACAGATCAGAAAGAAGTTTCACAGAATGCTTCCGTGTAGTTTTTATGGGAAGATATTTCTTTTTACACCTTAGGACTCAATATTCTCCTAATGTCCACATGTAGATTCTAAAGAAAAAAAGTTTCAAAACTGCTCAATCAAAAGTAAGGTTCAACTCTGTTAGTTGAATGTGCAGATCAGAAAGAAGCTTCACAGAATGCTTCCGTGTACTTTTTATTTGAAGATATTCCCTTTTCCACGAAAGGCCTCAAAGCGCTCAAAATGTCCACATGAAGATTCTCCAAAAAGAGTGTTTCAAAACTGCTCAGTTAAATGAAAGGTTCTACTTTGTGAGATAAATAAACAGAATAGAAATAAGTTTCACAGAAGGCTTCTGTGTAGTTTTTATGGGAAGATATTTCGTTTTTCACCATAGGCCTCAAAGATCTCCAAATGTCCACTTGCAGATTCTACTAAAAGTGTGTTTCAAATCTGCTCAATCAAGAGAAAGGTTCTACTCTGTTAGATGAATGCACAGATCAGAAAGTAGTTTTACAGAATCCTTCTGTGTACTTTTAAGGGGAAGATATTTCGTTTTTCTCCGTATGTCTGAATATTCTACAAATATCTCATTGCAGATTCTACAAAAAGAGTGTTTCAAAACAGCTCAATCAAAAGAAACGTTCAACTCAGTGAGATGAATGCACAGATCAGAAACTAGTTTCACAGAATGATTCTGTGTAGTTTTTATTTGAAGATATAACTTTTTCCCCGATAGGCCTCAAAGCGCTCCAAATGTACACTTGCAGATTCTACAAAAAGAGTGTTTCAAAACTGCTCAGTCAAAAGAAAGGTTCTACT
The DNA here is from genome assembly GCF_009828535.3 of Hylobates moloch. Taxonomy (NCBI): domain Eukaryota; kingdom Metazoa; phylum Chordata; class Mammalia; order Primates; family Hylobatidae; genus Hylobates; species Hylobates moloch. Next base: position 73,906,690 of record NW_026652280.1, on the reverse strand, counting down.
TTGTGAGATGAATGAACAAAATAGAAAGAAGTTTCACAGAATGCTTCTGTGTAGTTTTTATGGGAAGATATTTCGTTTTTCACCGTAGGCCTCAATGTACTCCAAATGTTCACTTGCAGATTCTACAAATAGAGTGTTTCAAAACTGCTCAATCAAAACTAAGGTTCACCTCTGTTAGTTGAATGCACAGATCAGAAAGAAGTTTCACAGAATGCTTCCATGTAGTTTTTAGGGGAAGATATTCCATTTTTCACCATAGGCCTCAATGTTCTCCAAATGTCCACTTGCAGATTCTACAGTAAGTATGTTTCAAAACTGCTCCATCAAAAGTAAGGTTCAACTCTGTTAGTTGAATGCACAGATCAGAAAGAATTTTGACAGAATGCTTTTGTGTAGTTTTTATTTGGAGATATTCTATTTTCCACGATAGGCCTCAAAGTGCTCCATATGTCCACTTGCAGTTTAAACAGAAAGAGTGTTTCAAAATTACCTAATCAAAAGAAAGATTCAACACTGTGAGATGAATGCAGAAAATAGGAAGAATTTTCACAGTAGTTTTCTGTGTAGTTTTTACTTGAAGGTATATCGTTTTTCACCATTGCCGTCCAATATCTCCAAATGTCCACTTGCATATTCTACAAAAAGAGTGGTACAAAACTGCTCAATCAAGAAAAAGATTCTACTCTGTTGGATATATGCACAGATCAGAAAGTAGTTTCATGGAATGCTTCTGTGTAGTTTTAAGGGGAAGATATTTTGTTCTAAACCATATGCGTCAACATTCTCAAAATAACCCCTTGCAGATCCTACAAAAAGAGTGTTAAAAACAGCTCAATCAAAAGAAAGATAAAACTCAGTGAGATGAATGAAAAGATTAGGAAGTAGTTTCACAGAAAACTTATGTGTAGTTTTTATTTGAAGAAATACCTTTTTCCACGATGGGCCACAAAGTGCTACAAATGTCCACTTTCAGATCTACAAAAAGAGTGTTTCAAAACTGCTCAGTCAAAAGAAGGGTTCTACTTTGTGAGAAGAATGATCAGAATAGAAAGTAGTTTCACAGAATGCTTCTGTGTAGTTTTTATGGGAAGATATTTCGTTTTTCACCATAGGCCTCAGTGTTCTCCAAATGTCCACCTGTAGATTCTACAAATAGAGTGTTTCAAAACTGCTCCTTCAAAAGTAAGGTTCAACTCTGTTAGTTGAATGCACAGATCAAAAGAAGTTTCACAGAATGCTTCTGTGTAGTTTTTATTTGAAGATATTCCTTTATCCACGATAGGCCTCTAAGCGCTCCAAATGTCCACTTGCAGTTTATATAGAAAGAGTGTTTCAAAGCTACCCAATCAAAAGAAAGGTTCAACACTGAGATGAATGCAGAGAATAGAAAGAAGTTTCACAGAATGCTTCCGTGTAGTTTTTATGGGAAGATATTTCGTTTTTCACCATAGGCCTCAATGTTCTCAAAATGTCCACTTGCAGATTTTACAAAAAGAGTGTTTCAAAACTGCTCAATCAAAAGTAACGTTCAACTCTGTTAGTTGAATGCACAGATGAGAAAGAAGTTTCACAGAATGCTTCTGTGTAGTTTTTATTTGAATACATTCCTTTTTTCACGATAGGCCTCAAAGCGCTCCAAATGTCCATTTGCAGTTTATACAGAAAGAGTTTTTCAGAACTACCCAATAAAAAGAAAGTTTCAACACTGTGAGATCAATGCAGAGAATAGAAAGAAATTTCACAGAAGTATTTTTTGTAGTTTTTAATTGAAGATATTTCGTTATTCACCATAGGCCTCAAAATCTCCAAATGTCCACTTGCAGTTTCTACACAAAGAGTGTTTCAAAACAGCTCAATCAGAAGAAAGGTTCAACTCAGTGAGATGAATGCACAGATCAAAAAGAAGTTTCACTGAATGCTTCTGTGTAGTTTTTATTTGAAGATATTCCTTTTTCCATGATTGGTCTCAAAGCGTTCCAAATGTCCATTTGCAGTATATGCAGAAAGAGTATTTCAAAACTACCCAATAAAAAGAATGCTTCTACTTTTTGAGATGAATGAGCATAATAGAAAGAAGTTTCACAGAATGCTTCCGTGTAGTTTTTATGGGAAGATATTTTGTTTTTCACCGTAGGCCTAAATGTTCTCCAAATGTCCACTTGCAGATTCTACAAATAGAGTGTTTCAAAACTGCTCAATGAAAAGTAAGGTTCAACTCTGTTAGTTGAATGCACAGATCAGAAAGAAGTTTCACAGAATGCTTCCGTGTAGTTTTTAGGGGAAGATATTTCGTTTTTCATCGTAGGCCTCAATGTTCTCCAAATGTCCAATTGCAGATTCTACAAATAGAGTGTTTCAAAAGTACTCAATCAAAACTAAGGTTAAACTCTGTTAGTTGAATGCACAGATCAGAAAGAAGTTTCACAGAATGCTTCCGTGTAGTTTTTATGGGAAGATATTTCGTTTTTCACCATAGGCCTCAAAGAGCTCAAAATACCCACTTGCAGATTCTACAAAAAGTGTGTTACAAAACTGCTAAATCTAAAGAAAAGTTCTACGCTGTTAGGTGAATGCACAGATCAGAAAGAAGTTTCACAGAAAGCTTCTGTGTAGTTTTAAGGGGAAGATATTTTGTTTTACACAGTATGCCTCAATTTTCTCCAAATATCCCCATGAAGATTCTACAAAAAGTGTTTTAAAACAGCACAATCAAAAGAAAGGTTCAACTCAGTGAGATGAATACACAGTTCAGAAAGCAGTTCCACAGAATGCTTCTGTGTAGTTTTTATTTGAAGATATACCGTTTTGCACGATAGACCTCAAAGCGCTTCAAATGTCCACTTGCATATTCTACAAAAAGAGTGTTTCAAAACTGCTCAGTCAAAAGAAAGGTTCTAGTTTGTGAGATGAATGAACAGAATAGAAAGAAGTTTCACAGAATGCTTCCGTGTAGTTTTTATGGGAAGATATATCTTTCTTAACCATAGGACTCAAGGCCCTAGAAATATCCAATTGAAGATTCTCCAAAAGGCTGTCTCAATGTTGCAGTATCAAAAGAAGTGTTAAACTCTCTGAGATGAATGCACAGTTCATAAAGAAGTTTCACAGATTATTTCTGTGTAGTTTTTATATGATGATATTACTTTTTCCATGATAGGCCTCAAAGTGCTCCAAATATCCACTTGCAGTTTATAGAAAAAGAGTTTTTCAAAACTGCTGAATCAAAACAAAGATTCAAGTCTGTGAGATGTATACAGAGGAAAGAAAGGATTTTCACAGAAGTATTCTGTGTAGTTTATACTTGAAGATATTTCATTTTTCACCATAGGCCTCAAAGATCTCCAAATGTCCACTTGCAGATTCTGCCAAAACAGTGTTTCAAAACTGCTCAATCTAAAGAAAGATTCTACTCTGTTAGATGAATGCACAGATCAGAAAGAAGTTTCACAGAATGCCTCTGTGTAGTTTTAATGGGATGATATTTCGTTTTTCACCATAGGCCTCAATATTCACCAAATATTCACTTGCAGATTCTACAAAAAGAGTGTTTCAAAATTACTCAATCAAAAGTAAGGTTCAACTCAGTTAGATGAATGCACAGATCAGAAAGAAGTTTCATAGAATGCTTCTTCGTAGTTTTTATTTGAAGATATTCCTTTTTCCACAATAGGCCTCTAAGTGATCAAAATGTCCACTTGCAGATTCTACAAAAAGAGTGTTTCAAAACTGCTCAATCAAAAGAAAGGTTCTACTCTGTTGGATGAATGCATAGATCAGAAAGAAGTTTCACAGAAGGCTTACGAGCCGTTTTTATGTGAAGATATTTCTTTTTTCACCATAGGCCTCAAAGCTCCAGAAATATCGAATTGCAGATTCTACAAAAAGCCTGTTTCAAAGGTGCACAATGAAAAGAAAGGTTAAACTCTTGGAGAAGAGTAGACAGTTCATAAAAAAGTTTCAGAGATTACTTCTGTGTAGTTTTTATTTGAAGATATTCCTTTTTCCATGATAGGCCTCCAAGCGCTCCTAATGTCCACTTGCAGTTTATACAGAAGGAGTGTATCAAAACTACCCAATCAAAAGAAAGGTTCAAGTCTGTGAGATGCATGCAGAGAATAGAACGAATTTTCACAGAAGTATTCTGTGCAGTTTTTATTGAAGATATCTCGTTTTTCACTATAGTCCTCAAAGATCTACAAATGTCCACTTGCAGATTGTGCAAAAACAGTGTTTCAAAACTGCTCAATCAAAAGAAATGTTCTACTCTATCAGCTGAATTGACAGATCAGAAAGAAGTTTCACATAATGCTTCTGTGTAGGTTTAATGGGAAAATATTTCGTTTTTCACCGGAGGCCTCAATGTTCTCCAAATATCCATTTGCAGACACTAGAAAAAGAGTGTTTGAAAGCTGCTCAATCAAAACTAAGGTTCAACTCAGTTAGATGAATGCACAGATCAGAAAGAAGTTTCACAGAATGCTTCTGCTTAGTTTTATTTGAAGATATTCCTTTTTCCATGACAGTCCTCTAAGCGCTCCAAATGTCCACTTGCAGATTCTACAAAAAGAGTGTTTCAAAACTGCTCAATCAAAAGAAAAGTTTTACTCTGTGAGATGAATGAACAGAAAAGAAAGAAGTTTTACAGAAGGCTTCTGTGTAGTTTTTAAGGGAAGATATTCCTTTTTTCACCTTAGGCTTCAAACCTCTAGAAATATCCAATTGCAGATTCTACAAAAAGGAGGTTTCAATGCTGCACAATAAAAAGAAATGTTAAAACCTCTGAGATGAATTCACAGTTCATAAAGAAGTTTCACAGATTACTTCTGTGTAGTTTTTATTTGAAGATATTACTTTTTTCACAATAGGCCTCAAAGCGCTCAAAATGTCCACTTGCAGTTTATACAAAAAGAGTGTTTCAAACTGGTGAATCAAAGGAAAAGTTCAAGTCTGTGAGATGAATGCAGAGAATAGAAAGAATTTTCACAGAAGTATTCTGTGTAGTTTTTACTTGAAGATATTTTGTTTTTCACCATAGGCCTCAAATATCTCCAAATGTCCACTTGCAGATTCTGCAAAAAGAGTGTTTCAAAACTGCTCAATCAAAAGTAAGATTCAACTCAGTTATATGAATGCACAGATCAGAAAGAAGTTTCACAGAATGCTTCTGCGTAGTTTTTATTTGAAGATATTACTTTTTCCATGACAGGCCTCAAAGCGCTCCAAATGTCCACTTGCAGAATCTACAAAAAGAGTGTTTCAAAACTGCTCAATCAAAAGAAAGCTTCTACTATGTGAGATGAATGAACAGAAAAGAAAGGTGTTTCACAGAATGCTTCTGTGTAGCTTTTATGGGAAGATATTTCGTTCTTCACCGTAGGTGCCAATATTCTCCAAAAATCCACTTGCAGATCTCACAAAAAGATTGTTTCAAAACTGCTCAATCAAAAGTAAGGTTCAACTGTGTTAGATGAATACACAGACCAGAAAGAAGTTTCACAGAATGCTTCTGTGTAGTTTTTATGGGAGATATTCATTTTTTCAGTGTAGGCCTCAAAGCTCCAGAAATATCCAATTGCAGATTCTACAAAATGCCTGTTTCAAAGCTGCAGAATCAAAAGAAATGTTAAACTCTCTGAGATGAATGTGCATTTCATAAAGAAGTTTCACTGATTAATTCTGTGTAGTTTTTATTTGAAGATATTCCTTTCTCCACGATAAGCCTCAAAGCGCTCCAAATGTCCACTTGCAGTTTATAAAAAAAGAGTGTTTCAAAACTGCTGAATTAAAAGAAAGGTTCAATTCTGTGAGATGAATGCAGAGAATAGAAAGAATTTTCACAGAAGTATTTTGTGTAGTTTTTACTTGAAGATATTTCGTTTTTTACCATAGGCCTCAAAGATCTCCAAATGTGCACTTGCAGATTCTGCAAAAACAGTGTTTCAAAACTGCTCAATTAAAAGAAAGGTTCAACTCTGTTAGATAAATGCAGAGATCTGAAAGAAGTTTCACAGAATGCTTCTGTGTGGTTTTAATGGGAAGATATTTCGTTTTTCTCCGTGGGCCTCAATGTTCTCCCAATATCTACTCGCAGATTCTACAAAAAGAGTGTTTCAAAACTGCTCAATCAAATGTATGGTTCAACTCAGTTAGATGAATGCACAGATCACAAAGAAGTTTCACAGAATGCTTCTGCGTAGTTTTTATTTGAAGATATTCCTTTTTCCACGATGGCCGCGAAAGCGCTCCAAATGTCCACTTGCAGATTCTACAAAAAGAGTGTTTCAAAACTGCTCAATCAAAAGAAAGGTTCTACTCTGTGAGATGAATGCACAGATCAGAAAGAAGTTTCACAGAATGCTTCTGTGTACTTTTTATGGGAAGATATTTCGTTTCTCACCGTAGGACTCAATATTCGCCAAATATCCACTTGCAGATTCTACAAAAAGAGTGTTTCAAAACTGCTCAATCAAAAGTAAGGTTCAACTCTGTTAAATGAAAGCAGAGATCAGAAAGAAGTTTCACAGAATGCTTCCGTGTAGTTTTTATGGGATGATATTCCTTTTTTCACCGTAGTCTTCAAAGCTCTAGAAATATCCATTTACAGATTCTACAAAAAGCCTGTTTCAAAGCTGCACAATCAAAAGAAAGTTTAAACTCTCTGAGATGAATGCACAGTGCAAAAAGAAGTTTCACAGATTACTTCTGTGTAGTTTTTGTTTGAATATATTCCTTTTTCCACAATAGGCCTCTAAGTCCTCCACATGTCTACTTGCAGTTTATACAAAAAGAGTGTTTCAAAACTGCTGATTCAAAAGAAAGGCTCAAGTCTGTGAGATAAATGCAGAGAATAGAAAGAATTTTCACAGAAATATTCTGTGTAGTTTTTACTGGAAGATATTTTGTTTTTCACCATAGGCCTCAAAGATCTCCAAGTGCCCACTTGCAGATTCTGCAAACACAGTGTTTCAGAACTGCTCAATCAAAAGAAATGTTGTACTCTGTTAGATGAATGCACAGATTAGGAAGAAGTTTCACAGAATGTTTCTGTGTAGTTTTAATGGGAAGATATTTCGTTTTTCTCCGTAGGCCTCAAGGTTCTCCAAGTATCCACTGGTAGGTTCTACGAAAAGATTGTTTCAAACTGCTCAATCAAAGGTAAGGTTCAACTCAGTTATGTGAATGCACAGATCAGAAAGATGTTTCACAGAATGCTTCTGCATAGTTTTTATTTGAAGATAATCCTTTTTCCACGATACGCCCCTAACCACTCCAAATGTGCTCTTACAGATTCTACAAGAAGAGTGTTTCAAAACTGCTCAATCAAAAGAAAGTTTCTACTCTGTGAGATGATTGAATACAAAAGAAAGAAGTTTCACAGAATGATTCTGTGTAGTTTTTCTGGGAAGATATTTCGTTTTTCACTGTTGGCCTCAATGTTGGCAAATATCCACCTGCAGATACTACAAAAACAGTGTTTCAAATCTGCTCAATCAAAAGTAAGTTTCAGCTCTGTTAGATGAAGGCACAGATCAGAAAGAAGATTCACAGAATGATTCCGTGCAGTTTTTATGGGAAGATATTTCTTTTTTCACCGTAGGCTTCAAATCTGTAGAAATATCCAATTGCAGATACTACAAAAAGGCTGTTTCAAAGCTACAAAATCAAAAGAAAGGTTAAACTCTCTGAGATGAATGCACATTTCGTTAAGGAGTTTCACAGATTACTTCTGTGTAGTTTTGATTTGAAGATATTACTTTTTTCACGATAAGCCTCGAAGTGCTCCAAATGTCCACTGGCAGTTTATACAAAAAGAGTGTTTCAAAACTGCTGAATCAAAAGAAAGGTTCAAGTCAGTGAGACGAATGCAGAGAATAGAAAGAATTTTCACAGAAATATTCTGTGTAGTTTTTACTAAAGGATATTTCGTTTTTCACCATAGGCCTCAAATATCTCCAAATGTCCACTTGTGGATTCTGCAAAAAGAGCGTTTAAAAACTGCTCAATCAAAAGAAGGTTTTACACTGTTAAATGAATTCACAGATCAAAAAGAAGTTTCACAGAATTCTTCTGTTTAGTTTTAATGGGAAGATATTTCGGTTTTCACCATAGGCCTCAATATTCTCCAAATATCCACTTGCAGATTTTACAAAAAGAGTGTTGCAAAACTGCTCAATCAGAAGTAAGGTTCAACTCAGTTAAATGAATGCACAGATCAGAAAGAAGTTTCACAGAATGCTTCTGTGTGGTTTTTATTTCAAGATATTCCTTTTTTCCACGGTAAGCCTCAAAGCACTCCAAATGTCCACTTGCAGATTCTAGAAAAAGAGAGTTTCAAAACTGCTCAATCAAAACAAAGTTTGTTCTCTGTGAGCTGAATCAACAGAAAAGGAAGAAGTTTCACAGAGTGCTTCTGTGTAGTTTTTATGGGAAGATATTTCGTTTTTCAACGTTTCCCTCAATGTTCGCCAAGTATCCACTTACAGATCCTACAAAAAGAGTGTTTCAAAACTGCTCAATCAAAAGTAAGTTTCAACACTGTTAGATGAATGCGCAGATCAGAAAGAAGTTTCACAGAATGCTTCCGTGTAGTTTTTGTGGGAAGATATTGCTTTTTTCACCTTAGGCCTCACAGCTCTTGAAATATACAATTGCAGATTCTACAAAAAGCATGTTTCAAAGCTGCACAATAAAAAGAATGGTTAAATTCTCTGAGGTGAATGCACATTTCATAAAGAAGTTTCAAAGATTAGTTCTGTGTAGTTTTTATTTTAAGATATTCCTTTTTCCACGACTGGCCTCAAAGTGCGCCAAATGTCCACTTGCAGATACTACAAAAAGAGTGTTTCAAAATTGCTCAATCAAAAGAAAGTTTCCACTCTGTGAGATGAATGAACAGAAAAGAAAGAAGTTTCACAGAATGCTTCTGTGTAGTTTTTATGGGAAGATATTTCTATTTTCACCCAAGGCCTCAATGTTCGCCTAATATCCACTTGCAGATTCTACAAAAAGAGTGTTTCAAAACTGGACAATCAAAAGTATGTTTCAACTCTGTTAGATGAATGCACAGATCAGAAAGAAGTTTCACAGAATGCTTCTGCGTAGTTTTTATTTGAATATATTCCTTTTTCCACAAGAGGCCTCAAAGCACTCCAAATGTACACTTGCAGATTCTACAAAAAGACTGTTTCAAATCTGCACAAACAAAAGAAAGTTTAAACTCTCTGAGATGAATGCACAGTTCATAAAAACTTTCACAGCTTACTTCTGTGTAGTTTTTATTTGAAGGTATTCCTTTTTCCACGATAGACCTCAAACTGCTCCAAATGTCCACCTGCAGTTTATACAAAAAGAGTGTTTCAAAACTGCTGAATCAAAAGAAAGGTTCCAGTCTGTGAGGTGAATGTAGAGAAGAGAAAGAATTTTCACAGAAGTATTCTGTGTAGTTTTTACTTGAAGATGTTTCATTTTTCACCATAGGCCTCAAAGATCTCCAAATGTCCACTTGCAGATTCTGCAAAAACAGTGTTTCAAAACTGAGCAATCAAAGGAAAGGTTCTACTCTTTTACGTGAATGCACAGATCAGAAAGAACTTTCACAGAATGCTTCTGTGTAGTTTCAATGGGAAGATATTTCGTTTTTCACCGTAGGCGTCAATGTTCTCCAAATATCCACTTGAAGATTCTACAAAAAGAGTGTTTCAAAACTGCTCAATCAAAAGTAAGTTTCAACTCAGTTAGATGAATGCACAGATCAGAAAGTAGTTTCACAGAATGCTTCTGCTTAGTTTTTATTGGAAGGTATTCCCTTTTCCACTGTAGGCCTCAAAGCGCTTCAAATGTCCACGTGCAGATTCTAGTAAAAGAGTGTTTCAAAACTGCTGAATCAAAAGAAAGGTTCATGTCTGTCAGATGAAAGCAGATAATAGAAAGAATTTTCACAGAAATATTCTATGTAGTTTTTACCTGAAGATATTTCATTTTTCACCATAGGCCTCAAAGATCTCCAAATGTCCACTTGCAGACTCTGCAACAACAGTGTTTCAAAACTGATCAATCAAAAGAATGATTCCACTCTGTTAGATGAATGCACAGATCAGAAAGAAGTTTCATAGAATGCTTCTGTGTAGTTTTATATGGGAAGATATTTAGTTTTACACCTTACGCCTCAATGTTCTCCAAATATCCACTTGCAGATTCTACAAAAAGTGTGTTTCAAAACTGCTCAATCAAAAGTAAAGTTCAACTCAGTTAGATGAATGCACAGATCAGAAAGAAGTTTCACAGAATGCTTCTGTGTAGTTTATATTTGAAGATATTCCTTTTTCCATGATAGGCCTCAAAGCGATCAAATTTGTCCACTTGCAGATTCTGCAAAAACAATGTTTCGAAACTGCTCAATCAAAAGTAAGGTTGAACTCTGTTAGATGAATGCACAGATCAGAAGAAAGTTTCACAGAATGCTTCTGCATAGTTTCTATTTGAAGATATTCCTTTTTCCACGTTAGCCTCAAATCTCTCCAAATGTCCACTTGCAGATCCTACAAAAAGAGTGTTTCAAATCTGCTCAATCCAAAGAGTGGTTCTACTCTGTGAAATGAATGAACAGAAAAGAAAGAAGTTCCACAGAATGCTTCTCTGTAGTTTTTATGGGAAGATTGTTCGTTTTTCACCACAGGCCTCAATGTTCGCCAAATTTCCACTTGCAGATTCTACAAAAAGGGTGTTTCAAAATTGCTCAATCAAAAGTAAGGTTCAACTCTGTTAGATGAATGCACAGATCAGAAAGAAGTTTCACAGAATCCTTCCATGTAGTTTTTATGGGAAGATATTTCTTTTTTCAATGTTGGCCTCAATGTTCTAGAAATGTCCAACTGCAGTATCTACGAAAAGCCTGTTTCACAGCTGCACAATCAAAAGAAAGGTTCCACTCTCTGAGATGAATGCACAGTTCATAAAGAAGATTCACAGATTACTTCTGTGTAGTTTTTATTTGAAGATATTCCTTTTTCCATGATAGGCCACAAAGCACTCCAAATATCCACTGCAGTTCATACAGAAAGAGTGTTTCAAAACTGCTCAATGAAAAGAAAGGTTCTATTCTGTGAGATGAATGAACAGAATAGAAAGAAGTTTCATAAAATGCTTCTGTGTAGTTTTTAGGGGAAGATATTTTGTTTTTCACCATAGACCACAACGTTCTCCAAATGTCCACTTGCAGATTCTACAAAAAGAGTGTTTCAAAACTGCTCAATCAAAAGTAAGGTTCAACTCTGTTAGATGAATGCACAGATCAGAAAGAAGTTTCATAGAATCCTTCCATGTATTTTTTATGTTAAGATATTTCATTTTTCACCATAGGCCTCAAAGATCTCCAAATGTCCACTTGCAGATTCTACAAAAAGGGTGTTTCAAAGCTGCAAAATCAAAAGAAAAGTTGCACTCTCTGAGATGAATGCAGAGTTCATAAAGAAGATACACAGATTACTTCTGTGAAGTTTTTATTTGAAGATATTCCTTTTTCGACAATAGCCCTCAAAGCTCTCCAAATGTCCACTGCAGTTTATACAAAAAGAATATTTCAAGACTGCTCAATGAAAAGAAATGTTCTACTCTGTGAGGTGAATGAACACAATAGAAAGAAGTTTCACAGAATGCTTCTGTGTAGTTTTTATGGGAAGATATTTCGTTTTTCACCGTAGGATTCAATTTTCATCAAATATCCACTTGCAGATGCTACAACAAGAGCGTTTCAAAACTACTCAATCAAAAGTAAGGTTCAGCTCTGTTAGATGAATGCACAGATCAGAAGGAAGTTTCACAGAATGCTTCCATGTAGTTTTTATGGGAAGATATTTCTTTTTTCACAGTAGGCCACAAAGTTCTCTAAATATCCACTTTCAGATTCTACAAAAAGTGTGTTTCCAAACAGCTCAATCAAAAAATATTTCAACACAGTGAAATGAATGCGCAGATCACAAAGGGGTTTCACAGAATACTTCTGTGTAGTTTTTATATGAAGATATTCCTTTTTCCACGATACGTCTCTAAGCACTCCAAAATTTCCACTTGAAGATTCTACAAAAAGAGAGTTTCAAAACTGCTCAATCAAAATAAAGTTTCTACTATGTGAGATGAATGTATAGAATAGAAAGAAGTTTCAAAAATGCTTCTGTGTGGTTTTTAGGGGAAGATATTTCTCTGTTTCATCGTAGGCCTCAATGTTCTCCAAATGTCCACTTGCAGATACTACAAATAGAGTGTTTCATAACTGCTCAATCAAAAGTATGGTTCAACTCTGTTACACGAATGTACAGACCAGAAAGAAGTTTCACAGAATCATTCCATGTAGTTTTTATGGGAAGATATTTATTTTTTCACCGTAGGCCTCAATGCTCTAGAAATGTCCAATTGCAGATTCTATGAAAAGAGTGTTTCAAAACTGCTCAGTCAAAAGAAAAGTTCTACTGTGTGACATGAATGAACTCAACAGAAAGAAGTTTCACAGAATGCTTCTATGTAGTTTTTATGGGAAGATATTTCTTTTTTCACCATAGGACTCAATGCTCTAGAAATGTCTAACTGCAGTTTCTAGGAAAAGCCTGTTTCAAAGCTGCACAATCAAAAGAAAGGTTCCACGCTCTGTGATGAATGCACAGTTCATAAAGAAGATTCACAGATTACTTCTGTGTAGTCTTTATTTGAAGATATTCCTTTTTCCACGATAGGCCCCAAATCGCTCCAAATGTCCCCTGCAGTTTATACAGAAGAGTGTTTCAAAACTGCTCAAAGAAAAGAAAGGTTCTTCTCTGTGAGATGAATGAACAGAATAGGAAGAAGTTTCATAAAATGCTTCTGTGTAGTTTTTAGGAAAATATATTTCGTTTTTCTCCATAGGCCTCAATGTCTCCAATTGTCCACTTGCAGATTGTACAAAAAGAGAGTTTCAAACCTGCACAATCAAAAGTAACGTTAAATTTTGTTAGATGAATGCACAGATCAGAAAGAAGTTTCACAGAATGCTTCCGTGTAGTTTTTATGGGAAGATATTTATTTTTTCACCATACGCCTCAATGCTCTAGAAATGTCCTACTGCAGTTTCTAGGAAAAGCCTGTTTCAAAGCTGCAAAATCAAAAGAAAGGTTCCACTCTCTGAGATGAATGCACAGTTTATAAAGAAGATTCACAGATTACTTCTGTGTAGTTTTTATTTGAAGATATTCCTTTTTCCACGATAGGCCTCAAAGCACTTGAAATGTCCACTGCAGTTTATACAGAAAGAGTGTTTCATAACTGCTCAATGAAAAGAAAGGTTCTACTCTGTGAGAAGAATGAACACAATAGAAAGAAGTTTCATAAAATGCTTCTGTGTAGTTTTTTTGGGAAGATATTTCATTTTTCACCGCAGGACTCAATGTTCTCCAAATGTCCACTTACAGATTCTACAAAAAGTGTGTTTCAAAACTGCTCAATCAAAAGTAAGGTTCAACCATGTGAGATGAATGTACAGAGCAGAAAGAAGTTTCACAGAATGCTTCCGTGTGGTTTTTATGGGAAGATATTTCTTTTTTACCCTAGGCCTCAATGCTCTAGAAATGTCCAATTGCAGTTTCTGCGAAAAGCCTGTTTCAAAGCTGCAAAATCAAAAGAAAGGTTACACTCTCTGAGATGAAGGCACAGTTCATAAAGAAGATTCACAGATTACCTCTGTGTAGTTTTTATTTGAAGATATACCTTTTTCCACAATAGGCCTCAAAGAGCTCCTAATGTCCACTTGCAGATTCTACAAAAAGAGTCTTTCAAAACTGCTCTATCAAAAGTAAGGTTCAACTCTGTTAGATGAATTCACAGATCTTAAAGAACTTTCACAGAATGCTTCTGTGTAGTTTTTATTTGAAGATATTCCCTTTTCCACAATAGCCCTCAAAGTGCTCCAAATATGCACATGCAGATTTTACAAAAAGAGAGTTTCAAAACTATTCAATCAAGAGAAAGTTTCTACTCTGTGAGATGAATGAACAGAATAGAAAAAGTTTCACAAAATGCTTCTTTGTAGTTTTAGGGGAAGATATTTCGTTATTCACCGAAAGCCTCAATGTTCTCCAAATGTCCACATGCAGATTCTACAAAAAGAGTGTCTCAAAACTGCTCAATCAAAAGTAAGGTTCAACTATGTTAGTTGAATGCACAGGTTAGAAATATGTTTCACAGAATGCTTCTGTGTCGTTTTTGTTTGAAGATATTCCTTTTTCCACGATAGGCCTCAAAGCGCTCCAAATGTCCACTTGAAGTTTACACAGAAAGATTGTTTCAAAACAACTCAATGAAACGAAAACTTCAACACAGTGAGATGAATGCAGAGAATAGAAAGAAATTTCACAGAAATATTCTGTGTAGTTTTAACTTGACGATATTTCGTTTTTCACCATAGGCCTCACAGATCTCCAAATGTCCACTTGCAGATTCTACAAAAAGAGTGTTTCAGACCTGCTCAATCAAAAGAAATGTTCTACTCTGGTAGATGAATGCACAGACCAGAAAGAAGTTTCACAGAATGCTTCTGAGTAGTTTTAATGGGAAGATACTTCTTTTTTCACCGTAGGCCTCAATATTCTCCACATATCCACTTGCAGATTCTACAAAAAGAGTTTTTCAAAACAGCTCAATCAAAAGAAATGTTCAACTCAGTGAAATGAATGCACAGATCAGAAAGAAATTTCACAGAATGCTACTGTGTAGCTTTTATTTGAAGATATTTCTTTTTCCACTAAAGGCCCCAAAGTGCTCCAAATGTCCACTTGCAGATTCTACAAAAAGAGAGTCTCAATACTGCTCAATCAAAAGAAAGGTTCTACTCTGTGAGGTGAATGAACAGAATAGAAAGTAGTTTCACAGAATGCTTCTGTGTAGTTTATATGGGAAGATATTTCGTTTTTCACCACAGGCCTCATTGTTCCCCAGGTGTCCACTTGCAGATTCTACAAAAAGAGTGTTTCAAAACTGCTCAATCAAAAGAAAGATTCTACTCTGATAGATGAACGCACAGATCAGAAAGCAGTTTCACAGATTGCTTCTGCGTAGTTTTAATGGGACGATATTTCGTTTTTCAACTAGGCCTCAATGTTCTCCAACTGTCCAATGGCAGATTCTACAAAAAGAGTGTTTCAAAACTGTTCAAACAAAAGTAAGGTTCAGTTCTGTTAGTGGAATGCACAGATCAGAAAGAAGTTTCACAGAATGCTTCCGTGTAGTTTTCATGGGGAGATATTTCTTTTTTCACCATAGGCCTCAATATTCTCCAAATGTCCACTTGCAGTTTCTACAAAAATAGTGTTTCAAAACTGCTCAATCAAAAGTAAGGTTCAACTCTGGTAGTTGAATGCACAGATCAGACAGCAGTTTCACAGAATGCTTCTGTGTATTTTTCATTTGAAGATATTCCTTTTTCCACGATAGGCATCAAAACGCTCCAAATGTCCACTTGCAGTTTATACAGAAAGAGTGTTTCAAACTACTCAATCAAAAGAAAGGTTTACCTCCATGAGATGAATGCAGAAAATAGAAAGAAATTTCACTGAAGTATTGTGTGTAGTTTTTACTTGAAGATATTTCGTTTTTCACCATAGGCCTCAATGATCTCCAAATGTACACTTGCAGATACTACAAAAAGAGTGTTTCAAATCTGCTTAATCAAAAGTAAAGTTCAACTGCTTCTGTGTAGTTTTTAGGGGAAAATATTTCTTCTTTCAACATAGGCCTCAATGTTCTCCGAATGTCCACTTGCAAATCCTAAAAGAACAGTGTTTCAAATCTGCTTAATCAAAAGTAAAGTTCAACTCCATTAGTTGAATGCACTGCTCAGAAAGACTTTTCACAGAATGCTTCTGTGTTGTTTTTATTTGAAGATATTCCTTTTTCCACAAGAGGCCTATAAGTGCTCCAAGTATCCACCTGCAGTTTATACAGAAAGAGTGTTTCAAAACTGCTCAATAAAAGGAAGGTTCAACTCCGGTAGTTGAATGCACAGATCAGGAAGAAGTTTCACAGAATGCTTCCATGTAGTTTTTAGGGGAAGATACTTCGTTTTTCACCGTAGGCCTCAATGTTCTCCACATTTCAATTGCAGATTCTTCAAATAGAGTGATTCACAACTGCTGAATCAAAACTAATGTTAAACGCTGTTAGTTGAATGTACAGATCAGAAGGAAGTTTCACAGAATGCTTCAGTGTCGCTTTTATGGGAAGATATTACTTTTTCCACAAAAGGCCTGAATATTCTCCAAATATCTACTTCCAGATTCTACAAATGGATTGTTTAAAAACTGCTCAATCAAAAGTAAGGTTCAACTCTGTTAGTTGAATGCACAGATCAGAAAGAAGTTTCACAGAATGCTTCTGTGTAGTTTTTATTTGAAGATATTCCTTTTTACACGATAGGCCTCAAGGCGCTCCAAATGTCCACTTGCAGTTTGTACAGAAAGAGTGTTTCAAAACTACCCAATCAACAGAAAGGTTCAACACTGTGAGATGAATTCAGAGAATAGAAAGAAGATTCACAGAATGCTTCCGTGTAGTTTTACTTGAAGATATTTCGTTTTTAACTGTAGGCATCAGCGTTCTCCAAATGTTCACATGCAGATTCTACAATTAGAGTGTTTCAAATCTGCTCAATCAAAATCAAGGTTAAACTCTGTTAGTTGAATGCACAGATTAAAAAGAAGTTTCACAGAATGCTTCTTTGCAGTTTATATGGGAAGATATATCTTTTTACACGACAGGCCTCAGTGTTCTCCATATGTCCCCTTGCATATTCTACAAATAGAGAGTTTCAAAACTGCTCAATAAAAAGTGACGTTCAACTCTGTTAGTTCAATGCACAGATCAGAAAGAAGTTTCACAAAACTCTTCTGTGTAGTTTTGAGGGGAAGTTATTTCTTTTTTCACCGTAGGCCTCAATTTTCTCCAAATGTCCACCTGCAGATTCTACAAATAGAGTGTTTCAAAACTGCTCAATCAAAACTAAGGTTCAACTCTGTTAGTTGAATGCGCAGATCAGAAAGTAGTTTCACAGAATGCTTCTGTGTGGTTTTTAGGGGAAGATATTTCGTTTTTCACAGTAGGGCTCAATGTTCTCCAAATAACCTCTTGCAGATTCTACAAATAGAGTTTTTCAAGGCTACTCAATCAACAGTAAGGTTCAACTCTGTTAATTGAATGCACAGATCAGAAGGAGGATTCACAGAATGCTTCTGTGTAGTTTTTATTTAAAGATATTCCTTATTCCAGGATAGGCCTCAAAGTGCTCCAAGTGTCCACTTGCAGTTTATAAAGAAAGAGTATTTCAAAACTGCTCAATCGAAAGTAAGGTTCAACTCTGTTAGTTGAATGCAGAGATCAGAAAGCAGTTTCACATAATGCTTTTGTGTAGTTTTTAGGGGAAGTTATTTCGTTTTTCACCGCAGGCCTCTATGTTCTCCATATTTCCACTTTCAAATTCTACAAATAGAGTGTTTCAAAACTGCTCAATCAAAACAAAGGTTAAACTCTGTTAGTTGAATGCACAGATCAGAAAGAAGTGTCCCAGAATGCTTCTGTGTAGTTTTTATGGGAAGATATTAATTTTTCCATGATAATCCTCAATCTTCTCCAAATATCCACTTTCAGATTCTACAAATAGGGTGTTTCAGAACTGCCCAATCAAAAGAAAGGTTCAACTCTGTTAGTTGAATGCACAGTTCAGAAAGAAGTTTCACAGAATGTCTCCATGTAGTTTTTAGGGGAAGATACTTTGTTTCTCACCGTAGGCCTCAATGTTCTCCATATGTCCCCTTGAAGATTCTACAAATAGAGCGTTTCAAAACTGCTCAATCAAAAGTAAGGTTCAACTCTGTTAGTTGAATGCACAGATCAGAAAGAAGTTTCTCAGAATGCTTCCGTGTAGTTTTTAGGGGAAGATATCTCTTTTTTCACCATAGGCCTCAAATTTCTCCAAATATCCACTTGCAGATTCTACAAATAGAGTGTTCCAAAACTGCTCAATCAAAAGTAAGGTTCAACTCTGTTACTTGAATGCACAGATCAGAAAGAAGATTCACAGGATGCTTCTGTTTAGTTTTTAGGGGAAGACATTTCATTTTTCACCGTAGGCCTCAATGTTCTCCAAATGTCCATTGGCAGATTCTACAAATAGAGTGTTTCAAAACTGCTCAATCAAAAATAAGGTTCAACTCCATTAGTTGAATTCACAGATCAGAAAGGAGTTTCACAGAATGCTTCCGTGCAGTTTTTATGGGAAGATATTTTGTTTTTCAACGTAGGCCTCAATGTTCTCCAAATGTCCACTTGCAGTTTATACACAAAGAGTGTTTCTAAACTGCTCAATCAAAAGTTCAACTGTGTTATTTGAATGCACAGATCAGAAACATGTTTCACAGATTGCTTCTGTGCAGTATTTATTTGAAGATATTCCTTTTTCCAAGGTAGGCCTCAAAGCCCTCCAAAAGTCCACTTGCAGTTTATACAGAAAGAGTGTTTCAAAACAGCTCAATCAAAAGTAAGATTCAAGTATGTTAGTTGAATGCACGGATCTGAAAGAAGTTTCACAGAATGCTTCCGTGTACTTTTTAGGGGAAGATATTTCTTTCTTCACCATAGGCATCAATATTCTCCAAATATCCTCTTGCAGATTCTACAAAAACTGTGTTTCAAAACTGCTCAATCAAAAGTAAGTTTCAACTCTGTTAGTTGAATGCACAGATCAGAAAGAGGTTTCACAGAATATTTCTGTGTAGTTTTTATTTGAAGATATTCCTTTTTCCACGATAGACCTCAAAGCCCTACAAATGTCTGCTTGCAGTTTATACAAAAAGATTGTTTCAAAACTGCTGAATCAAAAAAAGTTCACCACCGTGAGATGAATGAACAGAATAGAAAGAATTTTCACAGAAGTATTCTCTGTAGTTTTTACTAGAAGATATTTCGTATTTAACCATAGGCCTCAAAGATCTCCAAATGTCCACTTTCAGATTCTACAAAAAGAGTGTTTCAAAACTGCACAATTAAAAGAAAGGTTCTACTCTGTTAGATGAATGCATGGATGAGAAAGATGTTTCACAAAATGCTTCCGTGTAGTATTAATGTGAAGATATTTCCTTTTTCACCGTAGGGCTCAGTGTTCTGCAAACATCCACTTGCAGATTCTACGAAAAGTGTGTTTCAAAACAGTTCAATGAAAAGAAAAGTTCAACACAGTTAGATAAATTCACAGATCAGAAAGAAGTTTCACAGAATGCTTCTGTGTAGCTTTTATTCAAAGATATTCCTTTTCCCACTATTGGCCTCAAAGTTCTCCACATGTCCACTTTCAGTTTCTTCAAAAAGTGTTTTAAAACTGCTCATTTAAAACAAAGGTTCTACTCTGTGAGATGAATGAACAGAATAGAAATAAGTTTTACAGAATTCTTCTGTGTAGTTTTTATTTGAAGATACTCCTTTTTCCACGATAGGCCTCAAAGCGCTCCAAATGTCCACTTACAGATTCTACAAAAAGAGTGCTTCAAAACTGCTCAATCAAAAGAAAGGTTCTACTCTGTGAGATGAATGAACAGAATAGAAAGTAGTTTCACAGAATGCTTCCATGTAGTTTTTATGGGAAGGTATTTCTTTCTTCACCGTAGGCTTCAGAGCTCTGGAAATATCCAATTGCAGATTCTACAAAAAGCCTGTTTCAAAGCTGCACAAACAATAGACAGGTTAAACTCTCTGAGATGAATGCACAGTTCATAAAGAAGTTTCCCAGATTACTTCTGTGTAGTTTTTATTTGAAGATTTTTTTCCACGATAGGCCTCAAAGCGCTCCAAATGTCCACTCGCATTTTATACAAAAAAAGAGTTTCAAAACTGCTGAATCAAAGGAAAGTTTCATGTCTGTGAGATGAATGCAGAGAATAGTTAGAATTTTCACAGAAATATTCTGTGTAGTTTTTAATTGAAGATATTTCGTTTTTCAACTTAGGCCTCAAAGATCTCCAAATGTCCACTTGCGGATTCTGCAAAAAGAGTTTTACAAAACTGCTCAATCAAAAGAAATGTTCTACTCTGTTAGATGAATGCACAGATCAGGAAGTAGTTTCACAGAATGCTTCTGCGTAATTTTTATTTGAAGATATTCCTTTTTCCACGATAGGCCTCAAAGCACTCCAAATGTCCACTTGTAGATTCTACAAAAAGAGTGTTTCAAAACTGCTCAATCAAAAGAACGGTTCTACTCTATGACATGAATGAACAGAATAGAAAGAAGTTTCACAGAATGCTGCTGTGTAGTTTTTATTGGAAGATATTTCATTTTTCACCATAGGCCTCAAAGTTCTCCAAATGTCCACTTGCAGATTCTACAAAAAGTGTGTTTCAAAACTGCTCAATCAAAAGTAAGTTTCAACCCTGTTAGATGAATACACAGATCAAAAGGTAGTTTCACTGAATGCTTCCGTGTAGTTTTTATGAGAAGTTATTCCTTTTTTCACCGTAGGCTTCAAAGCTCTAGAAATATCCAATTGCAGATTCTACAAAAGCCTGTTTCAAAGCTGCACAATCAAAATAAAGTTTAGACACTCTGAGATGAATGCACAGTTCATAAAGAAGTTTCACAGATTACTTCTGTGTAGTTTTTATTTGAATATATTCCTTTTTCCACGAAAGGACTCAAAGCGCTCCAAATGTCCAATTGCAGTTTACACAAAAAGAGTGTCTCAAAACTGCTGAATCAAAAGAAAGTTTCAAGTCTGAGAGATGAATACAGAGAATAGAAAGAATTTTCATAGAATCATTCTGTGTAGTTTTTACTTGAGGATATTTTGTTTTTCACAAAACGCCTAGAGTATCTCCAAATATCCACTTACAGATTCTACAAAAACAGTGTTTCAAAACTGCTGAATCAAAAGAGAGTTTCTACTCTGTGAGATGAATGAACAGAATAGAAAGAAGTTTCAAAGAATGCTTCTGTGTGGTTTTTATGGGAATATATTTCGTTTTTCACCATAGGCCTCAAAGTTCTCCAAATGTCCCCTTGCAGATTCTACAAAAAGAGTGTTTCAAAACTACTCAATCAAAAAAAAGTTTCAACTCTGTTAGATTAATACACAGATCAAAAGGTAGTTTCACAGAATATTTCCATGCAGTTTTTATGGGAAGAAATTCCTTTTTTCAATGTAGGCTTCAAAGCTCCAGAAATATCCAATTGCAGATTCTACAAAAAGCCTGTTTCAAAGCTGCACAATCAAAAGAAAGTTTAGACAGTCTGAGATGAATGCACAGATCAGAAAGAAGTTTCACAAAATGCTTCTGTGTAGTTTTTATTTGAAGATATTCCTTTTTCCACGATAGGCCTCAAACGCTCCAAATGTGCACTTGCAGTTTATACAGAAAGAGTGTTTCAAAACTACCCAATCAAAAGAAAGGTTCAACACTGTGAGATAAATGCAGAGAATAGAAAGAAGTTTCATAGAATGCTTCCATGTAGTTTTTATGGGAATATATTTCTTTTTTCACCATTGGCCTCAATGTTCTCCAAATGTCCTCTTGCAGTTTCTACAAAAAGACTGTTTCAAAACTGCTCAATTAAAAGTAAGTTTCAACTCTTTTAGTTGAATTCACAAATCAGAAAGAATTTTCAAAGAATGCTTCTGTGTAGTTTTAAGGGGAAGATATTCCTTTTTCCACGATAGGCCTCAAAGCACTCCAAATGTGCACTTGCAGTTTATACAGAATGAGTGTTTCAAAACTACCCAATCAAAAGAAATGTTCAACTCAGTTAAATGAATGCAGAGAATAGAAGAAATTTCACAGAAGTATTCTGTGTAGTTTTTAATTGAAGATATTTCGTTTTTCACCATAGGCCTCGAAGATCTCCTAATGTCCACTTGCACATTCTACAAAAAGAGTGTTTCAATACTGCTCAATCAAAAGAAAGGTTCTACTTTTTTAGATGAATGCACAGATCAGAAAGTAGTTTCGCAGAATGCTTCTGTGTAGTTTTTATTTGAAGATATTACTTTTTCCACGATAGGCCTCAAAGCGCGTCAAATGTCCACTTGCAGTATATACAGAAAGAGTGTTTCAAAACTACCCAATTAAAAGAATGGTTCAACACAGTGACATGAATGCAGAGAATAGAAGAAATTTCACAGAAGTATTCTGTGTAGTTTTTACTTGAAGATATTTCGTTTTTCACCATAAGCCTCAAAGATCTCCAAATGTCCACGTGCAGATTTTACACAAAGAATTTTTCAAAACTGCTCAATCAAAAGAAAGGTTCTACACTGTTAGATGAATGCTCATATCAGGAAGTACCTTCACAGAATGTTTCTGTGTAGTTTTAAAGGGAAGATATTTCGTTTTACAACGTATGCCTCAATGTACTTCAAATGTCCACTTGCAGATTCTACAAAAAGAGTGTATCAAAACTGCTCAATCAAAAGAAAGGTTCAACTGAAGGAGATGAATGCACAGATCAGAAAGTAGTTTCACAGAATGCTTCTGTGTAGTTTTAGGGGAAGTTATATTGTTTTACACTGTATGCCTCATTATTCTCCAAATATCCCCTTGCAGATTCTACAAAAAGAGTGTTTCAAAACAGCTCAATCAAAAGAAAGTTTCAACTCAGTGAGTTGAATGCACAGATCAGAAAGCAGTTTCACAGAATGCTTCTGTGTAGTTTTTATTTGAAGATACACCCTTTTCCACAATAGGCCTCAAAGTGCTCCAAATGTGCACTTGCAGATTCTACAAAAAGAGTGTTTCAAAACTGCTCAGTCAAAATAAGGTTCTACTTTGTGAGATGAATGAACAGACTAGAAAGTAATTTCACAGAATGCTTCTGCGTAGTTTTCATGGGAAGATATTTCGTTTTTCACCGTTTGCCTCAATGTTCTCCAAATGTCCACTTGCAGATTCTACAAATAGAGTATTTCAAAACTGCTCAATCAAAAGTAAGGTTCAACTCTGTTAGTTGAACGCACAGATCAGAAAGAAGTTTCACATAATACTTCCGTATAGTTTTTAGGGGAAGATATTTCGCTTTTCACCATTGCCCTCAATTTTCTCCAAATGTCCACTTGCAGTTTCTACAAAAAGAGTGTTTCAAAACTGCTCAATCAAAAGTAAGGATCAACTGATTTTTGAATGCATAGATCAGAAAGTAGTTTCACTGAATGCTTCTGTGGAGTTTTTATGTGAAGATATTCCTTCTTCCACGATAGGCCTCAAAGCGCTCCAAATGTCCACTTGCAGTTTATACAAAAAGAGTGTTTCAAAACTACCCAATCAAAAGAAAGGTTCAAAACTGTGAGATGAATGCAGCGAATAGCAAGATGTTTCATAGAATTCTTCCGTGTAGATTTTGCTTGAAGATATTTCATTTTTCACCATTGGCGTCAAAGATCTCCAAATGTCCAATTGCAGATTCTTCAAAAAGAGTGTTTCAAAAATCCTCAATCAACAGAAATGTTCTACTCTGTTAGGTGAATGCACAGATCAGAAAGTAGTTTCACAGAATGTTTCTGTGTTGTTTTTATTTGAAGATAATCCTTTTTTCACAATTGGCCTCAATGTTCTCCAAATGTCCACTTGTAGATTCTACAAAAAGAGTGTTTCAAAACAACTCAATCAAAAGAAAGGTTCAATTTAGTGAGATGAATGCACAGATCAGAAAGTAGTTTCACAGAATGCTTCTGTGTAGTTTTAGTTTGAAGATATACCTTTTTCCACGATAGGCCTCAAAGCGCTCCAAATGTCCACTTGCAGATTCTACAAAAAGAGTGTTTCAAAACTGCTCAGTCAAAAGAAACGTTCTACTTTGTGAGATGAATGAAGAAAATAGAAAGAAGCTTCACAGAATGCTTCTGTGTAGTGTTTATTGGGAAGATATTTCCTTTTTCACCATAGGCCTCAATGTTCTCCAAATGTCCACTTGCAGATTCTACAAAAAGAGTGTTTCAAAACTGCTCAATCAAAAGTAAGTTTCAACTCTGTTAGTTGAATGCACAGATCAGAAAGAAGTTTCACAGAATGTTTCTGTGTAGTTTTTATTTGAAGATATTCCTTTTTCCACAATAGGCCTCAAAGCGCTCCAAATACCCACTTGCAGTTTATACAGAAACAGTGTTTCAAAACCACCCAATCAAAAGAAAGGTTCAGCACTGTGAGATGAATGCAGAGAATAGAAAGAAATGTCACAGAAGTATTCTCTGTAGTTTTAACTTCAAGATATTTCATTTTCCACCGTAGGCCACAAAGATCTCCAAATGTCCATTTGCAGATTCTTCAAAAAGAGTGTTTCAAAACTGCTCTATCAAAAGAAAGGTTCTACTCTGTTAGATGAATGCACAGATCAGAAAGTAGTTTCACAGAATGCTTCTGTGTAGTTTAAAGTGGAGGACATTTCGTTTCACACGGTATGCCTCAATATTCTCCTTATATCCCCTTGCAGATTCTACAAAAAGAGTGTTTCAAAACAACTCTACCAAAAGAAATTTTCAACTCAGTGAGATGAATGCACAGATCAGAAGGAAGTTCCACAGAATGTTTCTGTGTAGTTTTTATGGGAAGATATTTCTTTTTTCACCATAGGACTCAATGTTCTCTAAATGTCCACTTTCAGATTCTACAAAAAGAGTGTTTCAAAACTGCTCAATCAAAAGTAAGGTTCAACTCTGTTAGTTGAATGCACAGATCAGAAAGAAGTTTCACAGAATGCTGCCCTGTAGTTTTTATTTGAGGATATTCCTTTTTCCACAATTGGCTTCAAAGCGCTCCAAATGTCCACTTCCAGTTTATACTGAAAGAGTGTTTCAAAACTACCCAATCAAAAGAAAGGTTCAACACTGTGAGATGAATGCAGAGAATAGAAAGAAATTTCACAGAAGTATTCTCTGTAGTTTCTACTTGAAGATATTTCGTTTTTCACCGTAGGCCACAAAGATCTCCAAATGTCCACTTGAAAATACTACAAAAAGTGTGTTTCAGAACTGCTCAATCAAAAGAAAGGTTCTACTCTTTTAGATGAATGCACAGATCAGAAAGCAGTTTCACAGAATGCTTCAGTGTAGTTTTAAGGAGAAGATATTTCGTTTTACAACGTATGCCTCAATATTCTCCAAATATCCCCTTGCAGATTCTACAAAAAGAGTGTTTCAAAACAACTCTATCAAAAGAAAGATTCAACTCAGTGAGATGAATGCACAGGTCAGAAAGTAGTTTCACAGAATGCTTTTGCGTAGTTTTTATTTGAAGATATACCTTTTTCCAGGATAGGCCTCAAAGCACTCCAAATGTCCACTTGCAGATTCTACTAAAAGAGTACTTCAAAACTGCTCAGTAAAAAAAAGGTTCTACTTTGTGAGATGAATGAACAGAAGAGAAAGAAGTTTCACAGAATTCTTCTGTGTAGTTTTTATGTGAAGATATTTCGTATTTCACTGTAGGCCTCAATGTTCTCCAAATGTACACTTGCAGATTCTACAAATAGAGTGTTTCAAAACTGCTCAATCAAAAGTAATGTTCAACTGTTTTAGTTGACTGCACAGATCAGAAAGAAGTTTCACAGAATGCTTCTCTGTAGTTTTTATTTGAAGATATTACATTTTCCACAATAGGCCTCATAACGCTCCAAATGTCCACTTGGTGATCCTACAAAAAGAGTGTTTGCAAACTGCTCAGTCAAAAAAAGGTTCTATTTTGTGAGATGAATGAACAGAATAGAAAGAGTTTTCACAGAATGCTTCTGTGTAGTTCTTATGAGAATATATTTCGTATTTCATCGTAGGCCTCAATGTTCTCTAAATGTCCACTTGCAGATTCTACAAATAGAGTGTTTCAAAACTGCTCAATCAAAACTAATGTTCAACTCTGTTAGTTGTATGCACAGATCAGAAAGTAATTTCACAGAATGCTACCATGTAGTTTTTAGGGGAGGATATTTCGTTTTTCACCACAGGCCTCAATGTTCTCCAAATATCCACTTGCAGATTCTTCAGATAGAGTGTTTCAGAACTGCTGAGTCAAAAGAAAGGTTCTAATTTGTGTGATGAATGCACAGATCAGAAAGAAGTTTCACAGAATGCTTCCTTGTAGTTTTATGGGACGATGTTTCATTTTTCACTATAGGCCTCATTTTTCTCCAAATATCCACTTGCAGATTCTACAAATAGATTGTTTCAAAACTGCTCAATCAAAAGTAAGTTTCAGGGAGGCCGAGGCGGGCGGATCACGAGGTCAGGAGATCGAGACCACGGTGAAACCCCGTCTCTACTAAAAATACAAAAAATTAGCCGGGCGTGGTGGCGGGCGCCTGTAGTCCCAGCTACCCGGAGAGGCTGAGGCAGGAGAATGGCGTGAACCCAGGAGGCGGAGCTTGCAGTGAGCCGAGATTGCGCCACTGCACTCCAGCCTGGGTGACAGAGCAAGACTCCGTCTCAAAAAAAAAAAAAAAAAAGTAAGTTTCAAATCTGTTAGTTGAATGCACAGATCAGAAAGAAGTTTCAAGAATGCTGCTGTGTAGTTTTTATTTGAAGATATTCCTTTTTCCACTATGGGACTCAAAGCGCTCCAAATGTCCACTTCCAGTTTATACAGAAAGAGTGTTTCAAAACTACCCAACCAAAAGAAATGTTGAACAATGTGACATGAATGCAGAGAATAGGAAGAAATTTCACAGAACTATTCTGTGTAGTTTCTCTTGAAGATATTTCATTTTTCACCATAGGCCTCAAAGATCTCCAAATGTCCACTATCAGAATCTTCAAAAAGTGTGTTTCAAAACTGCTCAATCAAAAGAAAAGTTCTGTTCTGTTAGATGAATGCACATATCTGAAACTAGTTTCACAGAATGCTTCTGTGTAGTTTTAAGGGCAAGATATTTCGTTTTACACTGTATGCCTCAATATTCTCCAAACATCTCCTTGCAAATTCTACAAAAGAGTGTTTCAAAACAGCTATATCAAAGGAAAGGTTCAACTCAGTGACATGAATCCACATATCAGAAAGTAGTTTCACAGAATGCTTCTCTGTAGTTTTTATTTGAAGATATAACATTTTCCATGATCGGCCTCAGAGAGCTCCAAATGTCCACTTGCAGATTGTACAAAAAGTGTGTTTGAAAACTGCTCAGTCAAAAGAAAGGTTCTACTCTGTGAGATGAATGAACAGAATAGAAAGAAGTTTCACAGCATGCTTCTGTGTAGTTTTTATGGGAAGATATTTCGTTTCTCACCGAAGGCCTCAATGTTCTCCAAATGTCCACTGGCAGATTCTACAAATAGAGTCTTTCAAAACTGCTCAATCAAAAGTAAGGTTCAACTCTGTTAGTTGAATGCACAGATTAGAAAGAAGTTTCACAGAACGCTTAGATGTAGTTTTTAGGGGCAGATATTTCCTTTTTCACCGTAGGCCTCCATGTTCTCCAAATGTCCACTTGCAGATTCTACAAAAAGTGTGTTTCAATACTGCTCAAACAAACTAAGGTTAAACTCTGTTAATTGAATGCATGGATCAGAAAGAAGTCTGACAGAATGCTTCTGTGTAGTTTTTATGGGAAGATGTCTCTTTTTTCACCATAGGCCTCAATGTTCTCAAAATGTCCACTTGCAGATTCTACAAAAAGTGTGTTTCAAAACTGCTCAGTCAAAACTAAAGTTCAACTCTGTTAGTTGAATGCTCAGATCAGATAGAAGTTTCACAGAATGCTTCTCTGTAGTTTTTATTTGAAGATATTACTTTTTCCATGATAGGCCTCAAAGTGCTCCAAATGTCCACTTGCTGTTTATACAGAAACAGTTTTTCAAAACTACCCAATTAAATGAAAGGTTCAACACTGTGAGATAAATGCAGAGAATAGAAAGAAATTTCACAGACGTATTCTGTGTAGTTTTCACTTGAAGATATTTCGTTTTTCACCATAGGCCTCAAAGATCTCCTAATGTCCAATATCAGATACTCCAAAAAGAGTGTTTCAAAACTGTTCAATCAAAAGAAAGGTTCTACTCTGTTAGATGAATTCGCAGATCAGAAAGTAGTTTCATAGAATGCTTCTGTGTTGTTTGAAGGGGAAGATATTTCGTTTTACACCGTATGTCTCAATATTCTCCAAATATCTCCTTGAAGATTCTACAAAAAGAGTGTTTCAAAACTGCTCAATGAAAAGAAAGGTTCAACTCAGTTAGATGAATGCACAGATCAGAAAGTAGTTTCACAGAATGCTTCTGTGTAGTTTTTATTTGAGGATATACCTTTTTCCACAATAGGCCTCAAAGCGCTCCAACTGTCCACTTGCAGATTCTACAAAAAGAGTCTTTCAAAACTGCTCAATCAAAACTAAGGTTCACTTCTGTTAGATGAATGCACAGATCAGAAAGAGGTTTCACAGAATTCTTCCATGTATTTTTTATGGGAAGATATTTCTTTTTTCACAGTAGACTTCAGAGCTCTAGAAATATCCAATTGCAGATTCTACAAAAAGCCTGTTTCAAAGCTGCACAATCAAAACAAAGGTTAAACTCTGAGATGAATACACAGTTCAAAAAGAAATTTCACAGATTACTTCTCTGTAGTTTTTATTTGAAGATATTCCTTTTTCCACGATAGGCCTCAAGACACTCCAAATGTCCACTTGCAGTTTATAAAAAAAGAGTGTTTCAAAACTGCTCAATCAAAAGAAAGGTTCTACTCTGTGAGATGAATGATTAGAAAAGAAAGAAGTTTCACAGAATGCTTCTGTGTAGTTTTAATAGCAAGATATTTTGTTTTTCACCATAGGCCTCAATTTTCTCCAAATATCCACTTGCAGATTCTACAAAAAGTGTGTTGAAAAACTGCTAAATCAAGACTAAAGTTCAACTCAGTTAGATGAATGTACAGATGAGAAAGAAGTTTCACAGAATGCTTCTGCATTGTTTTTGTTTGAAGAGATTCCTCTTTCCAGGATACGCCTCAAAGAGCTCCAAATGTACACTTGCAGATTCTACAAAAAGAGTGTTTCAAAACTGCTCAATCAAAAGAAGGGTTTTACTCTGTGATATGAATGAACAGATAAGATAGAAGTTTCACAGAATGCTTCTGTGTAGTTTTTATGGGAAGATATTTCGTTTTTCACCCTAGGCCTCAATGTTCGCCTAATATCCACTGGCAGATTCTACAAAAATCGTGTTTCAAAACTGCACAATGAATAGTAAGGTTCAACTCTGTCACATGAATGCACAGATCAGAAAAGAGTTTCACAGAATGCTTCTGCGTAGTTTTATTTGAAGATATTCCTTTTTCTACGAGAGGCCACAAGGCGTTCCAAATGACCACTTGCAGATTATACAAAAACTTGTTTCAAAGCTGCACAATCAAAAGAAAGTTTAAATTCTCTGAGATGAATGCACAGTTTATAAAACGTTTCACAGATTAGTTCTGTGTAGTTTTTATTTGAAGATATTCCTATTTCCACTGTAGGTCTCAAAGTGCTCCAAATGTCCGCTTGCAGTTTATACAAAAAGAGGGTTTCAAAACTACTGAATCAAAAGAAAGATTCAAGTCTGTGAGATGAATGCAGAGAATAGAAAGAATTTTCACGGTAGTATTCTGTGTAGTTTTTACATGAAGATACATCGTTTTTCACCATAGTCCTCAAAGATCTCCAAATGTCCACTTGCAGATTCTTCAAAAACAGTGTTTCAAAACTTCTCAATGAAAAGAAAGGTTCTTCTCTGTTAGATGAATGCACATATTAGAAAGAAGTTTCACAGAATGCTTCTGTGTAGTTCTTATGGTAAGATATTACTTTTTTCACCATAGGCCTCAAATCTCTAGTAATATCCAATTGCAGATTCTACAAAAGACTGTTTCAAAGCTGCAGAATCAAAAGAAAGGTTAAATTCTCTGAGATGAATGCACAGGTCATAAAGAAGTTTCACAGATTAATTCTGTATAGTTTTTATTTGAAGATATTCCTGTTTCCACGATAGGCCTCAAAGCACTCCAAATGTCCACTTGCAGATTCTTCAAAAAGAGTGTTTCAAAACTGCTCAATCAAAAAACATTCTACTCTGTGAGATGAATGAACAGAAAAGGAAGAAATTTCACAGATTGCTTCTGTGTAGTTTTTATGGGAAGATATTTCGTTTTTCACCGTAGGCCTCAATGTTCGCCAAATATCCATTTGCAGATTCTACAAAAAGAGTTTTTCAAAACTCCTCAATCAAAAGTAAGGTTCAACTCAGTTAGATGAATGCACAGATCAGAAAGATGTTTCACAGAAGGCTTCCGTGTAGTTTTTATGGGAAGGTATTTCATTCTGACTGTAGGCTTCAAAACTCTAGCAATATTCAGTTGCAGATTCTACAAAAAGCCTGTTTCAAAGCTGCACAATCAAAACAAAGGTTAAACTCTCTGACATTAATGCACAGTTCATAAAGAAGTTTCACAGATGACTTCTGTGTAGTTTTTATTTGAAGATATTCCTTTTTCCATGATAGGCCTCAAAGTGCTCCAAATATCCACTTGCAGTTCATACAGAAAGAGTGTTTCAAAACTGCTGAATCAAAAGAAAGGTTCAAGTCTGTGAGATGAATGCTGAAAACAGAAAGAATTTTCACAGAAGTATTCTGTGTAGTTTTACTTGAAGTTGATTCGTTTTTCACCATAGGCCTCAAAGATTTCCAAATGTCTACCTGCACATTCTGCAAAAACAGTGTTTCAAAACTGCTCAATCAAAAGAAAGTTTCTAATCTGTTAGATGAATGCACAGATCAGAAAGAAGTTTCACGGAATGCTTCTGTGTAGTTTTAATGGGAAGATATTTCGTTTTTCACCATAGGCCTCAATGTTCTCCAAATTTCCACTTGCAGTATCCACAAAAAGAGTGCTTCAAAACTGCTTTATCAAAAGTAAGATTCAGCTCAGTTAGATGAATGCACAGATCAGAAAGAAGTTTCACAGAATGCTTCTGCATAGTTCTTGTTTGCAGATATTCCTTTCTCCATGATAGACCTCAAAGCACTCCAAATGTCCACTTGCAGATTCTACAAAAAGAGTGTTTCAAAACTGCTCAATAAAAAGTAATGTTCAACTCTGTTAGTTGAACGCACAGAAGAGAAAGAAGTTTCACAGAATGCTTCTGTGAAGTTTTATTTGAAGATATTCCTTTTCCACTATAGGCCTCTTAGCACTCAAAATGTCCACCTGCAGGATCTACAGAAAGAGTGTTTCAAAACTCCTCAATCAAAAGTAAGTTTCAACTCTGTTAGTTGAATGCACAGATCAGAAAGAAGTTTCACAGAATGCTTCTGTGTAGTTTTTATTTGAAGATATTCCTTTTTCCACTATAGGTCTCTTAGCGCTCCGAATGTCCACTTGCAGTTTCTACAGAAAGAGTGTTTCAGAATTGCTCAATCAAAAGTAAGGTTCAATTCTGTTAGTTCAATGCACAGATCAGAAAGAAGTTTCACAGAATGCTTCTGTGTGGTTTTTATAAAAGATATTTCTTTTTCAATGATAAGCCTCAAAGTGCTCCAAATGTCCACTTGCTTTTTTTTTTAAATCCTTCAAAAACATTTATCCAAAAGATAAGAAATCTGTTAAAAAGCAGAGTAGCAATAGCATTATCATAATTTGAAAAATTAATAAATTTTTAATGTCACTAAATATTCATGTATTGGTCAAACATCTCATTATGTCATATATACTATTTCATATATATGTGTATATACATATATGTGTGTATGCATATATATATGAATGATTTGTCCTAGAAAATGTTCCATATTCAGGACGATGAGTTCGTGTCCTTTGTAGGGACATGGATGAAACTGGAAAACATCATTCTCAGTAAACTATCGCAAGGACAAAAAACCAAACACCGCATGTTCTCACTCATAGGTGGGAATTGAACAATGAGAACTCATGGACACAGGAAGGGGAACAACACACTCCGGGGACTGTTGTGGGGTTGGGGGAGGGGGGAGGGACAGCATTAGGAGATACACCTAATGCTAAATGATGAGTTAATGGGTGCAGGAAATCAACATGGCACATGGATACATATGTAACAAACCTGCACATTGTGCACATGTACCCTAAAACCCTAAAGTGTAATAAAAAAAATTATGGGAGAAAAAAAAATAACACCATGGGGATGCATTCAGCAAAAGTCCACTTGCTTTTTATACAGAAAGAGTGTTTCAAGACCGCTCAATCAAAAGTATGGTTCAACTCTGTTAGTTGAATGCACAGATCCGAAAGTAGTTTCACAGAATGATTTTGTGTAGTTTTTATTTGAAGATAAACCCTTTCCCACGGTAGGCCACAAAGCGCACCAAATATCCACTAGCAGATTCTACAAAAAGAGTGTTTCAAAATGGCTCACCCAAAAGAAAGGTTCTACTTTGTGAGATGAATGAGCAGAATAGAAAGGAGTTTCACAGAATGCTTCTGTGTACTTTTTAGGGGAAGATATTTGGTTTTCACCGTAGGCCTCAAATTTCTCCAAATGTCCACTTGCAGATTCTACAAAAAGAATGTTTCAAAATTGCTCAGTCAAAAGAAAGGTTCCACTTTGTGAGGTGAATGAACAGAATAGAAAGTAGTTACCCAGAATGCTTCTGTGTAGTTTTCATGAGAAGATATTTCTTTTTTCACCTTAGGCCTCAATGTTCTCCAAATGTCCTCTTACAGATTTTACAAATAGAGTGTTTCAAAACTGATCAATCAAAATGAAAGTTCAACTCTGTTAGTTGAATGCACAGATCAGAAACAAGTTTCACAGAATGCTTCCGTGTAGTTTTTATTTGAAGATATTCCTTCTTCCACGATAGGTCTCATATCGCTTTAAATATCCACTTGCAGTTTATACAGAAAGAGTGTTTCAAAACTACCCAATCAAAAGAAAGATTCATTTCAGTGAGATGTATGCACAGATCATTAAGTAGCTTCACAGAATGCTTTTGTGTAGTTTTTGTTTGAAGACACACCTTTTTCAACGATAGGCAACTAAGCGCTCCAAATGTCCACCTGCAGATTCTACAAAAAGAGTGTTTCAGAACTGCTCATTCAAAAAAAGTTTCTACTTTTTGAGGTAAATCAACAGAATAGAAAGAAGTTTCACAGAATGCTTCTGTGTAGTTTTTATGGGAAGATATTTCGTTTTTCACAGTAGGCTTCAATGTTCTCCAAATGTCCACTTGTAGATTCTACAAACAGAGTGTTTCAAAACTGCTCAATAAAAAGTAAGTTTCAACTCTGTTAGTTGAATGCACAGATCTGAAAGAAGTTTCACTCAGTGCTTCCATGTAGTTTTTAGGGGAGGATATTTCGTTTTTCACGGTAGGCCTCAAAGTTCGCCAAATGTCCACATGCAGGTTCTTCAAATAGAGCGTTTCAGAACTGCTCAATCAAAACTAAGGTTAAACTCTGTTAGTTGAATGCACAGATCAGAAAGAAGTTTCTCAGAATGCTTCTGTGTAGTTTTTATTTGAAGATATTCATTTTTCCACGATATGACTCAAAGCACACCAAATGTCCACTTGCAGTTCATACAGAGGGTTTCAAAACTACCCAATCAAAAGAAAGCTTCAACACTGTGAGATGAAGGCAGAGAATAGAAAGAAATTTCACAGAAGTATTCTGTGTAGTTTTCACTTGAATATATGTCTTTTTTCACCATAGGCCTCAAAGATCTCCAAATGTCCACTTGCAGATTCTACAAAAAGGGTGTTTCAAAACGACTCAATCAAAAGAAAGTTTCTACTCTGTTAGATTAATGCACAGATCAGAAAGTAGTTTCACTGAATGCTTCTGTGTAGTTTTTATTTGAAGAGATAGCTTTTTCAAAGATAGTCCACAAAGCCTCCTAATATCTACTTACAGATTCTACAAATAGAGTGTTTCAAAAATGCTCAATCAAAACCAAGGTTAAACTCTGTTAGTTGAATGCAGAGATCAGAAAGTAGTTTCACAGAATGCTTCTGTGTAGTTTTTATTTGAACATATACCATTTTCCACGGTATGCCACAAAGCACTCCAAATGTCTACTAGCAGATTCTACAAAAAGATTATTTCAAAACTGCTCACTCAAAAGAAAGGTTCTACTTTGTGAGATTAATGAACAGAATAGAAAGAAGTTTCACAGAATGCTTCTGTGTAATTTTTAGGGGAAGGCATTTCGTTTTTCACCATAGACCTAAATGTTCTCCAAATGTCCACTTGCAGATTCTACAAAAAGTGTGTGTCAAAACTGCTCAATCAAAAGTAAGGTTCAACTCTGTTAGTTGAATGCACAGATCAGAAAGCAGTTTCACAAAATGCTTCCGTGTAGTTTTTATTTGAAGATATTACTTTTTCCACGATAGGCCTCAAAGCGCTCCAAATGGCCACTTGCAGTTAATTCAGAAAGAGTGTTTCAAATCTGCTTCATCAAAAGTAAGGTTCAACTCTGTTAGTTGAATGCACAGATCAGAAAGAAGTTTAACAGAATTCTTCCATGTAGTTTTTAGGGGAAGATATTTCTTTTTTCACCATAGTCCCCAATGTTCTCCAAATTCCACTTGCAGAATCTACAAAAAGTGTGTTTCAAAACTTCTCAATCAAAAGTAAGGTTCAACTGTGTCAGTTGAATGCACAGATCGGAAAGAAGTTTCACAGAATGCTTCTGTGTAGTTTTTATTTGAAGATATTCCTTTTTCCACGATAGGCCTCAAAGCGCTCCAAATATCCACCTTCAGTTCATACAGAAAGAGTGTTTCAAAACTGCTCAATCAAAAGTAAGGTTCAACTCTGTTAGTTGAATGCACAGATCAGAAAAAAGTTTCACAGAATGCTTCTGTGTAGTTTTTATTTGAAGATATTCCTTTTTCCACGAAAAGCCTAAAAGCGCTCCAAATGTCCACTTGCAGTTTATACAGAAAGAGTGTTTCAAAACTGCTCTATCAAAAGTAAAGTTCAACTCTGTTAGTTGAATGCATAGATGAGAAAGAACTTTCACAGAATACTTCCATGCAGTTTTTAATTGAAGATATTCCTTTTTCCAAAATATGCCTCAATGTTCTCCAAATGTCCCCGTGCAGATTCTATAAATAGTGTGTTTCAAAACTGATCAATCAAAAGTAAGGTTCTATTCTGTTAGTTGAATGCACAGATCAGAAAGAAGTTTCACAGAATACTTCTGTGTAGTTTTTATTTGAAGGTATTCCTTTTTTCACCATAGGCCTCGATGTTCTCCAAATCTCCACTTGCAGATTCTACAAATAGTGTCTTTGAAAACTGATCGATCAAACGTAAGCTTCAACCCCATTAGTTGAATGCACAGATGACAAAGGAGTTTCACTGAATGCTTCCGTGCAGTTTTTAGGGGAAGACATTTCGTTTTTCACCGTAGGCCTCAATGTTCTCCAAATGTCCACTTGCAGTTTATACACAAAGAGTGTTACAAAACTGCTCAATCAAAAGTCAGGTTAAACTCTGTTAGTTGAATGCACAGATCAGAAATAAGTTTCACAGAATGCTTCTGTGTGGTTTTTAGGGAAAGACATTTCTTTTTTCACCATCGACCTCAATATTCTCCAAATGACCACTTGCAGATTCTACAAAAACAGTGTTTCAAAACTGCTCAATCAAAAGTAAGGTTCAACACTCTTAATTGAATGCTCAGATCAGAAAGAAGTTTCACAGAATGCTCCTGTGGAGTTTTTCTTTGAAGGTATTCCTTTTTCAACAATAGGGCTCAAAGCGCTCCAAATGTCCACTTGCAGTTTATACAGAAAGAGTTTTACAAAACTGCTCAATCAAAAGTAGGGTTCAAGTCTGTTAGTTGAATGCACAGATCAGAAAGAAGTTTCACAGAGTTTTTCTGTGTAGTTTTTAGGGGAAGATATTTCTTTTTTCACCATAGGCCTAAATATTCTCCAAATGTCCACATGCAGATTCTACAAAAAGAGTGTTTCAAAACTGCTGAATCAAAAGTAAGGTTCGACTATGTTAGCTCAATTCACAGATCAGAAACTAGCTTCACAGAATGCTTTTCTGTAGTTTTTATTTGAAGATATTCCTTTTCCCACGATAGGCCTCAAAGCCCTCCAAATGTCCTCTTGCAAGTTATAGAGAAAGAGTGTTTCAAAACTGCTCCATCAAAAGTATGGTTCAACTCTGTTAGTTCAATGCACAGATCAGAAGGAAGTTTCGCAGAATGCTTCCGTGTAGTTTTTAGGGGAAGATATATCTTTTTTCACCATTGGCCTCAATGCTCTCCTAATGTCCCATTGCAGATTCTACAAATAGAGTGTTTCAAAACTACCCAATCAAAAGAAAGGTTCAGCACTGTGAGATGAGTGCAGAGAATAGAAACAAATTTCACAGAAGTATTCTGCATAATTTTTACTTGAAAATATTTCATTTTTCAGCGGAGGCCTCAAATATCTCCAAATGTCCAATTGCAGATTCTACAAAAAGAGTGTTTCAAAACTGCTTACGCAAAAGAAAGGTTCTACTTTGTGAGATGAATGAACAGAATAGAAAGAAGTTTCACAGAATGTTTCCATGTAGTTTTTAGGGGAAGATATTTCATTTTTCAACGTAGGCCTCAAATTTCTCCAAATGTCCACTTGCAGATTGTTCAAATAGAGTATTTTAAAACTGCTCAATCAAAACAAAGTTAAACTCTGTTAGTTGAATGCACAGATCACAAAGAAGTTTCACAGAATGCTTCCGTGTAGTTTTTAGGGGAAGATATTTCGTTTTTCACGGTAGGCCTCAAAGTTCTCTATATGTCCACTTGCAGATTCTACAAATAGAGTGTTTGAAAACTGCTGAATCTAAACTAGGGTTAAACTCTGTTAGTTTAATGCACAGATCAGGAAGTAGTTTCACAGAATTCTTCCGTGTGGTTTTTAGTGGAAGATATTTCGTTTTTCGCCGTATACCTCAATGTTCTCCAAATGTCCACTTCCAGATTCTACAAATATAGTGTTTCAAAATTGCTCAATCAAAACTAAGGTTAAACTCTGTTAGTTGAATGCACAGATCAGAAAGAAGTTTCACAGAATGCTTCCATGTAGTTTTTATGGGAAAACATTTCTTTTTCACCGTAGGCCTCAATGTTCTGCAATTGTCCACTTGCAGATTCTACAAAAATACTGTTTGAATACTGCGCAATCAAAAGTGAGGTTCAAATTTGTTAATTGAATGCACAGATCAGAAAGAAGTTTTACAGAATGCTTCTCGTAGTTTTTATTTGAAGATATTCCTTTTTCCACGATAGGCCTGAAAGCACTCCAAATGTCCACTGGTAGTTTATACAGAAAGTGTGTCTCCAAACTACCCAATCAAACGGAAGGTTCAACTCAGTGAGATATATGCAAAGAACAGAAAGTAGTTTCACAGAATGCTTCCCTGTAGTTTTTATTGGAAGATATTCCTTTTTCCACAATAGGCCTTATAGCGCTCCAAATGTCCACTTGCAGATTCTACAAAAAGAGTGTTTCAAAACTTCTCACTAATAAGAAAGGTTCTACTTTGCGAGATGAATGAACAGAATAGAAAGAAGTGTCACAGAATGCTTCTGTGTAGTTTTTATGGGAAGATATTTCATTTTTCACTATAAACCTCAATATTCTCCAAATGTCCACTTGCAGATTCTACAAAAAAGTGTTTCAAACTGCTCAATCAAAAGGAAGGTTCAACTCTGTTAGCTGAATGAACAGATCAGAAAGAAAGAAGTTTCACAGAATGCTTCCGTGTAGTTCTTAGGGGAAGATATTTCGTTTTTCACTGTATACCTCAATGTTCTCCAAATATCCACTTCCAGATTCTACAAAAAGAGTGTTTCAAAACTGCTCAGTCAAAAGTAAGTTTCAACTCTGTTACTTGAACACACAGATCAGAAAGAAGTTTCACAAAATGCTTCTGTGTAGTTTTTATTTGAAGATATTCCTTTTTGCACGATAGGCCTCAAAGCGCTCCAAATATCCACTTGCAGTTTCTACAGAAAGAGTGTTTCTAAACTACCCAATCAAAAGAAATGTTCAGCAATGTGAGATGAATGCAGTGAATAGAAACAAATTTCACAGAACTTTTCTGTGTAGTTTTTACTTGAAGATATTTCGTTTTCACCATAGGCCTCAAAGATCTCCAAATGTCCACTTGCAGATTCTACAGAGGGTTTCAAATGTGCTCAATCAAAAGAAAGATTCTACTCTGTTAGATGAATGCACAGATCAGAAAGTAGTGTCACAGAATGCTTCTGTGTAGATTTAAGGGGATGATATTTAGTTTTAATCCGCATGCCTCAATATTCTCCACATATCCCCTTGCAGATTCTACAAAAAGAGTGTTTCAAAACAGCTCAATAAACAGAAATGTTCAACTCAGAGAGATGAATGCACAAATCAGAAAGTATTTTCACAGAATGCTTCTGTGTAGTTTTTATTTGAAGATATAACTTTTTCCAGATAGGCCTCAAAGTGCTCCAAATGTCCACTTGCACATACTACAAAAAATGTGTTTCAAAACACATCACTCAAAAGAAAGGTTCTACTTTTTGAGATGAATGAATAGAATAGGAAGAAGTTTCACTGAATTCTTCTGTGCAGTTTTTATGGGAAGATATTTCGTTTTTCACCGTAGGCCTCAATGTTCTCCAAATGTCCACTTGCAGATTCTACAAATAGAGTGTATCAAAACTGCTCAATCCAAAGAAAGTTTCACCTCTGTTAGTTGAATGCACAGATCAGAGAGAAGTTTCACTGAATGCTTCCGTGTAGTTTTTAGGGGAAGATATTTTGTTTTTCACCGTAGGCCTCTAAGTTCTCAAATGTCCACTTGCTGATTTTATAAATAGAGTGTTTTAAAATTGCTCAATCAAAAGTAAGGTTCAACTCCGTTAGTTGAATGCACAGATCAGAAAGAAGATTTGCAGAATTCTTCTGTGTAGGTTTTATGGAAAGATAATCCTTTTTTCACCATAGGCCTCAATGTTCTCCAAATGTGCACTTGCAGATTCTAAAAATAGAGTGTTTCTAAACTGCTCCATCAAAAGTAACGTTAAACACTGTTAGTTGAACGCACAGATCAGACAGAAGTTTCACTGAATGCTTCCGTGCAGTTTTTAGGGGAAGATATTTCGTTTTTCACTGTAGGCCTCAATGTTCTCCAAATGTCCACTTGCAGTTTCTACAAATAGAGTGTTTCAAAACTGCTCAATCAAAACTTACGTTAAACTCTGTTAGTTGAATGCATGGATTAGAAAGAAGTTTCACAGCATGCTTCCGTGTAGTTTTTATGGGAAGATATTTCTTTTTTCACCATAGGCCTCATGTTCTGCAAATATCCACTTGCAGATTCAACAAAAAGAGTGTTTCAAAACTGCTCAATTAAAAGTAAGGTTCAACTCTGTTAGTTGAATGCACAGATCAGAAATCAGTTTCACAGAATGCTTCTGTGTAGCTTTTATTTGAAGATATTCCTTTTTCCACAATAGGCCTCAAAGCGCTCCAAATGTCCACTTGCGGTTTATACAGAAAGAGTGTTTCAAAACTACCCAATCAAAAGAAAGGTTGAACTCAGTGAGTTGAATGCACAGATCAGAAATAAGTTTCACAGAATGCTTTGTGTACTTTTTATTTGAAGATATTCCTTTTTCCATGATAGGCCTCAAAGCGCTCCAAATGTCCACTTGCAGATTCTACAAAAAGAGTGCTTCAAAATTGCTCACTCAAAAGAAAGGTTCTGCTTTGTGAGATGAATGAACAGAATAGGAAGAAGTTTCACAGAATGCTTCTGTGTAGTTTTTATGGGAAGCTATTTCCTTTTTCTCCATAGGCCTCTATGTTCTCCAAATGTCCAATTGCAGATTCTACAATTAGAATGTTTCAAAATGGCTCAATCAAAAGGAAGGTACAACTCTGTTAGTTGAATGCACAGATGAGAAAGAAGTCTCACAGAATGCTTCCGTGTAGTGTTTAGGGGAAGATATTTCGTTTTTCACCATATACCTCAATGTTCTCCAAATGTCCAATTCCAGATTCTACAAATAGTGTGTTTCAAAACTTCTCAATCAAAACTAGGGTTAAACACTGTTAGTCGAATACACAGATCAGAAAGAAGTTTCACAGAATGCTTCCGTGTTTCTTTTATAGGAAGACAATTCTTTTTTCACCATAGGCCTCAAAGTTCTGCAAATGTCCACTTGCAGATTATACAAAAAGTGTGTGTCAAAACTGCTCAATCAAAAGTAAGGTTCAACTCCATTAGTTGAATGCACAGATCTGAAAGAAGTTTCACAGAATGCTTCTGTGTAGTTTTTACTTGAAGATATTCCTGTTTCTACGATAGGCCTCAAAGTGCTCCAAATGTCCACTTGCAGTTTATACAGAAGGAGTGTTTCAAAACTACCCAATCGAAAGAAAGGTTCAACACTGTGAGATGAATGCAGAGAATAAAAAAAATTTCACAGAAGTATTCTGTGTGGTTTTTACTTGAAGATATTTCGTTTTTCACCATAGCCCTCAAAGATATCCAAATGTCCAACTGCGGATTCTACAAAAAGAGTGTTTCAGAACTGCTCAATCAAAAGAAATGTTCTACTCTGTTAGATCAATGCACAGATCAGAAAGTAGTTTCACAGAATGCTTCTGTGTAGTTTTAAGGGGAAAATATTTCGTTTTACACCACATTCCACAATATTCTCCAAACATCCCATTGCAGATTCTACAAAAATAATGGTTCAAAACAGCTCAATCAAAAGAAATGTTCAACTCAGTGAGATGAATGCACAGATCAGAAAGTAGTTTCACAGAACGCTTCTGTGTAGTTTTTGTTTGAAGATATACCTTTTTCCACGTTAGACCACAATGCTCCAAATGACCACTTTCAGTTTATACAGAAAGAGTGTTTCAAAACTTCTCAGTCAAAAGAAAGTTTCTACTTTGTGAGATGAATGAACAGAATAGAAAGATGTTTCACAGAATGCTTCTGTGTGGTTTTTATGGGAAGATATTTCGTTTTTCACCTTAGGCCTCAATGTTCTCCAAATGTTCACTTGCAGATTCTACAAATAGAGTGTTTGAAACTGCTAAATCAAAAGTAAGGTTAAATTCTGTTAGTTGAATGCACAGATCAGAAAGAAGTTTCACGGAATCCTTCTGTGTAGTTTTTATGGGAACATATTTCTTTTTTCCCTGTAAGCCTCAATGTTCTGCAAATGTCCACTTGTACATCATATAAATAGAGTGTTTCAAAACTGTGAAATCAAATTTAAGGTTCAACTCTGTTAGTTGAATGCACAGATCAGAAAGAAATTTCACAAAATGCTTCCGTGTAGTTTTCACGGGAAGACATATAGTTTTTCAACGCAGACCTGAATGTTCCCCAAATGTCCAGTTGCAGATTCTACCAATAGATTGTTCCAAAGCTACTCAATCAAAACTGAGGTTAAACTCTGTTCGTTGAAAGGACAGATGAGAAGGAAGTTTCACAGAATACTTCCGAGTAGTTTTTATGGGAAGATGTTTCTTTTTTAACAATAGGCCTCAATGTTGTGCAAATGTCCAATTGCAGATTCTACAAAAAGAATGTTTCAAAACTGGTCTCTCAATGGTAAGGTTCAACTCTCTTAGTTGAATGCAGAGATCAGAAAAAGTTTCACAGAATGCTTCCATGTAGTTTTTAGGGGAATATATTTCATTTTTCAACATACGCCTCAATGTTCTCCAAATGTCAACTTGCTGATTCAACAAATAGAGTGTTTCAAAACTCTTCAATAAAAACTAAGGTTAAACTCTGTTAGCTTAATGCACAGATCACAAAGAAATTTCACAAAATGCTTCCGTGTAGTTTTTATGGGAAGATATTTCTTTTTTCACCTTAGGCCTGAATGTTCTCCAAATGTCCGCTTGCAGCTTCTGAAAAAAGAGTGTTTCAAAACTGCTCAATCAAAAGTAAGGTTCAACACTGTTAGTTGAAAGCACAGATTAGAAAGAAGTTTATAGAATGCTTCTTTGTAGTTTTTATTTGAAGATATTCCCTTTTTCAACGATAGGCCTCAAAGAGCTCCAAATGTCCACTTGCAGTTTATACAGAAAGAGTGTTTCAAAACTACCCAATCAAAAGAAAGGTTCAACAGTGTGAGATGAATGCAGAGAATAGAAAGAAATTTCACAGAAGTATTCTGAGTAGTTTTTACTTGAAGACATTTTGTTTTTCACCATAGGCCTCAATGTTCTCCAAATGTCCACTTGCAGATTATTCAAAAAGAATGTTTCAAAACTGCTCAATCAAAAGTAAGGTTCAACTCTGTTAGTTGAATACACAGATCAGAAAGAAGTTTCACAGAATACTTCTGTGTAGTTTTTATTTGAAAATATTCCTTTTTCCACAATAGGTCTCAAAGCGCTCTAAATGTCTACTTGCAGTTTATACAGAAAGTGTGTTTCAAAACTGCTCACTCAAAGGAAAGGTTCTACTTTGTGAGACGAATGAACAGAATAGAAAGAAGATTCAGAGAATGCTTCTGTGCAGCTTTTATGAGAAGATATTTCGTTTTTCACCTTAGACCTCAATATTCTCCAAATGTCCAATTGCAAATTCTACAAATAGAGTGTTTCAAAACTGCTCAATCAAAAGTAAAGTTAAACTCTGCTAGTTGAATGCACAGATCAGAAAGAAGTTTCACATAATGCTTCCGTGTAGTTTTTAGGGGAAGATATTTCGTTTTTCACCATAGGCCTCAATGTTCTCCAAATGTCCACTTGCAGATCCTAAAAACAGAGTGTTTCAAAACTGCTCAATCCAAAGGAAGGTTCAGCTCTATTAGTTGAATGTGCAGATCAGAACGTAGTTTCACAGAATGCTTCTGTGTAGTTTTTATTTGAAGATATATCTTTTTCCACGATAGGCCTCAAAGTGCTCCAAATGTCCACTTGCAGATTCTACAAAAAGAGTTTTTCAAAACAGCTCAGTCAAAAGAAAGGTTCTGCTTTGTGAGATGAATGAACAGAATAGAAAGAAGTTTCACAGAATGCTTCTGTGTAGTTTTTATGGGAAGATATTTCGTTTTTCACCGTAGGCCTGAACGTTCTCCAAATGTCCACTTGCAGATTCTACAAACAGAGTGTTTAAAAACTGCTCAATCAAAAATAAGGTTCAACTCTGTCAGTTGAATGCACAGAACAGAAAGAAGTTTCACAAAATGCTTCCGTGTGGTTTTTAGGGGAAGATACTTCGTTTTTCACCGTAGGCCTCTATGTTCTCAAAATGTCCAGTAGCAGATTCAAGAAATAGAGTGTTTCAAAACTGCTCAATCAAAACTAAGGTTAAACTCTGTTAATTGAATGCAAAGATCAGAAATAAGTTTCACAGAATGCTTCCGTGTAGTTTTTAGGGGAAGATGTTTCGTTTTTCACCATAGGCCTCAATTTTCTCCAAATGTCCACTTGCAGATTCTACAAAAAAAGTGTTTCAACACTGCCCAATCAAAAGTAAGGATCAACTCTTTACTTGAATGCACAGATCAGAAATAAATTTCACAGAATGCTTCCATGTAGTTTTCATTTGTAGATATTCCTTTTTCCACGATAGGCCTCAAAGCGTTCAAAATGTCCACTTGCAGTTTTTACAGAAAGAGTGTTTTAAAACTACCCAATCAAAAGAAATGTTCAACACCATGAGGTGAATGCAGAGAAAAGAATGATGTTTCACAGAAGTATTCTGCGTAGTTTTTACTTGAAGATATTTCGTTTTTCACTAGAGGCCTCAAGGATCTCCAAATGTCCACTTGCAGTTTCTACAAAAAGAGTGTTTCAAAACTGTTCAATCAAAAGAAAGGTTCTACTCTGTTAGATGAATGCACAGATCAGAAAGTAGTTTCACAGAATGCTTCTGTGTAGTTTTTATTTGAAGATATTCCTTTTTCGACGATAGGCCACAAAGCGCTCCAAATGTCCACTTGCAGATTCTACAAAAAGAGTGTTTCAAAACTGCTTACTCAAAAGAAAAGTTCTACTTTGTGAGATGAATGAACAGAATAGAAAGTAGTTACACAAAATGCTTCCATGTAGTTTTTATGGGAAGATATTTCGTTTTTCACCATAGGCCTGAATGTTCTTGAAATGTCCACTTGCAGATTCTACAGAGTGTTTCCAATCTGCTCAATCAAAAGTAAGGTTCAACACTGTTAGTTGAATGCACAGATCAGAAAGAAGTCTCACGGAATGCTTCTGTGTAGTTTTTATTTGAAGATAATCATTTTTCCATGATATGCCTCAAAGCGCTCCAAATGTCCACTTGCAGTATATACAGAAATAGTGTTTGAAAGCTACCCAATCAAAAGAAAGGTTCAACA
This sequence comes from Hylobates moloch, assembly GCF_009828535.3. Lineage (NCBI taxonomy): Eukaryota > Metazoa > Chordata > Mammalia > Primates > Hylobatidae > Hylobates > Hylobates moloch. Next base: position 73,862,334 of record NW_026652280.1, on the reverse strand, counting down.
CTGTGAGATGAATGCAGAGAATAGAAAGAAATTTCACAGAAGTATTCTGTGTAATTTTTACTTCAAGATATTTCGTTTTTCACTATAGGCCTCAAAGATCTCCAAATGTCCACTTTCAGATTCTACAAAAAGAGTGTTTCAAAGCTGCTCAATCAAAAGAAAGGTTGTACTCTGTTAGTTGAATGCACAGATCAGAAAGAAGTTTCACAGAATGCTTCTGTGAAGTTTTTAAGGGAAGATATTTCGTTTTTCACCGTTGGCCTAAATGTTCTCCAAATGTCCACTTGCAGATTCAACAAATAGGGTGTTTCAAAACTGCTCTATCAAAACTAAAGTTCAACTCCATTACTTGAATGCACAGATCAGAAAGTAGTTTCACATAATGCTTCTTTGTAGGTTTTATTTGAAGATATGACTTTTTACACGATAGGCCTCAAAGCGCTCCAAATGTCCACTTGAAGTTTCTACAAATAGAGTGTTTCAAAACTGCTCCATCAAAACTAAGGTTCAACTCCATTAGTCGAATGCAAAGATCAGAAAGAAGTTTCACAGAATGCTTCTGTGTAGTTTTTATGGGAATATATTTCTTTTTTCACCCTAGGCCTCAATGTTCTCCAAATGTCCACTTGCAGATTCTACAAATAAATTGTTTCAAAACTCTTCAATCAAAAACAAGGTTCAACTCTTTTAGTTGAATGCACAGATCAGAAAGAAGTTTCACAGAATGCTTCCGTGTAGTTTTTAGGGGAAGATATTTCGTTTTTCACCTTAGGCCTCAACGCTCCCGAAATGTCCACTTCCAGATTCTTCAAATACACCGTTTCAAAACTGCTCAATCAAAACAAAGGTTAAACTCTGGTAGTTGAATGCACAGATCAGAAAGAAGTCTCACACAATGCTTTCGTGTAGTTTTTATGGGAAGATATTTCTTTTTTCACCATAAGCCTCAATGCTCTGCAAATGTCAACTTGCAGATTCTACAAAAAGAGTGTTTCAAAACTGCTGAATCAAAAGGAAGGTTCAACTCTGTTTTTTGAATGCACAGACCAGAAAGTAGTTTCACAGAATGCTTCTGTGTAGTTCTTTTTAGAAGATATTCCTTTTTCCACGATACGACTCAAAGTGCTCTAAATGTCCACTTGCAGTTTATACAGAAAGAGTGTTTCAAATCTACCCAATCAAAAGAAAGATTCAACACTGTGGGATGAATGCAGAGAATAGAAAGAAATTTCCCAGAAGTGTTCTGTGTAGTTTTTACTTGAAGATATTGCTTTTTCACCGTAGGCCTCAAATATCTCCAAATGTCCACTTGCAGATTTTACAAAAAGATTGTTTCAAAACTGCTGTCTCAAAAGAAAGATTCTACTTTGTTAGATGAATGAATAGAATAGGAAGAAGTTTCACAGAATGCTTCTGTGTAGTTTTTATGGGAAGATATTTCGTTTTTCACCATAGGCCTCAATGTACTCCAAATGTCTACATGCAAATTCAACAAATAGAGTGTTTCAAAACTGCTCAATCAAAACGAATGTTAAACTCTGTTAGTTGAATGCACAGATGAGAAAGAAGTTTCACAGAATGCTTCTCTATAGTTTTTATGGGAAGATATTTCTCTTTTCACTGTAAGCCTCAATATTCCACAAATGTCCACTTGCAGATTCTACAAATAGAGTGTTTCGAAACTGCTCAATCAAAAGTAAGTTTCAACTCTGTTAGTTTAATGCACAGATCATAATGAAGTTTCACTGAATGCCTCCGTGTAGTTTTTAGGGGAAGATATTTTGTTTTTCACTGTATACCACAATGTTCTCCAAATGTACACTTCCAGATTCCACAAATAGAGTGTTTCAAAACTGGTCAATCAAAACTAAGGTTAAACCCTGTTAGTTGAATGCACAGATCAGAAAGAAGTTTCACAGAATGCTTCCGTGTAGTTTTTATGGGAAGATATTTCTTTTTTCACCATGGGCCTCAATATTCTGAAAATGTCCACTTGCAGATTCTACAAAAAGAGTGTTTCAAATCTGCTCAATCAAAAGTAAGGTTCAACTCTGTTAGTTGAATGTACAGATCAGAAAGAAGTTTCACAGAATGCTTCTGGGTAGTTTTTATTTGAAGATATTCCTTTTTCCACGATATGACTCAAAGCGCTCCAAATGTCCACTTGCAGTTTATACAGAAAGAGTGTTTTAAAACTATCCAATCATAAGAAAGGTTCAACACTGTGATATGAATGCAGAGAATGGAAAAAATTTCACAGAAGTATTCTGTGTAGTTTTTACTTGAAGATATTTCGTTCTTGTGCATAGGCCTCAAATATCTCCAAATGTCAACTTGCAGATTCTACAAAAAGTGTGTTTCAAACCTGCTCAATCAAAAGAAAGGTTCTACTCTGTTGGACGAATGCACAGATCAGAAACTAGTTTCATGGAATGCTTCTGTGTAGTTTTAAGGGGAAGATATTTCATTTTAAACCGCATGCCTCAATATTCTTCAAATATCCCCTTGCAAATCCTACTAAAAGAGTATTTCAAAAAAGCTCAATCAAAAGAAACGTTCAAGTAGGTGAGATGAATGCACAGATCAGAAACTAGTTTCACAGAATGCTTCTGTGTAGTTTTTATTTGAAGATGTACCTTTTTCCAAGATAGGCCACAAAGCACTCAAAATGTCAAAATGTCCACTTGCAGATTCTACAAAAAGAGTGTTTCTAAACTGCTCACTCAAAAGAAAGGTTCAACTCTGTTAGTTGAATGCAGATATCAGAGAGAAGTTTCACTGAATGCTTCCGTGTCATTTTTAGGGGAAGATATTTCGTTTTTCATGGTAGGCCTCAATATTCTCCAAATATCCACTTGCTGATTCTACAAATAGAGTGCTTCAAAACTGCTCAATCAAAACTAAGGATGAACTCTGTTAGTTGAATGCACCGATCAGAAGGAAGTTTCACAGAATGCTTCTGTTTAGTTTTTATGGGAAGATATTTCTTTTTTCACCATAGGCCTCAATGTTCTCCAAATGTCCACTTGCAGATTCTACAAATAAAGTGTTTCAAAACGGCTCAATCAAAACCAAGTTTCATCTCTGTTAGCTGAATGCACAGATCAGAAAGAAGTTTCACAGAATGCTTCCATGTAGTTTTTAGGGGAAGATATTTCGTTTTTCACCGTACACCTCAATGTTCACCAAATGTCCACTTGCAGATTCTACAAATAGCTTGTTTCAAAACTGCTCAATCAAAACTAAGGTTAAACTCTGTTAGTTGAAGGCCCAGATCAGAAAGAAGTTTCACAGGATGCTTCCATGTGGTTCTTATTGGAAGATATTTTTTTTTTTCACCGTAGGCCTGAAATTTCTGCAAATGTTCAATTGCAGATTCTACAAAAAGAGTGTTTCTAAACTCCACAATCAAAAGTAAGGTTCAACTCTCTTAGTTGAATGCACAGATCAGCAAGAAGTTTCACACTATGCTTCTGTGTAGCTTTTATTTGAAGATATGTCTTTTTCCATGATAGGCCTCAAAGCACTCCAAATGTCCACTTGAAGTTTATACAGAAAGACTGTTTCAAAATTCCCCAATCAAAAGAAAGTTTCAAATCAGTGCGATGAATGCACAGATCAGAAAGTAGTTTCACAGGATGCTTCTCTTTAGTTTTTATTTTAAGATATACCTTTTTCCACGATAGACCACAATGTGCTCAAAATGTCCACTTGCAGATTCTACAAAAATAGTGTTTCAAAACTGCTCAGTCAAAAGAAATCTTCTACTTTGTGAGATGAATGAACAGAATAGAAAGAAGTTTCACAGAATGCTTCTGTGTAGTTTTTACGGGAAGATAATTCGTTGTTCACTGTAGCCCTCAATGTTCTCCAAATGTCCACTTGCAGATTCTACAAATAGAGTGTTTCAATACTGCTCAATCAAAAGCAAGGTTCAACTCCTTTAGTTGAATGCACAGATCAGAAAGAAGTCTCACAGAATTCTTCCATGTAGTTTTTATGCGAAGATATTTCTTTTTTCACCATAGGCCTCAATATTCTGCTAATGTCGACTTGCAGATTCTACTAAAAGAGTGTTTCAAAACTGCTCAATGAAAAGTAAGGTTCAACTCTGTTAGTTGAATGCACAGATCAGAAAGTAGTTTCACAGAATGCTTCTGTGTAGTTTTTGTTTGAAGATATTCCTTTTTCCACAATACGACTCAAAGCGCTCCGAATGTCCAATTTCAGTTTATACAGAAAGAGTGTTTCAAAACTACCCAGTCAAAAGAAAGGTTCAACTCAGTGAGATGAATGCACAGATAAGAAAGTAGTTTCAAAGAATGCTTCTGTGTAGTTTTTATTTGAAGATATACCTTTTTCCAAGATAGGCCTCAATCTTCTCCAAATGTATACTTGCAGATCCTACAAATAGAATGTTTCAAAACTGCTCCATCAAAGGTAAGGTTCAACTCTGTTAGTTGAATGCACAGATCAGAAAGAAGTTTCACAGAATGCTTCCGTGTAGTTTTTATGGGAGGGTATTTCTCTTTTCTCCGTAAGCCTCAATGTTCTACAAATATCCACTTGCAGATTCTACAAATAGAGTGTTTCAAAACTGCTCAATCAAAACTAAGTTTCAACTCTGGTAGTTGAATGCACTGATCAGAAAGAAGTTTCACTGAATGCTTCCGTGTAGATTTTAGGGGAAGCTATTTCGTTCTTCACCGTACACCTCATTGTTCTCCAAATGTCCACTTCCAGATTCTACAAATAGAGTGTTTCAAAACTGCTCAATCAAAACTAAGGTTCAACTCTGTTAGTTGAACGTGCAGATCAGAAAGAAGATTCACAGAATGCTTCTGTGTAGTTTTTATTGGAAGATATATCTTTTTTCACTATAGGCCTCAATGTTCTGCAAATGTCCACTTACAGATACTACAAAAAGAGCGTTTAAAAACTGCTCAATCAAAAGTAAAGTTAAACTCTGTTACTTGATTGCACATATCAGAAAGAAGTTTCACAGAATGCTTCTGTGTAGTTTTTATTTGAAGATATTCCTTTTTCCACGATACGACTCAAAGCGCTCCAAATGTCCACTTGCAGTTTATACAGAAAGAGTGTTTCAAAACTACCCAAACAAAAGAAAGGTTCAACACAGTGAGATGAATGCAGAGAATAGAAAGAAGTTTCACAGAAGTATTCTGTGTACTTTTTACTTGAAGATATTTCTGTTTTCACCATAGGCCTGAAATGTCTCCAAATGTCCACCTGCAGATTCTACAAAAAGAGTGTTTCAAAACTGCTCAATCAAAAGACTGGTTCTACTCTGTTAGACGGATGCACAGATCAGAAAGCTGTTTCACAGAATGCTTCTGTGTACTTTTAAGGGGAAGATATTTCGTTTTAAGCTGCATGCCTCAATATTCTCCAAATATCCCCTTGCAGATACTACAAAGAGAGTGTTTCAAAACAGGTCAATCAAAAGAAATGTTCAACTCAGTGAGATGAATGCACAGATCAGAAACTAGTTTCACAGAATGCTTCTGAATAGTTTTTATTTGAACATATACTTTTTTCTACGATAGGCCATTAAGGGCTCCAAATGTCCACTTGCAGATTCTACAAAAAGAGTGTTTCAAAACTGCTCAGTAAAAACAAAGCTTCTACATTGTGAGATGAATGAACAGAATAGAAAAAGTTTCACAGAATGCTTCTGTAGTTTTTATGAGAACATATTTCATTTTTCACCGTAGGCCTCAATGTTCTCCGAATGTCCCTTTGCAGATTCTACAAAAAGAGTGCTTCAAAACTGCTCAATCAAAAGTAAGGTTCAACTGTGTTAGTAAAATGCACAGATCAGAAAGAAGTTTCACAGAATGCTTCTGTGTAGTTTTTATTTGAAGATATTCCTTTTTCCACGATACGACTCAAAGCTCTCCAAATGTCCACTTGCAGTTTATACAGAAAGAGTGTTTCAAAACTGCTAAATCAAAACTAAGGTTAAACTCTGTTAGTTGAATGCACAGATCAGAAACAAGCTTCACAGAATGCTTCTGTGTAGTTTTTATGGGAAGATATTCCTTTTTTCACCATAGGCCTCATTGTTCTCCAAATGTCCACTAGCAGATTCCACAAAAAGAGTATTTCAAAACTGATCCTTCAAAGGGAAGGTTCAACTGTGTTAGTTGAATGCACAGATCAGAAAGAAGTTTCACAGAATGCTTCCGGGTCATTTTTTTTTTATTATTTTTTATTATAGTTTAGGGTTTTAGGGTACATGTGCACATGTGCAGGTTTGTTACATATGTATCCATCTGCCATGTTGATTTCCTGAACCCATTAACTCGTCATTTAGCATTAGGTGTATCTCCTAATGCTGTCCCTACCCCCACCCCCACCCCACAACAGTCCCCGGATTGTGATGTTCCCCTTCCTGTGTCCGTGAGTTCTCATTGTTCAATTCCCACCTATGAGTGAGAACATGCGGTGTTTGGTTTTTTGTCCTTGCGATAATTTACTGAGAATGATGTTCTCCAGTTTCATCCATGACCCTACAAAGGACACGAACTCATCCTTTTTTATGACTGCATTCTATTCCATGGTGTATATGTGCCACATTTTCTTAATCAATTCCATTGTTGTTGGACATTTGGGTTGGTTCCAACTCTTTGTTATTGTGAATAGTGCCACAATAAACATACGTGTGCGTGTGTCTTTATAGCAGCATGATTTATAGTCCTTTGGGTGTATACCCAGTAATGGGATGGCTGGGTCAAATGGTATTTCTAGTTTGAGATCCCTGAGGAATCGCCACACTGACTTCCACAATGGTTGAACTAGTTTACAATCCCACCAACAGTGTAAAAGTGTTCCTATTTCTCCACATCCTCTCCAGCAAATGTTGTTTCCTGATTTTTTAATGATGGCCATTCTAACTGGTATGAGATGGTATCTCACTGTGGTTTTGATCTGCATTTCTCTGATGGCCAGTGATGATGAGCATTTCTTCATGTGTTTTTTGGCTGCATAAATGTCTTCTTTTGAGAAGTGTCTGTTCATGTCCTTTGCCCACTTTTTGATGGGGTTGTTTGTTTTTTTCTTGTAAATTTGTTTGAGTTCATTGTAGATTCTGGATATCAGCCCTTTGTCAGATGAGTAGGTTGCAAAAATTTTCTCCCATTCTGTAGGTTGCCTGTTCACTCTGATGGTAGTTTATTTTGCTGTGCAGAAGCTCTTTAGTTTAATTAGATCCCATTTGTCAATTTTGGATTTTGCTGCCATTGCTTTTGGTGTTTTAGACACGAAGTCCTTGCCCATGCCTATGTCCTGAATGGTATTGCCTAGGTTTTCTTGTAGGAGTTTAATGGTTTTAGGTCTAACATATAAGTCTTTAATATATCTTGAATTAATTTTTGTATAAGGTGTAAGGAAGGGATCCAGTTTCAGCTTTCTACATATGGCTAGCCAGTTTTCCCAGCACCATTTATTAAATAGGGAATCCTTTCCCCATTTCTTGTTTTTGTCAGGTTTGTCAAAGATCAGATAGTTGTAGATATGCGGCATCATTTCTGAGGGCTCTGTTCTGTTCCATTGATCTATGTCTCTGTTGTGGTACCAGTACCATGCTGTTTTGGTTACTGTAGCCTTGTAGCATAGTTTAAAGTCACGTAGCCTGATACCTCCAGCTTTGTTCTTTTGGCTTAGGATTGACTTGGCGATGCGGGCTCTTTTTTGGTTCCATATGAACTTTAAAGTAGTTTTTCCAATTCTGTGGAGAAAGTCATTGGTAGCTTGATGGGGATGGCATTGAATCTATAAATTACCTTGGGCAGTATGGCCATTTTCACGATATTGATTCTTCCAACCCATGAGCATGGAATGTTCTTCCATTTGTTTGTATCCTCTTTTATTTCATTGAGCAGTGGTTTGTAGTTCTCCTTGAAGAGGTCCTTCACATCCCTTGTAAGTTGGATTCCTAGGTATTTTATTCTCTTTGAAGCAATTGTGAATGGGAGTTCACTCATGATTTGGCTCTCTGTTTGTCTGTTATTGGTGTACAAGAATGCTTCTGATTTTGTACATTGATTTTGTTTCCTGAGACTTTTCTGAAGTTGCTAATCAGCTTAAGGAGATTTGGGGCTGAGACAATGGGGTTTTCTAGATATACAATCATGTCATCTGCAAACAGGGACAATTTGACTTCCTCTTTTCCTAATTGAATACCCTTTATTTCCTTCTCCTGCCTGATTGCTCTGGCCAGAACTTCCAGCAATATTTTGAATAGGAGCAGTGAGAGAGGGCATCCCTTTCTTGTGCCAGTTTTCAGAGGGAATGCTTTCAGTTTTTGCCCATTCAGTATGATATTGGCTGTGGGTTTGTTGTAGATAGCTCTTATTATTTTGAGATACGTCCCATCAATACCTAATTTATTGAGAGTTTTTAGCATGAAGGGTTGTTGAATTTTGTCAAAGACCTTTTCTGCATCTATTGAGATAATCATGTGGTTTTTGTCTTTGGTTCTGTTTATATGCTGGATTATATTTATTGATTTGTGTATGTTGAAACAGCCTTGCATCCCAGGGATGAAGCCCACTTGATTATGGTGGATAAGCTTTTGGATGTGCTGCTGGATTCGGTTTGCCAGTATTTTATTGAGGATTTTTGCATCAATGTTCATCAAGGATATTGGTCTGAAATTCTCTTTTTTGGTTATGTCTCTGCCAGGCTTTGGTATCAGGACGATGCTGGCTTTGTAAAATGTGTTAGGGAGGATTCCCTCTTTTTCTATCGATTGGAATAGTTTCAGAAGGAATGGTACCAGTTCTTCCTTGTACCTCTGGTAGAATTCAGCTGTGAATCCATCAGGTCCTGGACTGTTTTTGGTTGGTAAGCTATTGATTATTGCCACAATTTCAGAACCTGTTATTGGTCTATTCAGAGATTCAACTTCTTCCTGGTTTAGTCTTGGGAGTGTGTATTTGTCGAGGAATTTATCCATTTCTTCTAGATTTTCTAGTTTATTTGCATAGAGGTATTTGTAGTATTCTCTGATGGTAGATTGTATTTCTGTGGGATCGGTGGTGATATCCCCTTTTTCGTTTTTTCTTGTATCTATTTGATTCTTCTCTCTTTACTTCTTTATTAGTCTTGCTAGCGGTGACTTTGACGAGTTGAGAGAAGAAGCCTCCAGACGATCAAACTACTCTGAGCTATGAGAGGAAATTCAAAACAATAGCAAAGAAGTTAAAAACTTTGAAAAAAAAGTTGAAGAATGGATAACTAGAATAACCAATGGAGAGAAGGGCTTAAAGGAGCTGATGGAGCTGAAAGCCAAGTTTCAAGAACTACGTGAAGATTGCAGAAGCCTCAGTAGCAAATGTGATCAACTGGAAGAAAGGTTATCGCTGATGGAAGATGAAATGAATGAAATGAAGAGAGAAGGGACATTTAGAGAAAAAGAATAAAAAGAAATGAACAAAGCCTCCAAGAAATTTGGGGACTATGTGAAAAGGCCAAACCGACGTCTGATTGGTGTACCTGACAATGATGGGGAGAATGGAACCAAGTTGGAAAACACTCGGCAAGATATTATCCAGGAGAACTTCCCCAATCTAGCAAGGCAGGCCAACATTCAGATTCAGGAAATACAGAGAACGCCACAAAGATACTCCTTGAGAAAAGCAACTCCAAGACACATAATTTCAGATTCACCAAAGTTGAAATGAAGGAAAAAATGTCAAGGGCAGCCAGAGAGAAAGGTCGGGTTACCCACAAAGGGAAGCCCATCAGACTAACAGCTGATCTCTCGGCAGAAACTCTACAAGCCAGAAGAGAGTGGGGGCCGATATTCAACATTCTTAAAGAAAAGAATTTTCAACCCAGAATTTCATATCCAGCCAAACTAAGCTTCATAAGTGAAGGAGAAATAAAATACCTTACAGACAAGCAAACGCTGAGTGATTTTGTCACCACCAGGCCTGCGCTGAAAGAGCTCATGAAGGAAGCACTAAACATGGAAAGGAACAACCTGTACCAGCCACTGCAAAAACATGCCAAATTGTAAAGACCATCAAGGCTAGGAAGAAACTGCAGCAACTAACGAGCAAAGTTACCAACTAACATCATAATGACAGGATCAGATTCACACATAACAATATTAACGTTAAATGTAAATGGACTAAATGCTCCAATTAAAAGACACAGACTGGCAAACTGGATAAGGAGTTGGGACCCATCAGTGTGCTGTATTCAGGAAACACATCTCACGTGCAGAGACACACATAGTCTCAAAATAAAGGGATGGAGGAAGATCTATCAAGCAAATGGAAAACAAGAAAAGGCAGGGGTTGCAATCCTAGTCTCTGATAAAATAGACTTTAAACCAACAAAGATCAAAAGAGACAAAGAAGGCCATTACATAATGGTAAAGGGATCAATTCAACAAGAAGAGCTAACTATCCTAAATATATATGCACCCAACAGAGGAGGACCCAGATTCATAAAGCAAGTCCTGAGTGACCTACAAAGGGACTTAAACTCCCACACAATAATAATGGGAAATTTTAACACCCCACTGTCAACATTAAACCGATCAATGAGACAGAAAGTTAAAAGATATCCAGGAATTGAACTCAGCTCTACATAAAGTGGACCTAATAGACATCTACAGAACTCTCCACCCCAAGTCAACAGAATATATATTTTTTTCAGCACCACACCACACCTATTCCAAAATTGACCACATAGTTGGAAGTAAAGCTCTCCTCAGCAAATGTAAAAGAACAGAAATTATAACAAACTGTCTCTCAGACCACAGTGCAATCAAACTAGAACTCAGGATTAAGAAACTCACTCAAAACAGCTCAACTACATGGAAACTGAACAACCTGCTCCTGAATGACTATTGGGTACATAATGAAATGAAGGCAGAAATAAAGATGTTGTTTGAAACCAATGAGAACAAAGACACAACATATCAGAATCTCTGGGACACGTTCAAAGCAGTGTGTAGAGGGAAATTTATAGCACTAAATTCCCACAAGAGAAAGCAGGAAAGCTCCAAAATTGACACCCTAACATCACAATTAAAAGAACTAGAAAAGCAAGAACAAACACATTGAAAAGATAGCAGAAGGCTAGAAATAACTAAAATCAGAGCAGAACTGAAGGAAATAGAGACAGAAAAAACCCTTCAAAAAATTAATGAATCCAAGGAGCTGGTTTTTTGAAAAGATCAACAAAATTGATAGACTGCTTCCACGTAGTTTTCAGAGGAAGATATTTCGTTTTTCACCGTAGACCACAATTTTCTCCAAATGTCCACTTGCAGATTCTACAAATAGAGTGTTTCAAAACTGCTCAATCAAAACTAAGGTTCAACTCTGTGAGTTAAATGCACAGATCAGAAAGTAGCTTCACAAATTGCTTCCGTTTAGTTTTTATGGGATGATATTTCGTTTTTCCCCATAGGCCTAAATGTTCTCAAAATTTCCACATGTAGATTCTACAAATAGAGTGTTTCAGAACTGCTCAGTCAAAACTAAGGTTAAATTCTGTTAGACGAATGCACAGATCATAAAGAAGTTTCACAGAATGCTTCTGTGTAGTTTTTATGGGACGTTATTTCTTTTTTCACCATAGGCCTCAATTTTCTCAAAATGTCCACTTGCAGATTCTACAAATAGAGTGTTTCAAAACTGCTCAATCAAAAGCAAGCATCAACTCTGTTAGTTGAATTCACAGATCAGAAAGAAGTTTCACAGAACGCTACCGTGTAGTTTTTAGGGGAAGATATTTCGCTTTTCACCATAGGCCTCAATGTTCCCCAAATGTCCACTTGCAGTTTCTACAAATAGTGTGTTTCAAAACTGCTCAATCAAAATGAAGATTAAATTCTGTTAGTTGAATGCATAGATCAGGAAGAAGTTTCACAGAATGCTTCCGTGTAGTTTTTATTGGAAGATATTTCTTTTTCCACCATAGGCCTCAATGTTCTCCAAATGTCCACCAGCAGATTCTGGAAATCTGCTAGTTTTTATGGGAAGATATTTCTTTTTTCACCATAGGCCTCAATGTTCTGCAAATGTTCCCCTGCAGATTCTACAAAAAGAGTGTTTCAAAACTCCTCAAACAAAAGTAAGGTTCAACTCTGTTAGTTGAATGCACAGATCAGAAAGAAGTTTCACAGAATGCTGCTGTGTAGTTTTTATTTGAAGATATTTCTTTTTCCACGGTACGACTCAAAGCTCTCCAAATGTCCACTTACAGTTCATACAGAAAGAGTGTTTCAAAACTACCCAATCAAAAGAAAGGTTCAACATTGTGTGATTAATGCAGAGAATAGAAATAAATTTCACAGAATTATTCTGTGTAGTTTTTACTTGAAGATATTTCTTTTTTCACCATAGGCTTCAAGATCTCCAAATGTCCACTTGGAGATTCTACAAAAAGAGTGTTTCAAAACTGCTCAATCAAAAGAAATGTTCTACTCTGTTAGATGAATACACAGATCAGAAAGTAGTTTCACAGAATGCTTCTGTGTAGTTTTAAGGGGAAGAAATTTTGTTTTAAACCGCATGCCTCAATAATCTCCAACTATCCCATTACAGATCCTACAAAAAGAGTGTTTTAACACAGCTCAATCAAAAGAAATGTTCAACTCAGTGAGATGAACGCACGAATCAAAAAGTAGTTTCACAGAATGTTTCTGTGTAGTTTTATTTGAAGATACGACTTTTTCCACCATAGGCCACAAAGCGCTCAAAATGTTCACTGGTAGATTCTACAAAAAGAGTGTTTCAAAACTGCTCACTCAAAAGAAAGATTCTACTTTGTGAGATGAATGAACAGAATAGAAAGAAGTTTCACAGAATGCTACAGTGTAGTTTTTATGGGAAGATATTTCATTTTTCACAGTAGGCCTCAAAGTTCTCCAAATGTCCACTTGCAGATTGTACAAAAAGAGTGTTTCAAAACTGCTCAATCAAAGGTAAGGTTCAACTCTGTTAGTTGAATGCATAGATCAGAGAGAAGTTTCACTGAATGCTTCCGTGTAATTTTTAGGGAAAGATATTTCGTTTTTCGAGGTAGGCCTCAATGTTCTCGTAATTTCCAATTGCAGATTCTACAAATAGAGTGTTTCAAAACTGCTCAAACAAAAGTAAGGTTCAACTATGTTAGTTGAATACGCAGATCAGAAAGAAGTTGCACAGAATAAATCCGTGTAGTTTTTAGGGGAAGATATTTCAGTTTTCACCGTAGACATCAATGTTCTCCAAATGTCCACTTGCAGATTCTACAAATAGAGTGTTTCAAAACTGCGCAATCAAAACTAATGTTCACCTTTGTTAGTTGAATGCATAGATCAGAAAGAAGTTTCACAGAATGCTTCCGTGTAGTTTTTAGGGGAAGATATTTCGCTTTTCACCATAGGTCTAAATGTTCTCCAAATGTCCACTCGTATATTCTACAGAGTGTTTCAAAACTGCTCAATCAAAACTAAGGTTCAAATCTGTTAGTTGAATGCACAGATCAGAAAAAAGTTTCACACAGTGCTTCTGTGTAGTTTTTATGGGAAGATATTTCATGTTTCACGATAGGGCTCAATGTTCTCCAAATGTCCACTTGCAGATTCTACAAATAAAGGGTTTCTAATCTGTTCAAACAAAATCAAGGTTCAATCCTGTTACTTGAAAGCATAAATCAGAAAGAAGTTTCACAGAATGCTTCCGTGTAGTATTTAGGGGAAGATATTTCTTTTTTCACTTTAGGCCTACATTTTCTCAAAATGTCCAATTACAGACTCTGCAAATAGAGTGTTTCAAAACTGCTCAATAAAAAGTAAGGTTCAAATCTTTAGCTGAATGCACAGATCAGAAAGAAGTTTCACAGAATGCTTCTGTGTAGTTTTTATTTGAAGATATAACTTTTTCCACGATAGGCCTCAAAGCGCTCCAAATGTCCACTTGTAGTTTACACAGAAAGAGTGTATCAAAACTACCCAATCAAAAGAAAGGTTCAATTCAGTGAGATGAATGCACAGATCACAAAGTAGCCTCACAGAATGCTTCTGTGTAGTTTTTATTTGAAGATATACCTTTTTCCACGATAGGCCACAAAGCCCTCCAAATGTCCACTTGCAGATTTAACAAAAAGAGTGTTTCAAAACTGTTCAATCAAAAGAAAGTTTCTAGTCTGTTTGATGAATGCACAGATCAGAAAGTGGTTTCACAGAATGCTTCTGTGTAGTTTTACGGGGAAGATATTACATCTTAAACCACATGGCTCTATATTCTCCAAATATCTCCTTGCAGATTCTACAAAAAGAGTGTTTCAAAACAGCTCTATCAAAAGAAAGGTTCATCTCACTGAGATGAATGCACAGACCAGAAAGTAGTTTCAGAGAATGCTTCTCTATAGCTTTTATTTGAAGTTACACCTTTATCCACGATACGCCACAAAGCGCTCCAAATGTCTACTTGCAGATTCTACACAGAGTATTTCAAAACTGCTCACTCAAAAGAAAGGTTCTACTTTGTGACATGAATGAACAGCATAGAGAGAAGTTTCACAGAATGCTTCTGTGTAGATTTTATGGGAAGATATTTCGTTGTTCACCGTAGGCCTCAATGTTCTCCAAATGTCCACTTGCAGTTTACACAGAAAGAGTGCTTCAAAACTCCTCAATCAAAAGTAAGGATAACTATTTTAGTTGAATGCACAGACCAGAAAGAAGTTTCACAGAATGCTTCCGTGTAGTTTTTAGGGGAAGATAATTCTTTTTTCTCCATAGGCCTCAAGGTTCTCCAAATGTCCACTTGCAGATTCTACAAAAAGAGTGTTTCAAAACTGCTCAATAGAAAGTAAGGTTCAACTCCGTTAGTTGAATGCACAGATCAGAAATCAGTTTCACAGAATGCTTCCGTGCAGTTTCTAGGGGATGATATTTCGTTTTTCAGCATAGGCATCAATGTTCTCCAAATGTCTAATTGCAATTTATACAGAAAGAGTGTTTCAAAACTGCTCCATCAAAAGTAAGGTTAAACTCTGTTAGTTGAATGCACAGATCAGAAAGCAGTTTCACAGAATGCTTCCGTGCAGTTTTTATGGGAAGATATTTCTTTTTTCACAAAAGGCCTCAATGTTGTCCAAATGTCCACTTGCGGATCCTACAAAAAGAGTGTTTCAAAACTGCTGAATCAAAAGTAAGGTTCAAATCTGTTAGTTGAATGCACAGATAAGAAAGAAGTTTCCCAGAATGCTTCTGGGTAGTTTTTATTTGAAGATATTCCTTTTTCAACGATAGGCCTCAAAGCACTCCAAATGTCCACTTTCAGTTTATACAGAAAGAGTGTTTCAAAACTGCGCAATCAAAAGTAAGGTTAAACTCTGTTAGCTGAATGCACAGATCAGAAAGAAGTTTCACAGAATGCTTCCGTATAGTTTTTAGGGGAATATAATTCTTTTTTCACCACGGACCTCAATGTTCTCCAACTGTCTACTTGCAGATTCTACAAAAAGAGTGTTTCACAACTGCTCAATCAAAAGTAAAAGTTCAACTCCTTTAGTTGAATGCACAGATCAGAAAGAGGTTTCACAGAATGTTTCTGTGTAGTTTTTATTTTAAGATATTACTTTTTCCACGATAGGCTTCAAAGCGCTCCAAATGTCCAATTGCAGTTTATAAAGATAGAGAATTTCAAAACTGCTCCATCAAAAGTAAGGTTCAGCTCTGTTAGCTGAATGCACAGATCAGAAAGAAGTTTCACAGAATGCTTTCGTGTGGTTTTTAGGGGAAGATATTTCTTTTTTCACCGTAGGCCTCTATGTTCTCCAAATGTCCACTTGCAGATTCTACAAATAGAGTGTTTCTAAACTGCTTAAGCAAAAGTAAGTTTCAACTCCGTTAGTTGAATCCACAGATCAGAAAGAAGTTTCACAGAATGCTTCTGTGTTGTTTTTATTTGAAGATATTCCTTTTTCAAAGATAGGCCTCAAAGCGCTCCACATGTCCACTTGCAGTTTTTACAGAAAGAGTGTTTCAAAACTGCTCAATCAAAAGTAGGGTCCAACTCAGTTATTTGAATGCACAGATCAGAAAGAAGTTTCACAGAATGCTTCCGCGTAGTTTTTAGGGGAAGATATTTCTTTTCTCACCACAGGCCTAAATGTTCTCCAAATGTCCACTTGCATATTCTACAAAAAAGAGTGTTTGAAAACTGCTCAATCAAAAGTACGGTTCAACTCTGTTAGTTGAATGTACAGATCAGATAGTCGTTTCACAGAATGCTTCTCTGTAGTTTTTATTTGAAGATATTCCTTTTTCCACGAAAGGCCTCAAAACCCTCCAAATGTCCACTTGGAATTTATACAGAAAGAGTGTTTCAAAACTGCTCAATCAAAAATATGGTTCAACTCCGTTAGTTGAATGCACAGATCAAAAAGAAGTTTCACAGAAGGCTTCCATATAGTTTTTAGGGGCAGTTATTTTTTTTTCATGATATGCATTAATGTTTTCCAAATGTCCACTTGCAGATTCTACAAATAGAGTGTTTCAAAACAGCTCAATCAAAAGTAAGGTTCAACTCCATTAGTTGAATGCACAGATCAGAAAGAAGTTTCGCAGAATGCTTCCATGCAGTTTTTAGGGGGCGATATTTGGTTTTTCACTGTAGGCCCCAATATTCTAGAAATGTTCACTTGCAGTTTATACAGAGAGAGTGTTTCAAAAGTGCTCAATCAAAAGTGAGGTTAAACTCTGTTAGCTGAATGCACAGATCAGAAAGAAGTTTCACAGAATGCTTCCCTGTAGTTTTTAGGGTAAGACTTTTCTTTTTTCACCATAGGCCTCAATGTTCTCAAATGTCCACCAGCAGATTCTACAAAAGTGTGTTTCGAAACTGCTCAATGAAAAGTAATGTTCAAATCTGTTAGTAGAATGCAGAAATCAGAAAGAAGTTTCACAGAATGCTTCTGTGTAATTTTTATTTGAAGATATTCCTTTTTCAACAATAGGCCTCAATGTTCTCCTAATGTCCACTTTCAGTTTATACAGAAAGAGTGTTTCAAGACTGCTCAATCAAAAGTAAGGTTAAACTATGTTAGTTGAATGCACAGATCAGAAATAAGTTTCACAGAATGCTTCTGTGTAGTTTTTATTTGAAGATATTCCTTTTTCCACGATAGGCCTCAAAGCCCTCCAAATGTCCACTTGCAGTTTATACAGAAAGAGTGGTTCAAAACTGCTCAATCAAAAGTAAGGTTCAACTTTGTTAGTTGAATGCACAGATCTGAAAGAAGTTTCACAAAATGCTTCTGTGTAGATTTTATTTGAAGGTATTCCTTTTTCCACGATAGGCCTCAATGCTCTCCAAATGTCCACTGGCAGTTTATACAGAAAGAGTGTTTCATAACTGCTCCATCAAAGGTTCAACTCTGTTAGTTCAATGCACAGATCAAAAAGATGTTTCACAGAATGCTTCCATGTAGTTTTTAGGGGAAGATATTACTTTTTTCACCCTAGGCCTCAATGTTCTCCAAATGTCCACTTGCAGATTCTACAAATAGAGTGTTTGAAAACTGCTAAATCAAAAGTAAGGTTCAACTCCATTAGTTGAATGCAAAGATCTGAAAGAAATTTCACAGAGTGGTACCGTGCAGTTTTTACGGGAAGATATTTGGTTTTCCCCGTAGACCTCAATGTTCTCCAAATGTCAACAAGCAGTTTAAACAGAAAGAGATTTTAAAAACTGCTCAATGAAAAGTAAGGTTGAAGTCTGTTAGTTGAATGCACAGATGAGAAAGAAGTTTCACAGAATGCTTCCGTGTAGCTTTTAATGAAAGATATTACTTTTTTCAGCATAATCCTCAATATTCTCCAAATGTCCACTTGCAGATTCTACAAAAAGAGTGTTTCAAAACTACTGAATCAAAAGTAAGGTTGAACTCCATTAGTTGAATGCACAGATCAGAAAGAAGTTTCACAGAATGCTTCTGTGTAGTTTTATTTGAAGATAATCCTTTTTCCACGATAGGCCTCATAGCGCTGCAAGTGTAAACTTGCAGTTTCTACAGAAAGAGTGTTTCAAAACTCCTCCATCAAAAGTAACGTTCAACTCTGTTAGTTGAGTGCACAGATCAGAAAGAGTTCCAGAGAATGTTTCTGTGTAGTTTTTATTTGAAGATATTCCTTTTTCCACGATAGGCCTCATAGCGCTTTTTTATTTGAAGATATTCCTTTTTCCACGATAGGCCTCATAGCGCTCTAAATGTAAACTTGCAGTTTCTACAGAAAGAGTGTTTCAAAACTCCTCCATCAAAAGTAAGCTTCAACTCAGTTAGTTGAATGCACATATCAGAAAGAAGTTCCACAGAATGCTTCTGTGTCGTTTTGGTTTGAAGATATTCCTTTTTCCACAGTAGACCTATTACCGCTCCAAATGTCCACTTGCCGTTTATACAGAAAGAATGTTTCAAAAGTCCTCCATTAAAAGTAATGTTCAAATCTGTTAGTTGAATGCACAGATCAGAAAGAAGTTTCACAGAATGCTGCTGTGTAGCTTTTATAAGAAAAGATTCCTTTTTCCATGATAGGCCACATAGCACTCCAAATGTCCACTTGCAGTTTCTACAGAAAGAGTGTTTCAAAACTCCTTCTTCAAAAGTAAGGTTCATCACTGTTAGTTGAATGCACAGATCAGAAAGAAGTTTCACAGAATGCTTGTGTGTAGTTTTTATTTGAAGATATTCCCTTTTCCACGATAGGCCTCATAGCGCTCAAAATGTCCAATTGCAGTTTCTACAGAAAGAGTGTTTCAAAACTCCTCTATCAAAAGTAAGGTTCAACTCTGTTTAATGAATGCACAGATCAGAAAGAAGTTTCACAGAAATCTTCTGTGAAGTTTTTATTTGAAGATATTCCTTTTTCAAAGATAGACCTCATAACGCTCCAAATGTCCACTTGCAGTTTCTACACAAAGAGTGTTTCAAAACTCCTCCATCTAAACTAAGATTCAACTCTGTTAGTTGAATGCACAGATCAGAAGCAAGTTTCACAGAATGCTTCTGTGTAGTTTTATTTGAAGATATTCCTTTTTCCTGGATAGGCCTCATAGCGCTGCAAGTGTCCACTTGCAGTTTCTACAGAAAGTGTGTTTCAAAACTCCTCCATCAACAGTAAGGTTCAACTCTGTTAGTTGAATGAACAGATCTGAAAGAAGTTTCACAGAGTGCTTCTGTGTAGTTTTATTTGAAGATATTCCTTTTTCCTGGATAGGCCTAAGAGCACTGCAAGTGTCCACTTGCAGTTTCTACAGAAAGAGTGTTTCAAAACCCCTCCATCAACAGTAAGGTTCAACTCTGTTACTTGAATGAACAGATCTGAAAGAAGTTTCACAGAATGCTTCTGTGGAGTTTTTTGAAGACATTCCTTTTTCCACGGTAGGCCTCATAGCGCTGCAAGTGTCCACTTGCAGTTTCTACAGAAAAAGTGTTTCAAAACTCATCCATCAAAAGTAACGTTCAACTCTGTTAGTTGAATGCACAGATCAGAAAGAGTTCCAGAGAATGTTTCTGTGTAGTTTTTATTTGAAGATATTCCTTTTTCCACGATAGGCCTCATAGCGCTCGAAATGTCCACTTGCAGTTTCTACAGAAAGAGTGTTTCAAAACTCCTCCATCAAAAGAAATGTTCCACTCTGCTAGTTGAATGCACAGATCAGAAAGAAGTTTCACAAAATGCTTCTGTGGGTTTTTATTTGAAGATATTCCTTTTTCCACGATAGGCCTCATTGCGCTGCAAATGTTCACGTGCAGTTTCCACAGAAAGATTGTTTCAAAAGTCCTCCATCAAAAGTAACGTCCAACTCTGTTTGTTGAATGCACAGATCAGAAAGAAGTTTCACAGAATGCTTCTGTGTAGTTTTTATTTCAAGATATTCCTTTTTCAAAGATAGGCCTCATAGCGCTCCAAATGTCCACTTGCAGTTTCTATGGAAAGAGTGTTTCAAAACTCCTCCATCAAAAGTAAAGTTGAGCTCTGTTTGTTGAATGCACAGATCAGAAAGAAGTTTCACAGAATGCTTCTGTGTAGTTTTTATTTCAAGATATTCCTTTTTCAAAGAAAGGCCTCATAGCGCTCCAAATGTCCACTTGCAGTTTCTATGGAAAGAGTGTTTCAAAACTCCTCCATCAAAAGTAAGGTTCAACCATGTCAGTTGAATGCACAGATCAGCAAGAAGTTTCACAGAATGCTTCTGTGTAGTTTTTATTTAAAGATATTCCTTTTTCCATGATAGGCCTCATAGCGCTCCAAATGTCCACTTGCAGTTTCTATAGAAAGAGTGTTTCAAAACTCCTCCATCAAAAGTAACGTTCAACTCTGTTAGTTGAATGCACAGCTCAGAATGTGTTCCATAGAATGTTTCTAAATACTTTTTATTTGAAGATATTCCTTTTTTCACGATTGGCCTCATAACACTCCACATTTCCACTTACAGTTACTACAGAAGCAGTGTTTCCAAACTCCTCCATCAAAAGTAAGGTTCAACTCTGTTAGTTGAATGCACAGATCAGAAAGAAGATCCACCGAATGCTTCTGTGTAGTTTTTATTTGCAGATATTCCTCTTTCCATGATAGGCCTCATAGCACTCCAAATGTCCACTTGCAGTTACTACAGAAAGAGTGTTTCAAAACTCCTCCATCAAAAGTACGGTTCAACTCTGTTAGTTGAATGAACAAATCTGAAAGAAGTTTCAAACAATGCATCTGTGTAGTCTTATTTGAAGATATTCCTTTTTCCACGATAGGCCTCATAGCGCTGCAAGTGCCACTTGCAGTTTCTCCAGAGTGTTTCAAAACTCCTCCATCAAAAGTAACGTTCAACTCTGTTAGTTGAGTGCGCAGATCAGAAAGAGTTCCAGAGAATATTTGTGAGTTGTTTTTATTTGAATATATTCCTTTTTCCACGATAGACCTCATAGCGCTCCAAATGTCCACATGCCGTTTCTACAGAAAGATTGTTTCAAAACTCCTCCATCAAAAGTAAGTTTCTACCCTGTCAGTTGAATGCACAGATCAGCAAGAAGTTGCACAGAATGCTTCTGTGTAGTTGTTATTTGAATATATTACTTTTTCCACGATAGGCCTCATTGTGTTCCAAATGTCCCCTTGCAGTTTCTACAGAAAGAGAGTTTCAAAACTCCTCAACCAAAAGTAAGGTTCAACTCTGTTAGTTGAATGCACAGATGAGAAAGAAGTTTCACAGAATGCTTCGGTGTAGTTTATATTTGAAGATATTCCTTTTTCCACGATAGGGCTCATAGCGATCCACATGTCCACTTGCAGTTACTACAGAAAGAGTGTTTCAAAACTCCTCCATCAGAAGTAACGTTCAACTGTGTTAGCTGAATGCACAGATCATAAAGAAGTTTGGCAGAATGCTTCTGTGTAGTTTTTATTTGAAGATATTCCTTTTTCCATGACAGGCCTCATAGCGCTTAAAATTTACACTTGCAGTTTCTACAGAAAGAGTGTTTCAAAACTCCTCTATCAAAAGTGAGGTTCAACTCTGTTAGTTGAATTCACAGATCAGAGAGAAGTTTCACAGAATGCTTCTGTGTAGTTTTTATTTGAAGATATTCCTTTTTCAAAGATAGGCCTCATAGCGCTCCAAATGTCCAATTGCAATTTCTACAGAAAGAGTGTTTCAAAACTCCTCCATCAAAAATAATGTTCAACTCTGTTAGTTGAACGCACAGATCAGAATGTGTTCCACAGAATATTTCTGCGTAGTTTTTTTTGAAGATATTCCTTTTTTCACGATTGGCCTCACAGCACTCCATATTTCCACTTGCAGTTTCTACAGAAAGAGTGTTTCAAAACTCCTCCATCAAAAGTAAGGTTCAACTGTGTTAGTTCAATGCACAGATCAGAAAGATGTTCCACAGAGTGCTGCTGTGTAGTTTTTATTTGAAGATATTCCTTTTTCAAACATAGGTCTCATAGCGCTCCAAATGTCCACTTGCCCTTTCTACAGAAATATGGTTTCAAAACTCCTCCATTAAAAGTAACGTACAACTCTGTTAGTTGAATGCACAGATCAGAAAGAAGTTCCACAGAATGTTTCTGTGTAGTTTTTATTTTAAGATATTCCTTTTTCCAAGATAGGCCTCATAGTGCTCCAAATGTCCACTTGCAATTTCCACAGAAAGAGTGTTTAAAAACTCCTCCATCAAAAGTAAGGTTCAACTCTGTTAGTTGAATGCACAGATCAGAAAGAAGTTTCACAGAATGCTTCTGTGTGTTTTTATTTGAAGACATTACTTTTTCCACGATAGGCCTCATTGAGCTGCAAATGTCTACTTGCAGTTTCTACAGAAAGAGTGTTTCAAAACTCCTCCATCTAAAGTAACGTCCAACTCTGTTAGTTGAATGCACAGATCAGAAAGAACTTCCACAGAATGTTTCTGTGTAGTTTTCATTTGAAGGTACTCCTTTTTCCACGATAGGCCTCATAGCGCTCCAAATGTCCACTTGCAGTTTCTACAGAAAGAGTGTTTCAAAACTCTTCCATCAAAAGCACGGTTCAACTCTGTTAGTTGAATGAACATATCTGAAGGAAGTTTCAAAGGATGCTTCTGTTTAGTTTTATTTGAAGATATTCTTTTTTCCACGATAGGCCTCATAGCGCTGCAAGTGTCCACTTGCAGTTTCTACAGAAAGAGTGTTTCAACACTCCTCCATCAAAAGTAACGTTCAACTCTGTTAGTTGAGTGCACAGATCAGAAAGATTTCCAGAGAATATTTCTGTGTAGTTTTTATTTGAAGATATTACTTTTTCCACGATAGGCCTCATAGCGCTCCAAATATCCCCTTGCCATTTCTACAGAAAGAGTGTTTCAAAACTCCTCCATCAATAGTAAGGTTCAACTCTGTTAGTTGAATGCACAGATCAGAAAGAAGTTCCACCGAATGCTTCTGTGTAGTTTCTATTTGAAGTTATTCCTTTTTCAATGATAGGCCTCATAGCGCTCCAAATGTCCACTTGCAGATTCTACAGAAAGAGTGTTTCAAAACTCCTCCATCAAAAGTAAGGTTCAACTCTGTTAGTTGAATGCACAGATCAGAAAGATGTTCCACAGAATTTTTCTGTGTAGTTTTTATTTGAAGATATTCCTTTTTCCACATTAGACCTCATACCGATCCAAATGTCCACCTACAGTTTATACAGAAAGAATGTTTCAAAACTCCTCCATCAAAAGAAACATTCAACTCTGTTACTTGAATGCACAGATCAGAAAGAAGTTTCACAGAATGCTTCTGTGTAGTTTTTATTTGAAGATATTCTCTTTTCCACGATAGGGCTCATTGCGCTCCACGTGTCCACTTGGAGTTTCTACAGAAAGAGGGTTTCAAAACTCCTTCATCAAAAGTAAGGTTCAAATCTGTTAGTTGAATGCACAGATAAGAAAGAAGTTTCACAGCGTGCTTCTGTGTAGATTTTATGTGAAGATATTCCTTTTTCCATGATAGGCCTCATAGCGCTGAAATGTCCAATTACATGTTGTACAGAAAGAATGTTTCAAAACTCCTCCATCAGAAGTAACGTTCAACTCTCTTAGTTGAATGCACAGATCAGAAAGAAGTTCCACAGAATCCTTCTGTGTAGTTTTTATTTGAAGATATTCTTTTTCCGCGATAGTTCTCATAGCACTCCACATGTCCACTTGCAGTTTCTACAGAAAGAGTGTCTCAAAACTCGTCCATCAAAAGTAAGGTTCAACTCTGTTTGTTGAATGCACAGATCAGAAAGAAGTTTCACAGAACGCTTCTGTGTAGTTTTTATTTGAAGATATTCATTTTTCCACGATAGGCCCCATAGCGCTCCAAATGTCCACTTGCAGTTTCTACAGAAAGAGTGTTTCAAAACTCCTCCATCAAAAGTAAGTTTCAACTCTGTTAGTTGAATTCACAGATCAGAAAGAAGTTTCACAGAATGCTTCTGTGTGTTTTTATTTGAAGACATTCCTTTTTCCATGATAGGCCTCATTGCGCTGCGAATGTCCAATTGCAGTTTCTACAGAAAGATTGTTTCAAAACTCCTCCATCAAAAGTAACGTCCAACTGTGTTAGTTGAATGCACAGATCAGAAAGAAGTTCCACAGAATGCTTCTGTGTAGTTTTTATTTGAAGATATTCCTTTTTCCCCGATAGGCCTCATAGCGTTCCGAATGTCCACTTGCAGTTTCTACAGAAAGAGTGTTTCAGAACTCCTCACTCAAAAGTAAGGTTCAATTCTCTTAGTTGAATGCACAGATCAGAAAGAAGTTTCACAGAATGTTTCTGTTTAGTTTTTATTTGAAGATACTTCTTTTTTCCTCTATAGGCCTCTTTGTGCTCCGAATGTCCACTTACTGTTTCTCCAGAAAGAGTGTTTCAGAACTCCTCAGTCAAAAGTAAGGTTCAACTCCTTTAGCTGAATGCACAGATCGGAAATAAGTTACACAGAATGCTTCTGTGTAGTTTTAATTTGAAGACATTCCTTTTTCCACAACAGGCGTCTTAGCGCTCTGAATGTCCACTTGCAGTTTCTACAGCAAGAGTGTTTCAGAACTCCTCAATCAAGAGTAAGGTTCAATCTTGTTAGTTGAATGCACAGATCAGAAAGAAGTTTCGCAGAATGCTTCTGTGTAGTTTTTATTTGAAGATATTCCTTTTTCCACTATAGGCCCCTTAGTGCTCCGAATGACCACTTGCAGTTTCTACAGAAAGAGTGTTTCAGAACTCCACAATCAAAAGTAAGGTTCAACTCCGTTAGTTGAATGCACAGATCAGAAAGTAGTTTCACAGAATGCTTCTGTGTAGTCTTTATTTGAAGATATTCTTTTTCCAATATAGGCCCCTTAGCGCTCCGAATGTCCACTTGCAGCTTCTACAGAAAGAGTATTTCAGAACTCCTCAATCAAAAGTAAGGTTCATCTCTGTCAGTTGAAAGCACAGATCAGAAAGAAGTTTCACAGAGTGCTTCTGTGTAGTTTTTATTTGAAGATATTTCTTTTTCCATTATAGGCCCCTTAGCTCTCCGAATGTCCACTTGCAGTTTCTACAGAAAGAGTGTTTCAGAACTCCACAATCAAAAGTAAGGTTCAACTCTGTTTGTTGAATGTACATATCAGAAAGAAGTTTCACAGAATGCTTCTGTGTAGTTCTTATTTGATGATATTCCTTTTTCCACTATAGGCCCCTTAGCGCACCGAAGGTCCACTTGCAGTGTTAAAGAAAGAGTGTTTCACAACACCTCAGTCAAAAGTAAGGTTGAATTCTGTCAGTTGAATGCACAGATCAGAAAGAGGTTTCACAGAATGATTCCGGGTAGTTTTTATTTGAAGATATTCCTTTTTCCATTATAGGCCCCTTAGTGCTCCGAATGTCCACTTGCACCTCCTATAGAAAAAGTGTTTCAGCACTCCTCAATAAAAAGTAAGGTGCAACTCTGTTAGTTGAATGCACAGATCTGAAAGACGTTTCACAGAATGCTTCTGTGTAGTTTTTATTTGAAGATATTCCTTTTTCCAATTTAGGGCGATTAGCGCTCCGAATTTCGACTCGCAGTTTTTACAGAAAGAGTGTTTCAGAACTCCTCAATCAAAACTAAGGTTCAACTCTGTTAGTTGAATGTACAGATCAGAAAGAAGATTCACCGAATACTTCTGTGTACTTTTTATTTGAAGATATTCCTTTTTCCACTATAGGACACTTAGCGCTCCGAATGTCCACTTGCAGTTTCTACAGAAAGAGTGTTTCAGAACTCCTCAATCAAAAGTAAGGTTCAACACTTTTAGCTGAATGCACAGATCAGAAAGATGTTTCACAGAATGCTTCAGTGTTGTTTTTATTTGAAGATATTCCTTTTTCAACTATAGGCCCCTTAGCGCTCCGAATGACCACTAGCAGTTTCTACAGAAAGAGTGTTTCAGAACTCCTCAATCAAAAGTAAGGTTCAATCCTGTCAGTTGAAAGCACAGATCAGAAAGAAGTTTCACAGAGTGCTTTTGTGTAGTTTTTATTTGAAGATATTCCTTTTTCCACCGGAGGCCTCTTAGCTCTCCAAATGGCCACTTCTGGTGTGTACAGAAAGAGTGTTTCAGAACTGCTTAATCAAATGTAAGGTTCAACTCTGTTAGTTTAATGTACCGATCAGAAAGAAGTTTCACAGAATGCTTCTCTGTAGTTTTTATTTGAAGATATTTCTTTTTCCACTATAGGCCCCTTAGCTTTCCGAATGTCCACTTGCAGTTTCTACAGAAAGAGTGTTTCAGAACTCCTCAATCAAAAGTAAGGTTCAACTCTGTTTGTTGAATGCACAGATCAGAAAGAAGTTTCACAGAATGCTTCTGTGTAGTTCTTATTTGATGACATTCCTTTTTCCACTATAGGCCCCTTAGCGCACCGAAGGTCCACTTGCAGTGTTAAAGAAAGAGTGTTTCAGAACACCTCAGTCAAAAGTACGGTTGAATTCTGTTAGTTGAATGCACAGATCAGAAAGAGGTTTCACAGAATGATTCCGGGTAGTTTTTATTTGAAGATATTCCTTTTTCCAATATAGGCCCCTTGGCGCTCCGAATGTCCACTTGCACCTCCTATAGAAAGAGTGTTTCAGCACTCCTCAATAAAAAGTAAGGTGCAACTCTGTTAGTTGAATGCACAGATCTGAAAGAAGTTTCACAGAATGCTTCTGTGTAGTTTTTATTTGAAGATATTCCTTTTTCCACCATAGGTCCCACAGAGGTCCGAATGTCTGCTTGCAGTTTCTACAGAAAGAGTGTTCCAGAACTCCTGAATCAATAGTAAGGTTCTACTCTGTTAGTTGAATACACAGATCAGAAAGAAGTTTCACAGAATGCTTCTGTGTAGTTTTCATTTGACGATATTCCTATTTCCACTATAGGCCCCTTAGCCTTCCGAGTGTCCACTTACAGTTTCTACAGAAAGAGTGCTTAAGAACTCCTCAATCAAAAGTAAGTTCCAACTCTGTTAGTTGAATGCCCAGATCTGAAAGACGTTTCACAGAATGCTTCTGTGTAGTTTTTATTTGAAGATATTCCTTTTTCCAATTTAGGGCCATTAGCGCTCTGAATTTCGACTTGCAGTTTTTACAGAAAGAGTGTTTCAGAACTTCTCAATCAAAACTAAGGTTCAACTCTGTTAGTTGAATGTACAGATCAGAAAGAAGATTCACCGAATGCTTCTGTGTAGTTTTTATTTGAAGGTATTCCTTTTTCCACTATAGGACACTTAGCTCTCCGAATGTCCACTTGCAGTTTCTACAGAAAGAGTGTTTCAGAACTCCTCAATCAAAAGTAAGGTTCAACACTTTTAGCTGAATGCACAGATCAGAAAGATGTTTCACAGAATGCTTCAGTGTTGCTTTTATTTGAAGATATTCCTTTTTCCACTATTGGCCTCTTAGCGTTCTGAGTATCCACTTGCAGTTTCTATAGAAAGAGTTTTTCAGAACTCATCAATCAAAAGTAAGGTTCAAATCCATCAGTTGAATGCACAGATCAGAAAGAAGTTTCAGAGAATGCTTCTGTGTAGTTTTTATTTGAAGATATAACTTTTTCCACCATAGGCCCCTTAGCGCTCCGAATATCCACTAGCTGTTTCTACAGAAAGGGTGTTTCATAACTGCTCAATCAAAAGAAAGGTTCAACTCCGTTAGTTGATTGCAGAGATCAGAAAGAAGTTTCACAGAATGCTTCTCCGTAGTATTTATTTGAAGATATGCCTTTTTCCACTATAAGCCCCTTAGCACTCCAAATGTCCGTTTGCAGTTTTTATAGAAAGAGTGTTTCAGAACTCCTCAATCAAATGTAAGGTTCAACTCTGTTAGTTGAATGCACAGATCAGAAAGAAGTTTCACAGAATGCTTCTGTGTTGTTTTTATTTGAAGATATTCATTTTTCCAATATGCGCCCCATAACGCTCCAGATGTCCATTTCCAGTTTCTACCGAAAGGGTGTTTCAGAACTCCGCAATCAAAAGTAAGTTTCAACTCTGTTAGTTGAATGCACAGGTCAGAAAGCAGTTTCACAAAATGCTGCTGTGTAGTTTTATTTGAAGATATTCCTTTTTCCTCTATACGCCCCTTAGCGCTCTGAATGTCCACTGGAAGTTTCTACAGAAAGAGTGTTTCAGAACTCCTCAATCAAAAGTAAGGTTCAACTCTGTTAGTTGAATGCAAGATTAGAAACAACTTTCACAGAATGCTTCTGTGTAGTTTTTAGTTGAAGATATTCCTTTTTCCACTATAGGCCACTTAGCGTTCTGAATGTCCACTTTCAGTTTCTACAGAAAGTGTGTTTCAGAACTCTTCAATCAAAAGTAAGGTTCAACTCTGTCAGTTGAATGCACAGAGCAGAAAGAAGTTTCACAGAATGCTTCTGTGTAGTTTTTATTTGAAGTTATAACTTTTTCCAATATAGG
Organism: Hylobates moloch; assembly: GCF_009828535.3. Lineage (NCBI taxonomy): Eukaryota > Metazoa > Chordata > Mammalia > Primates > Hylobatidae > Hylobates > Hylobates moloch. The sequence goes on along the minus strand of NW_026652280.1, from coordinate 73,833,869 downwards.
CCCCTTAGCGCTCCGAATGTCCTCTTGCAGTTTCTACAGAAAGAGTGTTTCAGAACTCCTAAATCAAAAGTAAGGTTCAAATCTGTTAGTTGAATTCACAGATCAGAAGGAAGTTTCACAGAATGCTTCTGTGTAGTTTTTGGTTGTAGATATTCCTTTTTCCACGATAGGCCTCTAAGCGCTCCAAATGTCCACTTTGAGTTTCTACAGAAAGTGTGTTTCAAAACTCCTCAATCAAAATTAATTTTCAACTCTGTTAGTCGAACACAAGATCAGAAAGAAGTTTCACAGAATGATTGTGTATAGGTTTTATTTGAAGATGTACCATTTTCCACGATAGGCTGCGTAGTGCTCCAAATGTCCGCTTGCAGTTTCTAGCGAAAGAGGGTTTCAAATCTCCTCAATCAAACTAAGGTTCAACTCTGTTCGCTGAATGCACAGATCAGAAGGAAGTTTCACAGAATGCTTCTTTGTGGTTCTTGTTTGAAGATATTCCTTTTTCCATGATAGGCCATGTAGCACTCCAAATGTCCACTTGCAGTTTCTACTGAAAGACTGTTTCAATAAGTCTCAATCAAAAGTAAGGTTCAACTCTGTTAGTTGAATGCACAAATCAGAAAGAATTTTCACAGAATGCTTCAGTGTAGTTTTTATTTGAAGTTATTACTTTTTCCACGACAGGCCGCATAGCGCTCCAGAAGTCCACTTGCAGTTTCTACAGAAAGACTGTTTCGAAACTCCTCAATCAAAAGAAAGGTTCAACACTGTTAGTCGAATGCAGAGATCAGAATGTAGTTCCACAGAATGATTCTGTGTAGTTTTTATTTGAAGATATTCCTTTTTCCATGATAGGCCACGCAGCACTCCAAATGTCCACTTGCAGTTTCTACCGAAAGAGGGTTTCAAAACTCCACAATCAAAAGTATGATTCATCTTTGTTAATCGAATGCACTGATCAGAAAGAAGTTTCACAGAACACTTCTGTGTAGTTTTTATTTGAAGATATTCCTTTTTCCACGATGGGCCGCGTAGCGCTCCAAATGTCCGCTTGCAGTTTCTACAGAAAGAGTGTTTCAAAACTCCTCAATCAAAAGTAAGCTTCAACTCTGTTTGTCGAATGAACAGATCAGGAAGAAGTTTCACAGAATGCTGCAGTGTAGTTTTTATTTGAAGATATTCCTTTTTCCACAATAGGCCGTGTAGCGTTCCAAATTTCCACTTGCAGTTTCTACAGAAAGAGTGTTTCAAAACTCCTCTATCAAAAGTAAGGTTCAACTCTGGTAGTGGAATGCACAGATCAGAAAGAAATTTCACAGAATGCTTCTGTGTAGTTTTTATTTAAAGATATTCCTTTTTCCACAATAGGCCCCATAGCGCTCCAAATGTCCACTTGCAGTTTCTACAGAAAGAGTGTTTCAAAACTCCTCAATCAAAAGTAAGCCTCGACTTTGTTAGTCAAATGCACAGATCAGAAAGAATTTTAACACAATTTTTCTGTGTAGTTTTTATCTGAAGATATTCCTTTTTCCATGATAGGACTCTTAGCGCTCCAAATGTCCACTTGCAGTTTCTACAGAAACTGTGTTTCAAAACTCCTCAATCAAAAGTAAGGTTAAACTCTGTTAGTTGAATGCACCGATCAGAAAGAAGTTTCACAGAATGCTTCTGTGTAATTTTTATTTGAAGATATTCCTTTTTCCACGATAGGCTGTGTGGCACTCCCAATGTCCACTTGCAGTTTCTACAGAAAGAGTGTTTCAAAACTCCTCAATGAAAAGTAAGGTTCAACTCTGTTAGTGGAATGCACAGATCAGAAAGAAGTTTCACAGAATGATTCTGTGTAGTTTTTATTTGAAGAGGTTCCTTTTTCCACGATAGGATGCGTAGCGCTCCAAATGTCCACCTGCAGTTTCTAGCAAAAGAGTATTTCAAAACTCCTCAATCAAAAGTGACGATCAACTCTGTTAGTCGAAAGCACAGATTAGAAAGAATTTTCACAGAATGCTTCTGTGTAGTTTTTATTTGAAGATCTTCCTTTTTCCACGAGAGGCCGCGTAGCGCTCCAAATGTCCACTTGCTGTTTCTACAGAAAGAGTGTTTCAAAACTCCTCAATCAAAAGTAAGTTTCAACTCTGTTAGTTGAATGTACAGATCAGAAGTAAGTTTCACAGAATGCTTCTGTGTAGTTGTTGTTTGAAGATATACATTTTCCACGATAGGCCGCATAGCGCTCCAAATGTCCACTTGCAGTTTCTAGTGAAAGAGAGTTTCAAAACTCCTCAATTAAAAGTAATGTTCAACTTTGTTATTTGAATGCACAGATCAGAAAGAATTTTCACAGAATGCCCCTTGGCAGATTTTATTTGAAGATATTCCATTTTCCACGATAAGCC
>NW_026652280.1:73754268-73801476 GCF_009828535.3 Hylobates moloch | reverse complement strand
AACTAACAGAGTTGAAACTTACTTTTGATTGAGGAGTTCTGAAACACTCTTTATGTAGAAACTGCAAGTGGACATTCGGAGCGCTAAGGAGCCTATAGTGGAAACAGGAATATCTTCAAATAAAAACTACACAGAAACATTCTGTGAAACTTCTTTCTGATCTGTGCATTCCACTAACAGAGTTGAACCTTACTTTGGATTGAGGAGTTCTGAAACACTCTTCCTGTAGAAACTGCAAGTGGACATTCAGAGCACTACGGTGTCAATAGTGGAAAACGCAATATCTTCAAATAAAAACTACACAGAAGCATTCTGTGGAAGTGCTTTCTGATATGTGCATTCAGATAACAGAGTTGATCATTACTTTGATTGAGGTGTTCTGAAACACTGTGTAAAAACTGCAAGTGAAAATTCGGAGCGCTAAGAGGCCTATAGTGGAAAAGGGGATATCTTCAAATAAAAACTACACAGAAGCATATTGTGAAACTTCTTTCTGATCTGTGCATTCAACTAACAGAGTTGAAGCTTACTTTTGATTGAACAGTTCTGAAAAACTCATTTTCTAGAAACAGGAATGGACATTCGGAGCGCAAATTGGTCTATAGTGGAAAAAGGAGTATCTTCAAATAAAAACTACATAGAAGCATTCTGTGAAACTTCCTTCTGATCTGTGCATTCAACTAACAGAGTTGAACCTTACTTTTGATTGAGGAGTTCCGAAACACTCTTTCTGTAGAACCTGCAAGTGGAGGCGCAGAGAGCTAAGGGGCCTATTGTGGAAAAAAAAATATCTTCATTAAAAACTACACAGAAACATTCTGTGAAACTTCTTTCTGATCTGTGCATTCAATTAACAGAGTTGAACTTTACTTTTGATTCAGGAGTTCTGGAACACTCTTTCTGTAGAAATTGCAAATGGACATTCGGAGTGCTAAGACACCTGTAGTGGAAAAAGGAATATCTTCAAATAAATCTACACAGAAGCATTCTGTGAAACTTCTTTCTAATCTGTGCATTCAACTAACAGAGTTGAACTTTAATTTTGATTGAGGAGTTCTGAAACACCCTTTCTGTAGAAACTGCAAGTGGACATTCGGAGCGCTAAGTGGCCTATAGTGGAAAAAGGAATATTTTCAAATAAAAATTACACAGAAGCATTCTGTGAAACTTCTTTCTGATCTGTGCATTCAAATAACATAGTTGATCCTTACTTTGATTGAGGAGTTCTGAAACACTCTATAAAAACTGCAAGTGGAAATTCGGAGAGCAAAGAGGCCTATAGTGGAAAAAGGTATATCTTCAGATAAAAACTAGACCGAAGCATTCTGTGAAACTTGTATCTGATCTGTGCATTCAACTAACAGTGTTGAAGCTTACGTTTGATTGAGCAGTTCTGAAACACTCTTTCTGTAGGAACAGCAAGTGGAAATTCGGAGCGCTAACAGGCCTATAATGGAGAAAGGAATAACTTCAAATTAAAACTACACAGAAGCATTCTGTCAAACTTCTTTCTTATCTGTGCATTCAACTAACAGGGTTGAACCTTACTTTTGATTGAGAAGTTCTGAAACACTCTTTCTGTACAAACTGCAAGTGGACATTCAGAGCGCTAAGTGGCCTATAGTGGAAAAAGGGATATCTTCAAATAAAAAGTACACAGAAGCATTCTGTGAAACTTCTTTCTGATTTGTGCATTCAAGTAACAGAGTTTAACCTTACTTTTGATTGAGCAGTTCTGAAACACTGTTTCTGTACAAACAGCAATTGGACATTCGGAGCGCTAACGCGCCTATAGTGGAAAAAGGAATACTTTCAAATAAAAACTACACAGAAGCATTCTGTGAAACTTCACTCTCATCTGTGCATTGAGCTAACAGAGTTGAACCTTACTTTTGATTGAGGAGTTCTGAAACACTCTTTCTGTGGAAACTGCTGTGGACATTCAGAGCGCTAAATGGCCTATAGTGGAAAAAGGAATAGCTTCAAATAAAAACTCCACAGAAGTATTCTGTGAAACCTCTTTCTAATCTGTGCATTCAACTAACAGAGTTGAAACTTACTTTTGATTGAGGAGTTCTGAAACACGCTTTCTGTAGAAACTGCAATTGGACATTCGGAGCGTTAAGGGGCCTATCGTGGAAAAAGTAATAGCTTCAAATATAAACAGCACAGAAGCATTCTGTGAGACTTCTTTCTAATCTGTGCATTCAACTAACAGACTTGAACCTTACTTTTGATTGAGGGGTTCTTAAAAACTCTTTCTGTAGAAACTGCAAGTGGATATTCAGAGTGCTAATTGGCCTATAATCAAAAACGAAATATCTTCAAATAAAAACTACACAGTAGCATTCTGTGAAACTTCTTTTTGATCTGTGCATTCATGTAATAGAGTTGACCCTTACTTTTGATTGAGGAGTTCTGAAACACTCTTTCTGTAGAAAGTGCAAATGGATATTCGAAGCGCTAAGGAGCCTATAGTGGAAAAAGGAATATTGTCAAATAAAAACTACAAAGAAGCACTCTGTGAAACTTCTTTCTAATCTGTGCATTCAACTTACAGAGTTCATCCTTACTTTTGATTGAGGAGTTTTGAAACACTCTTTCTGTAGAAACTGCAAGTGGACATTTTGAGCGCCAAGATGCCTACCATGGAAAATGGAATATCTTCAAATAAAAACTACACAGAAGCATTCTGTGAAACATTTTTCTCATCTGTGTATTCAACTAACAGAGATGAACCTTACTTTGATTGAGGAGTTTTGAAACACTATTTATGTAGAAACAGTAAGTGGACATTTTCTGTGGTATACGGCCTATCGTGGAAAAAGGAATATGTTCAAATAAAAACTACACAGAAGCATTCTGTGAAACTTCTTTCACATCTGGGGATTCAACTAACAGAGTTGAACCTTACTTTTGATTGAGGAGTTTTGAAAAACTCTTTCGGCAGAAACTGCAAGTGGACATTTGGAGCAGTACGCGGCCTATCGTGGAAAAAGATTATCTTCAAATAAAACTACACAGAAGCATTCTGGGAAACTTCTTTCTCATCTGTGCATTCAGCTAACAGAGTTGAACCTTACTTTTGATTGAGGAGTTTCGAAACAGTCTTTCTGTAGAAACTGCAAGTGGACATTCGGAGCGCAAAGGGGCCTATAGTGGAAAAAGGAATATCTTCAAATAAAAATTACACAGAAGCCTTCTGTGAAACTTCTTTCTTATCTGTTCATTCAACTAACAGAGTTGAACGTTATTTTTGATTGAGGAGTTCTGAAACACTCTTTCTGTAGAAACTGCAAGAGGACATTCGGAGCGCAAAGAGCCTATATTGTAAAAAGGAATATCTTCAAATAAAAACTACACAGAAGCATTCTGTGAAACTTCCTTCTGATCTGTGCATTCAACTAACAGAGTTGAACCTGACTTTTGATTGAGGAGTTCTGAAACACTCTTTCTGTAAAAACTGCAAGTGGACATTAGGAGCGCTAAGGGTCCTATAGTGGAAAAAGAAATATCTTCAAATAAAAACTACACAGAAGCATTCTGTGAAACTTCTTTCTAATCTGTGCATTCAACTCACCGATTTGAACCTTACTTTTGATTGAGGAGCTCTGAAACACTCTTTCTGTAGAAACTGCAAGTGGACATTTGGAGCGCTAAGGGGCCTATAGTGGAAAAAAGAATACCTTCAAATAAAACCTACACAGAAGCATTCTGTGAAACTTCTTACTGATCTGTGCATTCAAGTAACAGAGTTGAACGTTACTTTTGATTGAGGAGTTCAGAAACACTCTTTCTGTAGAAACTGCAAGTGGACATTCGGAGCGCTCAGGGGTCTATAGTGGAAAAAGGTATATCTTCAATAAAACTACACAGAAGCATTCTTTGAAACTTCTTCCTCCTCTGTGCATTCAACTAACAGAGTTGATCCTTACTTTTGATTGAGGAGTTCTGAAACACTTTCTGTAGAAACTGCAAGTGGACAATCGTAGCGCTAAGGGGCGTATAGCGGAAAAAGGAATGTCTTCAAATAAAAACTACAAAGAAGCACTCTGTGAAACTTCTTTTGGATCTGTGAATTCAACTAACAGAGTTGATCCTTGCTTTTGATGGAGAAGTTCTGGAACACTCTTTCAGTGGAAACTGCAAGTGGACTTTCTGAGCGCTAAGGGGCCTATAGTGGAAAAAGGAATATCTTCAAATAAAAACTGCACAGAAGCATTCTGTGAAACTCCTTTCTCATCTGTGCATACAACTAGCAGAGATGAACTTTACTTTTGATTTAGGAGTTTTCAAACACTCTTTCTGTCGAAACTGAAAGGGGACATTCGGGGCGCTATGGGGCCTATAGTGGAAAAAGGAATAGCTTCACATAAAAACTACACAGAATCATTCTGCCAAACTACTTTCTGTTCTGTGAATTCAACTAACAGAGTTGAACCTTACTGTTGATTGAGAAGTTCTGAAACAGTCTTTCTATAGAAACTGCAAGGGGACATTCCGGGCTTTAAGGGGCATATAGTGGAAAAAGGAATATCATCAAATAAAAACTACACAGAATCATTCTGCCAAACTTCTCTCTGTTCTGTGCATTCATCTAACAGAGTTGAACCTTAATGTTGATTGAGAAGTTCTGAAACACTCTCTCTGTAGAAACTGCAAGCAGACATTCGGAGCACTGAGGGGCCTATAGTGGAAAAAGGAATATCTTCAAATTAAAACTACACAGAAGCATTCTGTGAAACTTCTTTCTGATCTGTGCATTCAGCTAGCAGAGTTGAACCTTACTTTTGGTTGAGGAGTTTTGAAACACCCTTTCTGTAGAAACTGAAGGTGGACATTCAGAGCGCTAAGGGGCCTATAGTGTAAAAAGGAATATCTTCAAATAAAAACTACACAGGATCATTCTGCCAAACTTATTTCTGTTCTGTGCGTTCAGCTAACAGAGTTGAAACTTACTCTTGATTGAGAATTTCTGAAACACTCTTTCTGTAGGAACTGCAAGCGGACATTCGGAGCTCTAAAGGGCAAATAGTGGAAAAAGGAATATCTTTAAATAAAAACTACACAGAATCTTTCTGCGAAACTTCTTTCTGATCTCTGCATTCAACTAACAGAGCTGAACTTTACTGTTGATTCAGAAGTTCTGAAACACTCTTTCTGTAGAAACTACAAGCGAATATTCTGAGCACTATATGTCCTATAGTGGAAAAAGGCATATCTTGAAATAAAAACTACACAGAATCATTCTGCCAAAATTCTTTCTGTTCTGTGCATTCATCTAACAGAGTTGAACCTTACTTTTCATGAAGTTCTGAATGTCTCTTTCTATACAAACTGCAAGCGGACATTCGGAGCGCTACGGGGCCTATAGTGGAAAAAGGAACATCTTCAAACAAAAAGTACACAGAAGCATTCTGCGAAACTTCTTTCTGATCTGTGCATTCAACTAGCATAGTTGAACCTTACTTTTGATTGAGAAGTTGTGAAACTCTCCTTCTGTAGAAACTGCAAGCGGACATTTGGAGCGCTAAGGGGCCTATAGTGGAAACAGGAACATCTTCAAATAAAAACTACACAGAAGCATTCTGCCAAACTTCTTTCTGTTCTGTGCATTCAACTACAGAGTTGAACATTACTTTGATTGAGAAGTTCTGAAACTTTCTTTCTTAAAAATCGCAAGGGGACATTCGGAGCCCTAAGGGGCGTATACTAGAAAAAGGAATATCTTCAAATAAAAACTACACAGAAGCTTTCTTCCAAACTTCTTTCTGTTCTGTGCATTCAACTAACAGAGTTCAACTTTACTGTTCATTGAGGAGTTCTGAAACACTCTTTCTCTAGAAACTGCAAGCGGACATTCTGAGCACTAAGGGGCCCATAGTGGAAAAAGGAATATCTTCAAATTAAAACTACACAGAAGCTTTCTGCCAAACGTCTTTCTGTTCTGTGCATTCAACTAACAGAGTTGAACCTTACTTTTGATTGAGAAGTTCTGAAACTCCCTTTCTGTAGAAACTGCAAGCGGACATTTGGAGCGCTAAGGTACCTATAGTGGAAAAAGTAACCTCTTCAAATAAAAACTACACAGAAGCATTCTGCGAAAGTTCTTTCTGATCTGGGCATTCAACTAGCAGAGCTGAACCTTACTTTTGATTTAGGAGTTTTGAGACACTCTTTCTGTAAAAACTGCAAGGGGACATTCGTAGGGCCATGGAGCCTACAGTGGAAAAAGGAATATCTTCAAATAAAAACTACACAGAATCATTCTGCCAAGCTTCTTTCTGTTCTGTGTATTCAACTAAAAGAGTTGAACCTTACTGTTGATAGAGAAGGTCTGAAACACTCTTTCTATACAAACTGAAAGCGGACATTCTGAGAGCCAAGTTGCTATAGTGGAAAAAGGAATATCTTCAAATAAAAAGTACACAGAAGCATTCTGCGAAACTTCTTTCTGACCTGTGCATTCAAATAACAGAGTTGAACCCTACTTTTGATTGAGATGTTCTGAAACTCTCTTTCTGTAAAAACTGCAAGCAGACATTAGGATCGCTAAGGGGCCTATAGTGGAAAAAGGAATATTTTCAAATTAAAACTACACAGAAGCTTTCTGCCAAACTTCTTTCCTTTCTGTGCACACTACTAACAGAGTTGTACATTACTTTAGATTGAGGAGTTTTGAAAAACTCTTTCTGTAGAAAGTGCAAGGGGATATTCGGAGCGCTAAGGGGCCTGTAGTGGAAAAAGGAATATCTTGAATTAAAAACTACGCAGAATCATTCTGCCAAAGGACATTCTGTTCTGTGCATTCAACTAAAAGGGTTGAAACTTACTGTTGATTGAGAAGTTCTGAAACGCTCTTTCTGTAGAAACTGCAAGCGGACATTCGGAGCCCTAAGGGGCCTATAGTGGAAAAAAGAATATCATCAAACTAAAACTACACAGATTAATTCTGTGAAACTTCTTTCTGTTCTGTGCATTCAACTAGCAGAGTTGAACCTTACTTTTGATTGAGGACGTTTGAAACACCTTTTCTGTAGAAACTGCAAGTGGACATTCGGAGCACTAAGGGGCTTATTGTGGAAAAAGGAATATCTCCAATTAAAAACAACACAGAATCATTCTGCCAAACTTCTTTCTGTTCTGTGCATTCAACTAACAGAGTTGAACCTTACTGTTGATTGAGAAGTTCTGAAGCACTCTTTCTGTAGAAACTGCAAGCAGACATTTGGAGCCCTAAGGTGCCTATAGTGGAAAAAGTAACATCTTCAAATAAAAACTACACAGAAGCATTCTGCGAAAATTCTCTCAGATCTGTGCATTCAACTAGAAGAGTTGAACCTTACTTTTGATTGAGAAGTTGTGAAACTTTGTGTAGAAACTGCAAGCGAACATTAGGAGCGCTAAGGGGCCTATAGTGGAAAAGGTATATATTCCAATAAAAACTACACAGAAGCATTCTGCCAAACTTCTTTCTGTTCAGTGCATTCAACTAACAGAGTTGAACCTTACTGTTGATTGAGAAGTTCTGAAACACTCTTTCTGTAGAAACTGTAAGAGGAAAAACGGAGCACTAAGGGGCCTATAGTGGAAAAAGGAATATCTTCCAATTAAAACTACACAGAAGCATTCTGCGAAACTGCTTTCTGGTCTGTGCATTCAACTAACAGAGCTGAACCTTACTTTTGATTGAGAAGTTCTGAAACTATTTTTCTGTAGAAACTGCAAGCAGATATTCGGAGCTCTATGGGACCTACATTGGAAAAAGATATATCTTCTAATAAAAACTACACAGAAGCTTTTTGCGAAAATCCTTTCTGATCTGGGCATTCAACTAGCAGAGTTGAACCCTACTTTTGATTGAGAAGTTGTGAAATCCCCTTTCTGTAGAAACTGCAAGCAGACATTCGGAGCGCTAAGGGGCCTATAGTGGAAAAAGGAATATCATGAAATAAAAACTACACAGAAGCATTCTGCCAAACTTCTTTCTGTTCTGGGCATTCAACTAACAGAGTTGAACTTTACTTTTGATTGAGAAGTTATGAAACACTCCTTCTGTAGAAACTGCAAGCGGACACTCGGAGCGCTAAGGGGCCTATAGTGGAAAAAGGAATATCATCAAATAAAAACTAAACAGAAGCATTCTGCCAAACTTCTTTCTGTTCTGTGCATTCAACTAACAGAGTTGAACCTTACTGTTGATTGAGAAGTTCTGAAAACCTCTTTCTGTAGAAACTGCAAGCGGACATTCCGAGCACTAAGGGGCCTATAGTGGAAAAAGGAATATCTTTGAAATATAATCTACACAGAATCATTCTACCAAACATCTTTCTGTTCTGTGCATTCAGCTCAGAGAGTTGAAACTTATTGTTGAAAGAGAAGTTCTAAATGTCCCTTTCTGTACAAACTGCAAGCGGACATTCGGATCACTGTGGGGCCTATAGTGGAAAAAGTAATATCTTCAAATTAAAGCTACATAGAAGCATTCTGTGTAACTTCTTTCTGATCTGTGCATTCCACTAGCAGAGTTGAACCTTACTTTTGATTGAGGAGTTTTGAAACACTCTTTCTGTAGAATGTGCAAGGGGACAATCGGAGAGCTAAGGGGCCTGTAGTGGAAAAAGCATTATCTTGAATTAAAAACTACACAGAATCATTCTGAAAACTTCTTTCTGTTCTGGGCATTCAACTAAGAGAGTTGAACCTTACTGTTGATTGAGAAGTTCTGGAAAACTCTTTCTGTAGAAACTGCAAGCGGACATTCGCAGCACTAAGGGGCCTATAGTCGAAAAAGGGATACCTTGAAATAAAACTTATACAGAATCATTCGGCCAAACTTCTTTCTTTTCTCTGCATTCATGTAACAGAGATGAACCTTACTTTTGATTGTGAAGTTCTGAAACTCTCTTTCTGTAGAAAGTGCAAGCGGACATTTGGAGCTCTAAGGGGTCTCTAGTGGAAAAAGGATCATCTTCAAATAAAAACTACACAGAAGCATTCTTCGAAACGTCTTTCTGATCTGTGCATTCAACTAGCAGATTTGAACCTTACTTTTGATTGAGGAGTTGTGAGGCTATCTTTCTGTAGAAACTGCAAGCGGTCATTCTGAGGGCTAAGGGGCCTATAGTGGAAAAAGGCATATCTTCAAATAACAACTACACAGAATCATTCTGCCAAACTTCTTTCTGTTCTGTGCAATCAACTAGCAGAGATCAACCTTACTTTTGATTCAGGAGTTTTGAAACACTCTTTCTGTAGAAACTGCAAGGGGACATTCGGAGCGCTTAGGCGCATATAGTGGAAAAAGGAATATCTTCAAATAAAAACTACACAGAATCATTCTTCTAAACTTCTTTCTGTTCTGTGCATTCAACTAACAGTGTTGAACCCTAGTGTTGATAGAGAAGTTCTGAAACACTCTTTCTGTAGAAACTGCAAGCGGACATTCGGAGCCCTAAGGGGCCTATAGTGGAAAAAGGAATATCTTCCAATTAAAACTACACAGAAGCATTCTGTGAAACATCTTTCTGGTCTCTGCATTCAACTAGCCGAGTTGAACCTTACTTTTGATTGAGGAGTTTTGAAACACTCTTTCTGTAGAAACTGCAAATGGATATTCGGAGCACAAAGGGGCTTACAGTGGAAAAGGGAATATCTTCAAATAACAACTACACAGAATCATTCTTGCAAACTTCTTTCCGTTCTGTGCATTCAACTAACAGAGTTGAGCCCTATTGTTGATGGAGAAGTTCTTAAACTCTCTTTCTGTAGAAACTGCAAGCCGATATTCGGAGCGCTAAGGGGCCTATGGTGGAAAAAGTAGTATCTTCAAATAAAAATTACACAGAAGCATTCTGGGAAACTTCTTTCAGATGTGTGCGTTCCACTAACAGAGTTGAAACTTACTGTTGATTGAGAATTTCTAAAACACTCTTTCTGTAGAAACTGCAAGCGGACATTTGGAGTTCTAAGGGGCCAATAGTGGAAAAAGATATATCTTCAAATTAAAACTACAAAGAAGCATTCTGTGAAACTACTTTCTGATCTGTGCATTCAACTAGCAGAGTTGATCCTTACTTTTCATTCAGGAGTTTTGAAACACTCCTTCTGTAGAACGTGCAAGTGGACACTCAGAGCGCTAAGGGGCCTATAGTGGAAAAGGAATATCTTCAAATAAAAACTACACAGAAGCATTCTGCTAAACTTCTTTCTGATCTGGGAATTTAGCTAACAGATTAGAAACTTACTTTTGATTGAGAAGTTCTGAAACTCTCTTTCTGTAGAAGCTCCAACGGACATTCCGAACGCTAAGGGGCCTAGGGGAAAAAAGGAATATCTTCAAATAAAAACTACACAGAAGCATTCTGTGAAACTACTTTCTGATCTGTGCATTCAACTCGCAGAGTTAAACCTTACTTTTGATTTAGGAGTTTTGAAACACTCCTTCTGGAGAAACTGCAAGGGGACATTCGGAGCGCTATGGAGCCTATAGTGGAAAAAGTCATATCTTCAAATCAAAACTACACAGAATCATTCTGCCAAACTTCTTTCTGTTCCGTGCATTCAACTAACAGAGCTGAACATTACTGTTGATTGTTAAGTTCTGAAACACTCTTTCTGTAGAAACTGCAAGCGGACATTCCGGGCGTTAAGAGGTATATAGCCGAAAAAGGAATTTATTCAAATAAAAACTGCACAGAAGCATTCTGTGAAACTTCTTTCTGTTCTGTTCATTCAACTAGCAGAGTTGAACCTTACTTTTGATTGAGGACTTTTGAAACACCTTTTCTGTAGAAACTGCAAGTGGACATTCGGAGAACTAAAGGGCTTATTGTGGAAAAAGGAATATCTTCAAATAACAACTACGCAGAATCACTATGCCAAACTTCTTTCTGTTCTGTGCATTCAACTAACAGAGTTGAACCCTACTGTTGATTGAGAAGTTCTGAAACATTCTTTCTGTAGAAACTGCAAGCAGACATTCTGAGCGCTAAGGTGCCTATAGTGGAAAAATTAACCTCTTCAAATAAAAACTACACAGAAGCATTCTGCGAAACTTCTCTCAGATCTGTGCATTCAACTAGCAGAGTTGAACCTTACTTTTGATTGAGAAGTTGCTAAACTCTCTTTCTGTAGAAACTGCAGGCGAACATTAAGAGCGCTAAGGGGCCTATAGTGGAAAAAGGAATATCTTCAAATAAAAACTACACAGAAGCATTCTGCCAAACCTCTTTCTGTTCTGTGTATTCCATTAACAGAGTTGGACCTTACTGTTGACTGAGAAGTTCTGAAGCTCTCTTTCTGTAGAAACTGCAAGATGACATTCGGAGCGCTAAGGGGCCTATAGTGGAAAAAGTAATATCTTCAAATAATAACTACACAGATTCATTATGCCAAACTTCTTTCTGTTCTGTGCATTCAACTAACAGAGTTGAACCTTACTGTTGATTGAGAAGTTCTGAAACACTCTTTCTGTCGAAACCGCAAACGGACATTTGGAGCACTAAGGGGCCTACAGTGGAAAAAGGAATATCTTCAAATTAAAACTACACAGAAGCATTCTGCGAAACTTCTTTCACATCTGTACGTTCCACTAACAGAGTTGAACCTTACTTTTGATTGAGAAGTTGTGAAACTCTCTTTCTTTAGAAACTGCAAGCGGACACTCGGAGCGCTAAGGGGACTATAGTGGAAAAAGGAATATCTTCAAATTAAAACTACACAGAAGCATTCTGCGAAACTGCTTTCTAGTCTGTGCATTCAACTAACAGAGCTGAACCTTACTTTTAATTGAGAAGGTCTGAAACTCTTTTTCTGTAGAAACTGCAAGCTGACATTCCGAGCTCTATGGGGCCTATATTGGAAAAAGAAATATCCTCTAATAAAAACTACACAGAAACATTTTGCGAAACTTCTTTCTAATCTAGGCATTCAAATAGCAGAGATGAACCTTAGATTTGATTTATGAGTTTTGAAACACACTTTCTTTAGACACTACATGGGGACATTCGGAGAGCTATGGGGCCTACAGCAGTAAAAGGAATATCTTCAAATAAAAAATACCCAGAATCATTCAGCGAAACATGTTTCTGTTCTGTGCATTCAACTAACAGAGTTCAATCTTACTGTTGATTGAGAAGTTCTGAAACACTCTTTCTGTAGAAAGTGCAAGCAGACATTCGTGGCGCTAAGAGGCCTATAGTGGAAAAAGAATTATTTTAAAATAAAAACTACACAGAAGCATTCTGCCAAGCTTCTTTCTGTACTGTGCATTCCACTAACCGAGTTGAACCCTACTGTTGATTGAGAAGTTCTGAAACTCTCTTTCTGTAGAAAGTGCAAGCGGACATTCGGAGCGCTGAGGGGCCTATGGTGGAAAAAGTAGTATTTCAAATAAAAACTACACAGAAGCATTCTGTGAACCTTCTTTCAGATCTGTGCGTTCCACTAACAGAGTTGAACCTTACCTTTGATTGAGAAGTTCTGAAAATCTCTTTCTGTAGAAACTGCAAGCGGACACTCCGGACGTTAAAGTGCATGTAGTGGAAAAAAGGAATATCTTCAAATAAAAACTATACAAAATCATTCTGCCAAACTTCTTTCTGTTCTGTGCTTTCAACTAACAGGGTTGAACTTTACTGTTGTTTGAGAAGTTCTGAAAACAGTCTTTCTGTAGAAAGTGCAAGCAGACATACGGAGCGCTATGGGGCCTATAGTGGAAAAAGGAATATCTTGAAATAAAAACTACACAGAAGCATTCTGCGAAACTTCTTTCTGATCTGTGCATAAAACTAGCAGACTTGAACCTTACTTTTGATCTAGGAGATTTGATACACTCTTCCTGTAGAACCTGCTAGAGGATATTCCGAGAGCCATGCGTCCTATAACAGAAAAAGGAATAACTTCAAATAAAAATTACACAGAATCATTCTGCCAAACTTCTTTCTGTTCTTGCGTTCAACTAACAGACGTGAACCTTACTTTTGATGGAGAAGTTATGAAACACCCTTTCTGTAGAAACTGCAAGCGGACATTCAGAGTACTAAGGGGCCTATGGTGGAAAAAGGAATATCTTCAAATAAAAACTACACAGGATCATTCTGCCAAACATATTTTTCTTCCGTGGCTTCCACTAACAGAGTTGAAACTTACTGTTGATTCAGAATTTCTGAAACACTCTTTATGTAGAAACTGCAAGTGGACATTGGGAGCTCTAAGGGGCAAATAGTGGAAAAAGGAGTATCATCAAATTGAAACTACACAGAAGCATTCTGCCAAACTTCTTTCAGTTCTGTGCATTAAACTAAAGGAGTTGAACCTTACTTTTCATTGAGAAGTTCTGAAACTCTCTTTCTGTAGAAACTGTAAGCTGACATTCGGAGAACTGAGGGGCCTACAGTGGAAAATGGAATATCTTCAAATTAAAACTACACAGAACATTGTGTGAAACTTCTTTCTGATCTGTGCATTCAACTAGCACAGTTGAAACTTAGTTTTGATTGAGAAGTTCTGAAACTCTCTTTCCGTAGAAACTGCAAGCGGACATTCTGAGCTCTAAGGGGCCTATAGTGGAGAAAGGAATATCTTCAAATAAAAACTACACGGAAGCATTCTGCGAAACTTCTTTCTGATCTGTGCATTCAGCTAGCAGAGTTGAACCTTACGTTTCATTGAGGAATTTTGAAACACTGTATCTGTAGAAACTGCAAGGGGACATTCGGAGCGCTAAGGGGCCTATAGTGGAAAAAGGAATATCTTCAAATACAAACTACACAGATTCATTCTGCCAAACTTCTTTCTGCTCTCTGCATTCAACTAACACTGTTGAACCTTACTGTTGATTGAGACGTTCTGAAACACTCTTTCTGTAGAAACTGCAGTGAACATTCGGAGCACTATGGGGCCTATAGTGGAAAAAGGAATATCTTGAAATAGAAACTACACAGAATCATTCTGCCAAACTTCTTTCTGTTCTGTGCATTCATCTAACAGAGTTGAAACTTACTTTTCATTGAGAAGTTCTAAATGTCTCTTTCTGTACAAACTGCAAGCGGATATTCGGATCACTGAGGGGCCTATAGTGGAAAAAGGGATATCTTCAAATAAAAACTACACAGAAGCAGTCTGTGAAATTTCTTTCTGATCTGTGCATAAAACTAGCCGACTTGAACCTTACTGTTGATTGGGAACTTCTCAAACACTCTTTCTGTAGAAACTGCAAGCGTATATTCGGAGCGCTAAGGTGCCTACAGAGGAAAAAGATATATCTTAAAATTAAAACTACGCAGAATCATTCTGCCAAACTTCTATCTGTTCTGCGCGTTCGACTAGCAGACTTGAGCCTTACTTTTGATTCAGGAGTTTTGAAACACTCTTTCTGTTGAAAGTGCAGGTGGACATTCTGCGCGCTAAGAGGCCTATAGTGGAAAAAGGAATATCTTGAATTAAAAACTACACAGAATCATTCTGCAAACTTCTTTCTGTTCTGTGCAATCAACTAAGAGAGTTGAACCTTACTTTTCATTGAGAAGTTCTGAAATTCTCTTTCTGTACAAACTGCAAGCGGATCTTCGGAGCACTAAGGGGCCTATAGTGGAAAAAGGAATATCTTCAAATAAAAACTACACAGAAGCTTTCTGCGATACTTCTTTCTGATCTGTACATTCAGCTAACAGAGTTGAAACTTACTTTTGATTGACAAGTTCTGAAACACCCTTTCTGTGGAAACTGCTAGTGGACATTCGGAGCGCTAAGGGGCCTAGAGTGGAAAAAGAAATATGTCCAAATAAAAACTACACAGAGGCATTCTGCGAAACTCCTTTCTGATCTGTGCATACAACTAGCAGACTTGAACCTTACTTTTGATTTAGGAGTTTTGAAACACTCTTTTTGTAGAAACTGCAAGGGGACATTCGGAGCGTTACGGGGCTCATAGTGGAAAAAGGAATATCTTCAAATAAAAACTACACAGAATCATTCTGCCAAACTTCTTTCTATTCTGTGCCTTCAACTAACGTATGTGAACCTTACTTTTCATTGAGAAGTTCTGAAACTCTCTTTCTGTACAAACTGCAAGCGGACATTCGGAGAGCTAAGCTGCCTATACTGGAAAAAGGAACATTTTCAAATGAAAAGCACACAGAAGCATTCTACGAAACTTCTTTCTGATCTGTGCATAAAACTAGCAGATTGGAACATTACTTGTGATTGAGAAGTTGTGAAACTCCCTTTCTGTAGAAACTGCATGCGGACATTCAGAATGCTAAGGGGCCTATGGTGGAAAACGGAATATCTTCAAATAACAACTACACAGAGTCATTCTGCGAAGCTTCTTTCTGTTCTGTGCATTCAACTAATGGAGTTGAACCTTACTTTTGATTGATAAGTTCTGAAGCTTTCTTCTGTAGAAACTGCAAGCGGACATTCAGAGCGCTAAGGGGCCTATAGTGCAAAAAGAAATATCTTCAAATAAAAATTACACAGAAGTATTCTGCGAAACTTTTTTCTGATCTGTGCATTCAACTAGGAGAGTTGAACCTTACTTTTGATTCAGGAGTTTTGAAACACTCTTTCTGTAGAAATTGCAAGGGGATATTCAGAGCGCTAAGGGGCCTGTAGTAGAAAAAGATATATCTTCAAATAAAAACTACACGGAATCATTCTGCCAAATTTCTTTCTGTTCTGTTCATTCAACTAACAGAGATGAAACTTCCCGTTGATTGAGAATTTCTGAAACACCCTTTCTGTAGAAACTGCAAGCGGACATTCGGAGCGTTAAAATGCCTATAGTGGAAAAAGTAATATCTTCATTAAAAACTACACAGAATCATTCTGCCAAACTCCTTTCTGTTCTGTGAATTCAACTAACAGAGTTGAACCTTACAGTTAACTGAGAAGTTCTGAAACACTCTGTCTGTGGAAACTGCAAGCGGATATTCGGAGCGATAAGGGGCCTATAATGGAAAAAGGAATATCTTCAAATAAAAACTACACGGGATGATTCTGCCAAACTTATTTCTGTTCCGTGCGTTCAACTAACAGAGTTGAAACTTATTGTTGATTCAGAATTTCTGAAACACTCTTTCTGTAGAAACCGAAAGTGGACATTCGCAGCTCTAAGGGGCAAATAGTGGAAAAAGGAATATCTTCAAATTGAAACTATACAGAAGTATTCTGCCAAACTTCTTTCAGTTCTCTCCTTTAAACTAACGGACTTGAACCTTACCTTTCATTGAGAAGTTCTGACACTCTCTTTCTGTACAAACTGCAAGGGGACATCCGAGCGCTAAGTTGCCTATAGTGGAAAAAGTAACATCTTCAAATAAAACTACACAGAAGCATTCTGCGAAACTACTTTCTGTTCTGTGCATTCAACTAACAGAGTTGAACCTTACTGTTCATTGAGAAGTTCTGAAACACACTTTCTGTAGAAACTGCAGGCGGACATTCGGAGAGCTAAGGGGCATAGAGTGGAAAAAGGAAAATCTCCAAATAAAAAGTACACAGAAGATTTCTGCGAAACTTCTTTCTGATCTGTGCATTCAAATAACAGAGTTGATACTTACTTTTGATTGAGAAGTTCTGAAACTGTCTTTCTGTAGGAACTGCAAGTGGACATACGGAGCGCAAAGGGGCCTGTAGTGGAAAAAGAAATATCTTCAAATTAAAACTACACAGAAGATTTCTGCCAAACTTCTATCTGTTCTGTGCACACAACTAACAGAGTTGAACCTTACTGTTGATTGAGAAGCTCTGAAACCCTCTTTATGTAGAACCTGCATGGGGACATTCGGAGCGCTATGGAGCCTACAGTGGAAAAAGGCATATCTTCAAATAAAAACTACACGGAATCATTCTGCCAAACTTCTTTCTGTTCCGTGGATTCAACTAACAGAGTTGAACCTTAATGTTGATTGTTAAGTTCTGAAAGACTCTTTCTGCAGAAACTGCAAGCGGACATTCCGGACGTTAACGGGCAAATAGTGGAAAAAGGAATATCTTCAAACAAACACTTCACAGAAGCATTCTGCCATACTTCTTTCTGTTCTGTGCTTTCAACTTACAGATTTCATCCTTACTGTTGATTGAGAAGTTCTGAAACACTCTTTCTGTAGAAACTGCAAGCGGACATTCGGAGCACTGAGGGGCCTAGAGTGGAAAAAGGAATATCTTCAAATTAAAACTACACAGAAACTTTATGTGAAACTGCTTTCTGATCTGTGCATTCAACTAACATAGCTGAACTTTACTGTTGATAGAGAAGTTCTGAAACACTCTTTCTGTAGAAACTGCAAGCAGACATTCGGAGCACTAAGGTGCCTATAGTGGAAAAAGAAACATATTCAAATAAAAACTACAAAGAAGCATTCTGCGAAACTTCTTTCTTATCTGTGCATTCAACTAGCAGAGATGAACCTTAATTTGATTGAGAAGTTGTGAAACTCTCTTTCTTTAGAAACTGTAAGTGGACAATAAGACCACTAAGTGGCCTATACTGGAAAAAGGAATATCTTCAACTAACTACTACACAGAATCATTCTGCCAAACTTCTTTCTGTTCTGTGTGCTCAACTAACAGAGTAGAACTTCACTTTTCTTTGGGAAGTTCTGAAACTCTCTTTCTGTACAAACTGCATGCGGACATTCTGAGCGCTAAGGTGCCTATAGTGGAAAAAGAAACATCTTCAAATAGAAACTACACAGAAGCATTCTGCGAAACTTCTTTCTGATCTGTGCATTCAACTAGCAGATTTGAACCTTACTTTTGATTGAGAAGTTGTGAAACTCTTTTTCTGCAGAAACTGCCAGCGGATATTCAGAGCGCTAAGGGGCCTATAGTGGAAAAAGGAATATATTCAAATAAAAACTACACAGAAGCATTCTGCGAAATTTCTTTCTGATCTGTGCTTTCAACTAACAGAGTTCAACCTTAGTTTTGATTGAGAATTTCTGAATCACCATTTCTTTAGAAACTGCAAGCGCACATTCGAAGCACTATGGGGCTAATAGTGGAAGCAGAAACATCTTCAAATAGAAACTACACAGAAGCATTCTGCGAAACACCTTTCTGATCTGTGCATTCATCTAGCAGATTTGAACCTTACTTTTGATTGAGAAGTTGTGAAACTCTCTTTCTGTAGAAACTGCCAGTGGATATTCAGAGCGCTGAGGGGCCTATAGTGGAAAAGGGAATATATTCAAATTAAAACTACACAGAAGCATTCTACCAATCTTCTTTCTGTTCTGTGCATTCAACTAACAGATTTGAAACTTACTTTTCATTGAGAAGTTCTGAAACTCTCTTTCTGTACAAACTGCAATCGTACATTTGGAGCGATAAGGTGCCTATAGTGGAAAAAGTTACATCTTCAAATAAAACTACACAGAAGCATTCTGTGAAACGTCTTTCTGAACTGTGCATTCAACTAGCAGAGTTGAACCTTACTTTTGATTGAGAAGTTGTGAAACTCCCTTTCTGTAGAAACTGCAGGCAGACATTCCTAGCGCTAAGGGGCATATAGTGAAAAAAGAAATATTTTAATATAAAAACTACACAGAAGCATTCTGCCAAGCTTCTTTCTGTTCTGTGCATTCAACTAACAGAGTTGAACCTTACATTTGACTGAGAAGTTCTGAAACTCTCTTTCTGTAGAAACTGCAAGCGGATATTCGGAACGCTAAGGGAACTATGGTGGAAAAAGGAGTATCTTCAAATAAAAACTACACAGAAGCATTCCGCGAAACTTCTTTCAGATCTGTGCGTTCAACTAACAGAATTGAAAGTTACTGATGATTGAGAATTTGTGAAACACTCTTTCTGTAGAAACTGCAAGAGGACATTCGGAGCTCCAAGGGGCCAATACTGGAAAAAGTTATATCTTCAAATTAAAACTACAAAGAAGCATTCTGTGAAACTTCTTTGTGATCTGTGCATTCAACAAACAGGGTTGAACCTTACCTTTCATTGAGAAGTTCTGAAACTCTCTGTACAAACTGCAAGCGGACATTAGGGGCTCTAGGGTTCCTATAGTGGAAAAAGTAACATCTTCAAATAAAAACTACACAGAAGCATTCTGTGAAACTTCTTTCAGAACTCTGCATACAACTAGCAGAATTGAACCTTACGTTTGATTGAGAAGATGTGAAACTCCCTTTCTGTAGAATCTGCAAGCAGACATTCGAAGCGCTAAGGGGCATATAGTGGAAAAAGAAATATTTTCAAATAAAAACTACACAGAACCATTCTGCCAAGCTTCTTTCTTTTCTGTGCATTCAACTAAAGGAGTTGAACCATACTTTTGATTGAGAAGTTTTGAAACTCTCTTGCTGTAGAAACTGCAAGCGGACATTCAGAGTGCTAAGGGGCCTATAGGGGAAAAAGGCTTATCTTCAAATAAAAACTACAGAGAATCATTCTGCCAAACTTCTTTCTGTTCTGTGCATTCAACTAACAGAGTTGAACCTTACTGTTGATTGTTAAGTTCTGAAACACTCTTTCTGCAGAAACTGCAAGCGGACATTCCGGACGTTAACGGGCAAATAGTGGAAAAAGGAATATCTTCAAATAAACACTACACAGAAGCATTCTGCCATACTTCTTTCTGTTCTGTGCTTTCAACTAACAGATTTGATCCTTACTGTTGATTGAGAAGTTCTGAAACACTCTTTCTGTAGAAACTGCAAGCAGACATTCGGAGCACTGAGGGGCCTAGAGTGGAAAAAGGAATATCTTCAAATTAAAACTACACAGAAACTTTATGTAAAACTGCTTTCTGATCTGTGCATTCAACTAACATAGCTGAACTTTACTGTTGATTGAGAAGTTCTGAAACACTCTTTCTGTAGAAACTGCAAGCAGACATTCGGAGCACTAAGGTGCCTATAGTGGAAGAAGGAATATCTTGAAATAAAAACTACACAGAATCATTCTTCAAACGTCTTTCTGTTCTGTGCATTCAACTAACAGATTTGAACCTTACTTTTGATGGAGAAGTTCTGAAACTCTCTTTCTGTAGAAACTGCAAGCGGACATTTGGAGCGTTAAGGGGCCTATAGAGGAAAAAGAAAAATATTCAAATAAAAACAACACAGAAGCATTCTGCGAAACTTCTTTCTTATCTGTGCATTCAACTAGCAGAGATGAACCTTACTTTTGATTGAGAAGTTGTGAAACTCTCTTTCTTTAGAAACTGCAAGTGGATATTAAGAGCACTAAGTGGCCAATAGTGGAAAAAGGAATATCTTCAAAAAACTACTACACAGAATCATTCTGCCAAACTTCTTTCTGTTCTGTGCACTCAACAAACAGAGTAGAACTTTCCTTTTCTTTGGGAAGTTCTGAAACTCTCTTTCTGTGCAAACTGCATGCGGACATTCTGAGCGCTAATGTGCCTGTAGTGGAAAAAGAAACATCTTCAAATAGACACTACACAGAAGCATTCTGCGAAACTTCTTTCTGATCTGTGCATTCAACTAGCAGATTTGAACCTTACTTTTGATTGAGAAGTTGTGAAACTCTCTTTCTGTAGAAACTGCCGGCGGATATTCAGAGCGCTAAGGGGCCTATAGTGGAAAAAGGAATATACTCAGATAAAAACTACACAGAAGCATTCTGCGAAATTTCTTTCTTATCTGTGCCTTCGACTAACAGAGTTCAACCTTAGTTTTGATTGAGAATTTCTGAAACACCATTTCTATAGAAACTGCAAGCGGACATTCTAAGCACTAAGGGGCCAATAGTGGAAAAAGGGATATCTTCAAATTAAAACTACACAGAAGCATTCTGTGAAAATTCTTTCTCTTCTCTGCATTCAACTAGCAGAGTTGAATCATACTTTTGATTGAGGAGTTTCGAAACACTCTTTCTGTAGAAACTGCAAGTGGATATTCAGAGCACTAAGGGGCTTATAGTGGAAAAAGTAATATCTTCAAATAATAAGTACACAAAATCATTCTGCCAAACATCTTTCTGCTCTGTGCATTAAACTAACAGAGTTGAACCCTACTGTTGATTGAGAAGTTCTGAAAAACACTTTCTGTAGAAACTGAAAACGGAAATTCCCAGCGCTATGGGGCCTATAGTGGAAAAAGTAATATCTTCAAATAAAAACAACACAGAAGCATTCTGCGAAACTTCTTTCACATCTGTGCATTCAACTAGCAGTGTTGAACCTTACTTTTCATTGAGAAGTTGCGGAACTATCTTTCTGTAGAAACTGCAGGTGGACATTCGGATCACTAAGGGGCCTATAGTGGAAAAAGGAATATCTAAAAATAAAAACTACACATAAGAATTCTGCCAAACTTCTTCTGTTCTGTGCATTCCACTAAAAGAGCTGAACCTTACTTTTGATTGCGAAGTTCTGAACTCTCTTTCTGTAGAAACTGCAAGCGGACATTCTGAGCGCTAAGGGGCCTATAGTGGAAAAAGGAATATCCTCAAATAAAAACTACATAGATTCATTCTGCCAAAATTCTTTCCATTCTGTGCATTTAACTAACATAGTTGAACCTTACTGTTGATTGAGACGTTCTGAAACACTCTTTCTGTAAAAACTGCTGCGAACATTCTGAGTGCTAGGTGGCCTATGTTGTAAAAAGGAATATCTTGGATTGAAAACTACACAGAATCATTCTGCCAAACGCCTTTCTGTTCTGTGCATTCAACTAACATAGTTGAACCTTAGTTTTGATTGAGAAGTTCTGAAACTCTCTTTCTGTAGAAACAGCAAGCAGAAATTTGGAGGGCTAAGGGGCCTATAGTGGACAAAGGAACATCTTCAAATAAAAACTACACAGAAGCATTCTGTGAAATTTCTTCCTGATCTATGCATTCAACTAGCAGAGTTGAACCTTACTTTTCATTGAGGAGTTTTGAAACACTCTTTCTGTAGAAAGTGTAAGTGGACATTCGGAGCGCTAAGGGGCCTATAGTGGGAAAAGGAATATCTTCAAATAAAAACTACACAGAATCATTCTGCCAAACTTCTTTCTCATCTGTACATTGAACTAGTAGTGTTGAACCTTACTTTTGATTGAGGAGTTTTGAAACACTCTTTCAGTAGAAACTGCAAGTGGACATTCGGAGCACAAAGGGGCTTATAGAGGTAAAAGGAGTATCATGAAATAAAAACTACACAGAATCATTCTGTGAAACTACTTTCTGTTCTCTCCATTCAACTAACAGAGAGGAAACTTAATTTGATTGAGAAGTTCTGAAACTCTCTTTCTGTAGAAAGTGCAAGCGGACATTTTGAGCGCTAAGGGGCCTCTAGTGGAAAAAGGAACAACTTCAAATAAAAACTACAGAGAAGCATTCTGCAAAACTGCTTTCTGATCTGTGCATTCAACTAGCCGAGTTTAACCCTGCTTTTGCTTTAGGAGTTTTGAAACCCTCTTTCTGGAGAAACTGCAAGGGGACATTCGGACCTCTATGGAGCCTATAGTGGAAAAAGGCATATCTTCAAATAAAAACTACACAGAATCATTCTGCCAAACTTCTTTCTGTTCCGTGCATTCAACTAACAGAGTTGAACCTTACTGTTGACTGTTAATTTCTGAAACACTCTTTCTGTAGAAACTTCAAGCGGACATTCCGGGCGTTAAGGGGCATAGAGTAGAAAAAGGAATATCTTCAAATAAAAACTACACAGAAGCATTCTGCCAAACTTCTTTCTGTTCTGTGCATTCAACTAACAGATTTGAACCATACTGTTGATTGAGAAGTTCTGAAACACTCTTTCTGTAGAAACTGCAAGCGGACATTCAGAGCCCTGAGGGGCCTACAGTGGAAAAAGGAATATCTTCCAATTAAAACTAAACAGAAGCATTCTGTGAAACTTCTTTCTGATATGTGCATTCAACTAGCAGAGTTGAACCTTACTATTGATTGAGGAGCTTTGAAACACTCTTTCTGTAGGAAGTGCAAGGGGACATTTGGAGCGCTAAGGGGCCTGTATTGGAAAAAGGAATATCTTGAATTAAAAACTACACAGAATCATTCTGCCAAAATTCTTTCTCTTCTGTGCATTCATCTAACAGAGTTGCACGTTACTTTTCATTGAGAAGTTCTGAATGTCTCCTTCTGTACAAACTGGAAGCGGACATTCGGAGAGCTAAGGTGCCTATAGTGGAAAAAGGAACGCCTTCAAATAAAAAGGACACGGAAGAATTCTGGGAAACATCTTTCAGATCAGTGCAATCAACTAACAGAGTTGAACCTTACTTTTGATTGAAAAGTTCTGAAACTCTCTTTCTGTAGAAACTGCAAGCGGACATACGGAGCACTAAGGGGCCTATAGTGGAAAAAGGAATATCTTCAAATAAAAACTACACAGAATCATTCTGCGAAACTTCTTTCTGATCTGTACATTCAAGTAACAGAGTTGAACCTTACTTTTGATTGAGAAGTTCTGAAACTCTCTTTCTGTAGAAACAGCAAGAAGACAATGGGAGCACTAAGGGGCCTATAGTGGAAAAAGGATTATCTTTAAATAAAAACTACACAGAATCATTCTGCCAAACTTCTTTCTGTTCTGTGCATTCATCTAACAGAGTTGAACCTAACTTTTCATTGAGAAGTTCTAAATGTCTCTTTCTGTACAAACAGCAAGCTGACATTAGGAGCGCTAAGGGGCCTATAGTGGAAAAAGGAATATCTACAAACAAAAACTACAGAGAAGCATTCTGACAAACTTCTTTCTGTTCTGTGCATTCCACTAACAGAGTTGAACCTTACTTTTGATTGAGAAGTTCTGAAACTCTCTTTCTGTTGAAACTGCCACCGGACATTCGGAGCACTAAGGAGTCTATAGTGGAAAAAGGAATATCTTCAAATAAAAACTACACAGATTCATTCTACCAAACTTCTTTCCGTTCTATGCATTCAACTAACAGAGTTGAAACTTACTGTTGATTGAGAAGTTCTGAAACACTCTTTCTGTAGAAACTGCAGCGGACATTCCGAGCACTAAGGGGCCTATAGTGCAAAAAGGAATATCTTCAAATTAAAACTACACTGAAGCAGTCTGTGAAACTTCTTTCTCATCTGTGCATTCAAGTAGCAGTGTTCAAACTTACTTTTGATTGAGGAGTTTTGAAACACTCAGTAGAAACTGCAAGTGGACATACGGAGCACTAAGGGGCTTAGAGTGGTAAAAGGAATATCTTGAAATAAAAACTACACAGAATCGTTCTGCCAAACTTCTTTCTGTTCTGTGCATTCAACTAACAGAGTTGAAACTTACTGTTGATTGAGAAATTCTGAAACACTCTTTCTGTAGAAATTGCAAGCGGACATTCCGAGCTCTAAGGGTTAAATAGTGGAAAAAGGAATATCTTCAAATTAAAAATAAACAGAAGCATTCTACCAATCTTCTTTCTGTTCTGTGCATTCAACTAACAGATTTGAACCTTACCTTTCATTGAGAGGTTCTGAAACTCTCTTTCTGTACAAACTGCAATCGGACATTCGGAGCGTTAAGGTGCCTATAGTGGAAAAAGTTACATCTTCAAATAAAACTACACAGAAGTATTCTGTGAAACTTCTTTCTGAACTGTGCATTCAACTAGCAGAGTTGAACCTTACTTTTGATTGAGAAGTTGTGAAACTCTCTCTCTGTAGAAACTGCAAGCGGACATTCGGATCCCTGAGGGGCCTGTAGTGGAAAAACGAATATCTTCAAATTAAAACTACACAGAAGCAGTCTGTGAAACTTCTTTCTCATCTGTACATTGAACTAGCAGTTTTGAAACTTACTTTTGATTGAGGAGTTTTGAAACACTCTTTCAGTAGAAACTGCAAGTGGAAATTCGGAGCACTAAGGAGCTTATAGTGGTAAAAGGTATATCTTGAAATAAAAACTACACAGAATCATTCTGCCAAACTTCTTTCTCTTCTGTGTATTCAACTAACAAAGCTGAACCTTACTGTTGACTGAGAATTTCTGAAACACTCTCTGTAGAAATTGCAAACGGACATTCCGAGCTCTAAGGGGTAAATAGTGGAAAAAGGAATATCTTCAAATTAAAACTACACAGAAGCATTCTGCCAAACTTCTTTCTGTTCTGTGCATTCAACGAACAGATTTGTACCTTACCTTTCATTGAGAAGTTCTGAAACTCTGTTTCTGTTCAAACGTCAAGCAGATATTCCGAGCGCTAAGGTGCCTATATTGGAAAAAGAAACAACTTCAAATAAAAACTACACAGAAGCATTCTGCGAAACTTCTTTCCTAACTGTGCATTCAACTAGCAGAGATGAACCTTACTTTTGATTGAGAAGTTGTGAAACTGCCTTTCTGTAGAGACTGCAAGCAGACATTCGTGGCGCTGAGAGGCCTATAGTGGAAAAAGAATTATTTTCAAATAAAAATTACACAGAAGAATTCTGCCAAGCTTCTTTCTGTATTGTGCATTCAACTGACAGAGTTGAACCCTACTGTTGATTGAGAAGTTCTGAAACTCTCTTTCTGTAGAAACTGAAAGCAGACATTCGGAGCGCTGAGGGGCCTACGGTGGAAAAAGTAGTATCTTCAAATAAAAATTACACAGAATCATTCTGCGAAACCTCTTTCTGTTCTGTGCATTCAACTAACAGATATGAACCTTACTTTTTATTGAGAAGTTGTGAAACTCTCTTTCTGTAGAAACTGCAAACGGACATTCGGAGCGCTAAGGGCCCTATGCTGAAAAAGACATATCTTCAAATAAAAACTACACAGAATCATTCTGCCAAACTTCTTTCTGTTCCGTGCATTCAACTAACAGAGTTGAATCTTACTGTTGATTGTTAAGTTCGGAAGCACTCTTTCTGTAGATACTGCAAGTGGACATTCTGGGCGTTAAGGGGCCTATAGTGGACAAAGGCGTATCTCAAATAAAAACTACACAGAATCATTCTGCCAAATTTCTTTCTGTTCTGTGCATTCAACTAACAGAGTTGAACCTTACTGTTGATTGAGAACTTCTGAAAGACTCTTTCTGTAGAAACTGCAAGCGGACATTCAGAGCACTGAGGGGCCTACAGTGGAAAAAGGAATATCTTCCAATTAAAACTACACAGAAGCATTCTGTGAAACTTCTTTCTCATCTGTGCATTCAACTAGCAGTGTTGAAAATTACTTTTGATTTGGAAGTTGTGAAACTCTCTTTCTGTAGAAACTGCAAGGGGACAATCGGAGCGCTATGGAGCCTGTAGTGGAAAAAGGAATATCTTCAAATAAATAATACACAGAATCATTCTGCCAAACTTCTTTCTGTTCCGTGGATTCAACTAACACAGTTGAACCTTACTGTTCATTGTTACGTTCTGAAACACTCTTTCTGAAGAAACTGCAAGAGGACATTCCGGACGTTAAAGGGCAAATAGTGGAAAAATTAATATCTTCAAACAAAAACTTCACAGAAGAATTCTGCCAAAATTCTTTCTGTTCTGTGCATTCAACTAACAGACTTGAACCTTACTGGTGATTGAGAAGTTCTGAAACACTCTTTCTGTAGAAACTGCAAGCGTACATTAGGAGCGCTAAGGGGCCTATAGTGGAAAAAGGAATATCTTCAAATAAAAACTACACAGAATCATTCTGCCAAACTTCTTTCTATTCTGTTCGTTCGTGTAGCAGATTTGAAACTTACTTTTGATTCAGGAGTTGTGAAACACTCTTTCTGTAGAAACTTCAAGGGGACATACGGAGCGCTATGGATCCTATAGTGGTAAAAGGAACATCTTCAAATAAAAACTTCACAGAATCATTCTGCCAAACTTCTTTCTGTTCTGTGCATTCAACTAACAAAGTTGAAATTACTGTTGATTGAGAAGTTCTGAAACACTCTTTCTATAGAAACTGGATGCGGACATTCTCAGAGCCAAGGTGCTATAGTGGAAAAAGGAATATCTTCAAATAAAAAGTACACAGAAGCATTCTGCGAAACTTCTTTCTGATCTGTGCATTCAAATAACAGAGTTGAACCTTACTTTTGATTGAGAAGTTGTGAAACTCTCTTTCTGTAGAAACTGCAAGCGAACATTCGGAGCACTAAGTGCCCTATAGTGGAAAAAGGAATATCTTCAAATAAAAACTACAAAGAAGCGTTCTGCAAACTACTTTCTGTTCTGTGCATTCCACTAACAGAGTTGAACCTTACGTTTGATTGAGAAGTTCTGAAACTCTCTTTCTGTACAAACTTGAAAAGGACATTCGGAGCGCTACGTGGCCTACAGTGGAACAGGAATATCTTGAAATAAAAACTACACAGAATCATTCTGCCAAAATTCTTTCTCTTCTGTGCATTCATCGAACAGAGTTGAACCTTACTTTTGATTGAGAAGTTGTGAAACTCTCCTTCTGTAGAAACTGCAAGCGGACATTTGGATCGCTAAGGGGCCTATAGTGGAAAAAGGAATATCTTCCAATAAAAACTATACAGAAGCATTCTGCCAAACCTCTAACTGTTCTCTTCATACAACTAACAGAGTTGAAGCTTACTTTTCATTGAGAAGTTCTGAAACTCTCTTTCTTAAAAACTGCAAGCGGATAATTGGAGCGCTAAGGGGCCTATCGTGGAAAAAGGAGTATATTTAAATAAAAACTACACAGAGTCATTCTGCCAAACTTCTTTCTGTTCTGTGCATTCAACTACAGAGTTGAACATTACTTTTGATTGAGAAGTTCTGATACTTTCTTTCTTAAAAATCGCAAGCGGACATTCGGAGCACTAAGGGGCCTATATTGGAAAAAGGAATATCTTCAAATAAAAACTACACAGAAGCATTCTGCGAACTTCTTTCTGATCTGTGCATTCAACTAACAGAGTTGAACATTCCTTTTGATTGAGAAATGCTTAAACTCTCTTTCTGTAGAAACTGCAAGGGAATGCTCGGAGCGCTAAGGGGCCTATAGTGGAAAAAGGAATATCCTCAAATAAAAACTACACAGAAGCTTTCTTCCAAACTTCTTTCTGTTCTGTGCATTCAACTAACAGAGTTCAACTTTACTGTTCATTGAGGAGTTCTGAAACACTCTTTCTCTAGAAACTGCAAGCGGACATTCTGAGCACTAAGGGGCCGATAGTGGAAAAAGGAATATCTTCAAATTAAAACTACACAGAAGCTTTCTGCCAAACGTCTTTCTGTTCTGTGCATTCAACTAACAGAGTTGAACCTTGCTTTTGATTGAGAAGTTCTGAAACTCTCTTTCTGTGGAAACAGCAAGCGGACATTTGGAGCACTAAAGTGACTATAGTGGAAAAAGTAATCTCTTCAAATAAAAACTACACAGAAGCATTCTGGGAAAGTTCTTTCTGATCTGGGCATTCAACTTGCAGAGTTGAACCTTACTTTTGATTTAGGAGTTTGAGACCCTCTTTCTATAAAAACTACAAGGGGACATTCGTAGGGCAATGGAGCCTACAGTGGAAAAAGGAATATCTTCAAATAAAAACTACACAGAATCATTCTGCCAAGCTTCTGTCTGTTCTGTGCATTCAACTAAAACAGTTGAACCTTACTGTTGATTGAGAAGTTCTGAAACACTCTTTCTATAGAAACTGGATGCGGACATTCGGAGAGCCAAGGTGCTATAGTGGAAAAAGGAATATCTTCAAATAAAAAGTACTCAGAAGCATTCTGCGAAACTTCTTTCCAATCTGTGCATTCAAATAACAGAGTTAAACCTTACTTTTGATTGAGAAGTTGTGAAACTCTCTTTCTGTAGAAACTGCAAGCAAACATTCGGAGCACTAAGGGGCCTATAGTGGAAAAAGGAATATATTCAAATAAAAACTACACAGAAGCGTTCTGCCAAACTACTTTCTGTCCTGTGCATTCCACTAACAGAGTTGAAACTTACTTTTGATTGAGAAGTTCTGAAACCCCCTTTCTGTAGAAATTTCAAAAGGACATTCGGAGCACTGACGGGCCTGTAGTGGAAAAAGGAATACCTTCAAATAAAAACTACACAGAATCATTCTGCCAAACGTCTTTCTGTTCTGTGCATTCAACTGACAGAGTTGAGCCGTACTGTTCATTGAGAAGTTCTGAAACACACTTTCTGTAGAAACTGCAAGCAGACAAACGGAGCACTAAGTGACCTATAGTGGAAAAAGGGATATCTTCAAATTAAAACTAAACAGAAGCATTCTGCGAAACATCTTTCTCTTCTGTGCATTCAACTAACAGAGTTGAAACTTACTGTTGATTGAGAATGATCCGTGCATTCAACTAGCAGAGTTGAACCTTACTTTTGATTGAGGAGTTTTGAAACACTCTTCCTGTGGAGCTGCAGCGGACATTTTGAGCACTAAGGGGCCTATAGTGGAAAAAGGAATATGGTGAAATAAAAACTACACAGAATCATTCTGCCAAACTTCTTTCTGTTCTGTGCATTCAACTAACAGATTTGATCCTTACTTTTGATTGAGAAGTTATGAAACTCTCTTTCTGTAGAAACTGCAAGCAAACATTTGGAGCGCTAAGGGGCCCATAGTGGACCAAGGAACATCTTCAAATAATAACTACACAGAAGCATTCTGTGAAACTTCTTTCTGATCTGTGAATTCAACTAACAGAGATGAACCTTACTATTGATTGAGAAGTTCTGAAACTCTCTTTCTGTAGAAACTGCAAGTGGACATTCGGAGCGCTAAGGGGCCCATAGTGGAAAAAGGACTATGTTCAAATAAAAACTACACAGATTCATTCTGCCAAACTTCTTTCTGTTCTCTGCATTCAACTAACAGAGATGAACCTTACTCTTGATTGAGAAGTTCTGAAACACTCTTTCTGTAGAAACTGCAAGCAGACATTCTGGGCGTTAAGGGGCAGGTAGTGGGAAAAGGAATATCTTCAAATAAAAACTACACAGAATCATTCTGCGAAACTTCTTTCAGTTCTGTGCATTCAACTAACAGAGTTGAACCTTACTGTTGATTGAGAAGTTCTGAAACACTCTTTCTGTAGAAACTGCTAGCGGACATTCAGGGCACTCTGGGGCCTACAGTGGAAAAAGGAATATATTCCAATTAAAACTACACAGAAGCATTCTGCGAAACGTCTTTCTGATCTGTGCATAAAACTACACAGAAGCATTCTGCGAAACGTCTTTCTGATCTGTGCATTCAACCAGCAGAGTTGAACCATACTTTTGATTGAGAAGGTATGAAACTCTCTTTCTGTAGAAACTGCAAGCGGACATTCGGAGCGCTAAGGGGCCAATAGTGGAAAAAGGAATATCTTCTAATAAAAATTACACAGAAGCATTCTGTGAGACTTCTTTCTGATCTGTGCATTTAACTAGCCGAGTTGAACTTTACTTTTGAATGAGGAGTTTTGAAACACTCTTTCTGTAGAAACTGCACGGGGACATTCGGAGTGCTAAGGGATCTATAGTGGAATAAGGAATATCTTCAAATAAAAACTACACAGAATCATTGTGCCAAACTTCTTTCTGTTCGTTCTGTGCATTCAACTAACACAGTTGAAACTTACTGTTGATTGAGAATTTCTGAAACACTCTTTCTGTAGAAACTGAAAGCGGACATTCGGGGCGTTAAGTGGCCTATAGTGGAAAAAATTAATATCTTCAAATAAAAACTACACAGAATCATTCTGCCAAACTTCTTTCTGTTCTGTGCATTCAACTAACAGAGTTGAACCTTACTGTTGATTCAGAAGTTCTGAAACACTCTTTCTGAAGAAACTGCAAGCAGATATTCGGAGCACTAAAGAGCCTATAATGGAAAATGGAGTATCTTCAAATAACATCTACACAGAATCATTCTGCCAAACTTCTTTCTGTTCTGTGGATTTAAGTAACGGAGTTGAACCTTACTTTTCATTGAGAAGTTCTGAGACTCTCTTTCTGTACAAACTGCAAGTGGACATTCGGAGCGCTAAGGTGCCTATAGTGGAAAAAGTAATATCTTCAAATAAAAACTACACAGAAGCACTCTGTGAAACTTCTTTCTGACCTGTGCATTCAACTAGTAGAATTGAACCTTACTTTTGATCGAGAAGTTGTGAAACTCACTTTCTGTAGAAACTGCAAGCGGACATTCGGAGCGCGAAGGGGCCTATAGTGGAAAAAGGAATATCTTCAAATAAAAACTACACAGAAGCATTCTGTGAAACTTCTTTCTGATCTGTGCATTCAACTAGCAGAGTTGAACCTTACTTTTGATTGAGAAGTTGTGAAACTCTCTTTCTGTAGAGACTGCAAGCAGAAATTCGGAGCGCTAATGGGCCTACAGTGGAAAAAGGAATATCTTCAAATAAAAACTACACAGAAGCATTCTGCGAAACGTCTTTCTGATATGTGCATTCAACTAGCAGAGTTGAACCTTACTTTTGATTGAGAAGTTCTGAAACACTCTTTCTGTAGAAACTGCGAGCGGACATTCCGGGCGTTAAGTGGCCTATAGTGGAAAAAGGAATGTCTTAAAATAAAAACTACACAGAATCATTGTGCCAAACTTCTTTCTGTTCTGTGTATTCAACTAACAGAGTTGAACATTACTGTTGATTGAGAAGTTCTGAAACACTCTTTC
Source organism: Hylobates moloch (assembly GCF_009828535.3). Lineage (NCBI taxonomy): Eukaryota > Metazoa > Chordata > Mammalia > Primates > Hylobatidae > Hylobates > Hylobates moloch. Next base: position 73,769,935 of record NW_026652280.1, on the reverse strand, counting down.
TGTAGAAAGTGCAAGCTGACTTTCAGAGCACTAAGGGGCCTATACTGGAAAAAGGAATATCTTCAATTTAAAACTACACAGAAGCATTCTGCGAAACTTCTTTCTTATCTGTGCATTCAACTAACAGGGATGAACCTTACTGTTGATTGAGAAGTTGTGAAACTCTCTTTCTGTAGGAACTGTAGGCGGACATTCAGATCTCTAAGGGGCCAATAGTGGAAAAAGGAATATCTTCAAATTAAAAGTACACAGAAGCATTCTGTGAAACTTCTTTCTGATCTGTGCATTCAACTAGCAGAGTTGAACCTGACTTTTGATTGAGGAGTTTTGAAACACTCTGTCTGCAGAAAGTGCAAGTGGACATTCGGAGCGCTAAGGGGCCTGTAGTGGAAAAAGGAATATCTTGAATTAAAAACTACACAGAATCATTCAGCCAAATTTCTTTCTGTGCTTGGCATTCAACTAACAGAATTGAACCTTACTTTTCATTGAGAAGTTCTGAAACTTTCTGTACAAACTGCAAGCGGACATTCGGAGCGCTAAGTGGCCTATAGTGGAAAAAGGAATATCTTCAAATAAAAACTACACAGAAGCATTCTGTGAAACTTCTTTACTGATCTGTGCATTCAACTAACAGAACGGAACCTTACTTTTGATTGAGGAGTTCAGAAACACTCTTTCTGTAGAAACTGCAAGTGGACATTCAGAGCACTAAGACACCTGTAGTGGAAAAATTAATATCTTCAAATAAAAACTACACAGAAGCATTCTGTGAAACTTCTTTCGGATCTGTGCATTCAACTAACAGAGTTGAACCTTAATTTTGATTGAGAAGTTCTGAAGCATTCTGTGAAACTTCTTTCTGATCTGTGAATTCAACTAACAGTGTTGAACCTTACTTTGGATTGAGGAGCTCTGCAACACTCTTTCTGTAGAAACTGCAAGTGGACATTCGGAGCGCTAAGATTCCTACAGTGGAAAAAGAAATACCTTCAAATAAAAACTACACAGAAGCATTCTGTGAAACTTCTTTCTTATCTGTGCATTCAACTAACAGAGTTGAACCTTACTTTTGATTGAGGAGTTCTGAAACACTCTTTCTGTAGAAACTGCAGGTGGACATTCGGAGCGCTAAGGGGCCAATAGTGGAAAAAGGAATATCTTCAAATAAAAACTACAGAGAAGCATTCTGCGAAACTACTTTCTGATCTGTGCATTTAACTAACAGTGTTGGAACTTACTTTTGATTGAGGATATATGAAACACTCTTTCTGTAGAAACTGCTAGTGGACATTTGAAGCGCTAAGTGGCCTATAGTGGAAAAAGGAATATCCTGAAATAAAAGCTACACAGAAGCATTCTCTGAAACTTCTTTCTTATCTGTGCATTCAACTAACAGAGTTGAACCTTCATTTTGATTGTGGAGATGTGAAACATTCTTTCTGTAGAAACTGGAAGTGGACATTCAGAGCGCTAAGGGGCCTATAGTTGAAAAAGGAATATCTTCAAATGAAAACTGCACAGAAGCATTCTGTGAAACTTCTTTCTGATCTGGGCATTCAGCTAACAGAGTTGAACCTTACCTTTGATTGAGCAGTCCTGAAACACTCTTTCTGTAGAAACTGCAAGTTGACATCAGAGCGCTAAGGGGTCAATAGTAGAAAAATGAATATCTTCAAATAAAAACTACACAGAAGCATTCTGTGAAACTTCCTTCTTATCTGTGCATTCAACGAACAGAGTTGAAGCTTACTATTGATTGAGCAGATCTGAAACAATCTTTCTGTAGAAACTGCAAGAGGACATTCGGAGCGATAAGGAGCCTAGAATGGAAAAAGGTATATCTTCAAATAAAAACTACACAGAAGCATTCTGTGAAACTTCTTTCTGATCTGTGCATTCAACTAACCGAAGTGAACCTTACTTTTGATTGAGGAGTTTTGAAACACTCTTTCTGTAGAAACTGCAAGAGGACATTTGGAATGCCACACGGCCTATCGTGGAAAAAGGAATATCTTCCAATGAAAACTACACAGAAGCATTCTGTGAAACTTCTTTCTGATCCGTGCATTCAACAGAGTTGAACCTTAATTTGATTGAGGGTTTTGAAAGACTGTTACTGTAGAAACTGCAAGTGGATATTTGAAGCGCTACACGGCCTACCATTGAAAATAGAATATCTTCAAAAAGAAACTACACATAAGCATTCCACGAAACTTCTTTCTCATCTCTGCATTCAACTAGGTGAGTTGAACCTTACTTTTGATTGAGGAGTTTTGAAACACTCTTTCTGTAGAAACTGCAAGTGGACATTGGGAGCGCCACACGGCCTTTCATGGAAAAAGAAATATCTTCAAATAAAAACTACACAGAAGCATTCTGTGAAACTTCTTTCTGATCTGTGCATTCAACTAACACAGTTGAACCTTAATTTGATTAAGGGGTTTTGCAATACTGTTTCTGTGGATACTGCAAGTGGACATTTGAAGGGCCACGCGGCCTATCGTGGAAAAAGGAATATCTTCAAATAAAAACTACACAGAAGGTTTCTCTGAAACTTCTTTCCGATGTGTATTCAACTAACAGAGTGGAAGGTTACTCTTGATCGAGGAGTTTTGAAACACTCCTTCTGTAGCAACTGCAAGTGGACATTTGGAGCGCTAAGGGGCCTATAGTGGAAAAAGTAATATCTTCAAATAAAAACTACACAGAAGCATTGTGTGAAACTTCTTTCTGTTCTGTGTATTCAACTAACAGAGTTGAACCTTACTTCTGATTGAGGAGTTTTGAAACACTCTTTCTGTAGAGACTGCATGTGGACATTTGGAGCGCTAAGAGGCTTATCGCGGACAAAGGATCATCTTAAAATAAAAACCACACAGAAGCTTTCTGTGAAATTCTTTCTGCTCTGTGCATTCAACTAACAGAGTTGAACCTTACCTTTGTTTGAGGAGTTTTGAAACACTCCTTCTGTAGAAACTGCAAGTGGACATTTGGAGCGCCACGAGGCCTATTGTGGAAATAGGAATATCTTCAAATAAAAACTACACAGAAGGACTCTCTGAAACTACTTTCTGATCTGTGGATTGAATTAACAGAGTTGAACCTTACTTTTGATTGTGGAGTTTTGAAACAGTCTTTCTGTAGAAACTGCAAGTGGACATTTGGAGTGCTAACTGGCCTATCATGGAAAAAGGAATATCTTCAAATAAAAACTACACGGAAGCTTTCTTTGAAACTTCTTTCTGATCTGTGCATTCTACTAATAGAGTTGAACCTTACTTTTGATAGAGGAGTTTTGAAGCACTCTTTCTGTAAAAAATGCAAGTGGACATTTGTAGCGCTAAGAGGCCTATTGTGGAAAAAGGAATATCTTCAAATAAAAACTCCACACAATCATTCTGTGAATCTTCTTTCTGATCTGTGCTTTCGACTAACAGAGTTGAAACTTACTTTTGATTGACGAGTTTTGAAACACTCTTTCTGTAGAAACTGCTAGTGGACATTTGGAGGTCTACGCGGCCTATCGTGTAAAAAGGAATATCTTCAAATAAAAACTACACAGAAGCATTCTGTGAAACTCCCTTCAGATCTGTGTATTCAACTAACAGAGTTGAACCTTTCTTTTGATTGAGGAGTTTTGAAACACTCTTTCTGTAGAAACTGTAAGTGGACATTCGGAGCGCTATAAGGCCTATAGTGGAAAAAGGAACATGTTCAAATAAAAAGTACCCAGAAGCACTCTGTGAAACTTCTTTCTGATCTGTGCATTCAACTTACAGAGTTGAACCTTAATTTTGATTCAAGACTTCTCAGACACTCTTTCTGTAGAAACTGCAAGTGGGCATTCGGAGCGCTAACGGGCCTATCGTTTAAAAAGGAATAACTTCAAATAAAAACTACACAGGAGCATTCTGTGAAACTCCTTTCACATCTGTGCATTCAACTAACAGAGTTGAACCTTACTTTTGATTGAGGAGTTCTGAAACGCTCTTTCTGTAGAAACTGCAAGTGGACATTCAGAGCGCTAAGAGCCTAGAGTGGAAAAAGGAATATGTTCAAATAAAAACTAAACAGAAGCATTCTGTGAAACTTCGCTCTGATCTGTGCATTCAACTAACAGAGTTGAACCTTACTTTTGATTGAGCAGTTCTGAAACACTCTTTCTGTAGAAACAGCAAGCGGACATTCGGAGCGCAAAGGGGCCTATAGTGGAAAAAGGAATATCTTCAAATAAAAAGTACACAAAAGCATTCTATGAAATTACTTTCTGATCTGTGCATTCAACTAACAGAGTTGAACCTTACTTTTGATTGAGGGGTTTTGAAACACTCATTCTGTAGAAACTGCAAATTGACATTTAGAACCCTACGTGGCGTATTGTTGAAAAAGGAATATCTTCAAATAAAAACTACACAGAAGCATTCTGTGAAACTCCTTTCTGATCTGTGCATTCGACTAAAAGAGTTGAACCTTACTTTGATTGAGGAGTTTTGAAACATACTTTTTGTAGAAACTGCAAGTGGACATTTGGGGCTCTATGTGGTCTATTGTGGAAAAAGGAATATCGTCAAATAAGAGCTACACAGAAGCATTCTGTGAAACTTCTTTCTGATCTGTGCATTCAACTAACAGAGTTGAACCTTACTTTTGATTGAGAAGTTCTCATACTCTCTTTCTGTAGAAACTGCAAGCGGACATTCAGAGCGCTAATGGGCCTATAGTGGAAAAAGTAACATCTTCAAATAAAAACTACACAGAATCATTCTGCCAAACTTATTTCTGTTCTGTGCATTCAACTAACAGAGTTGAACCTTACCTTTGATTGAGAAGTTCTGAAACTCTCTTTCTGTAGATACAGCAAGCGGACATTCGGAGCGCTGAGGGGCCTTTAGTGGAAAAAGGAATATCTTGAAATAAAAACTACACAGAATCATTCTGCCAAACTTATTTCTGTTCTGTGCATTCAACTGACAGAGTTGAACCTTACTTTTCATTGAGAAGCTCTGAAACTCTCTTTCTGTAGAAACTGCAAGCGGATATTCGGAGCGCTAAGGGGCCTATGATGGAAAAACGAATATCTTCAAATAAAAACTACAGAGAATCATTCTCGAAAACTTCTTTCTGATCTGTGAATTCAGGTAACAGAGTTCAGCCTTACTGTTCATTGAGAAGTTCTGAAACACTCTTTCTGTAGAAACCACAAGCGGACATTCCGGGCGCTAAAGGGCTTCTAGAGGAAAAAGGAATATCTTCAAATAAAAACTACACAGAATCATTCAGTGAAACTTCTTTCTGTTCTGTCCATTCAACTAACAGAGTTGAACGTTACTTTTGATTGAGCAGTTCTGAAACAGTCTTTCTGTAGAAACTGCAAGTGGACATTCGTAGAGCTAAGGGACCTATAATGGAAAAAGGAATATCTTGAAATAAAAACTACACAGAATCATTTTGTGAAACTTCTTTCTGATCTGTGCCTTCAACTAAGAGAGTTGAACCTCACTTTTGATTGAGAAGTTCTGAAACTCTCTTTCTGTAGAAACTGCAAGCAGATATTCGGAGCACTAAGGGGCCTATAGTGGAAAAATGAATATCTTCAAATAAAAACTACACCGAAGCATTCTGCAAAACTTCTTTCGGATCTGTGCATTCAACTAGCAGAATTCAACCTTACTTTTGATTGAGGAGTTCTGAAACACTCTTTCTGTAGTAACCCCAACTAGACATTTGGAGGGCTAAGGGGCCTATAGTGGAAAAAGTAATATCTTCAAATAAAAACTACACAGAAGCATTCTGCGAAATTTCACCTGATCTGTGCATTCAACTAGCAGGCTTGAACTTTACTTTTGATTGAGGAGTTCTGAAACACTCTTTCTGTAGAAACTGCAAGTGAACATTCGGATCGCTAAGGGGCCTATAGTGGAAAAATGAATATCTTCAAATAAAAACTACACAGAAGTATTCTGTGAAACTTCTTTCCAATCTGTGCATTCAACTAGCAGAGTTGAACCTTACTTTTGATTGAGGAGTTCAGAAGCACTCTTTCTGTAGAAACTGCAAGTGGACATTCGGAGCGCTAAGGGGCCAATAGTGGAAAAAGGAATATCTTCAAATAAAAACTACACAGAAGCATTCTGGAAAACTTCTTTCAGATCCGTGTATTCCACTAGCAGAGTTGAACCTTACTTTTGAATGCGGAGTTCTGAGACACTCTTTCTGCAGAAAATGAAAGTGGATATTCGGAGCGCTAAGGGGCCAATAGTGGAAAAAGGAGTATCTTCAAATAAAAACTACACAGAAGCATTCTGCAAAAGTTCTTTCTGATCTGTGCATTCAACCAGCAGACTTGAACCTTACTTTTAATTGAGGAGTTCTGAAACACTCTTTCTGTAGAAACTCCATGTGGACATTCCAAGCGCATAGTGGCCTATAGTGGAAAAAGGGATATCTTCAAATAAAAACTACAGAGAAGCATTCTGTGAAACTTCTTTCTCATCTGTGCATTCAACAAACAGAGTTGAACCTTACTTTTGATTGAGGAGTTCTGAAACACTCTTTCTGTAGAAACTGCAAGTGGACATTCTGGGCGCTAAGCGGCCTGTAGTGGAAAAAGGAAGATCTTCAAATAAAAACTACACAGAAGCATTCTGCGAAACTTCTTTCTGATCTCTGCATTCAACTAGCAGAAATGAACCTTGCTTTTGATTGAGGAGTTCTCAAACACTCTTTCTGTAGAAATTCCATGTGGACATTCCAAGCGCACAGTGGCCTATACTGGAAAATGGGATATCTTCAAGTAAAAACTGCACAGAAGCATTCTGCAAAACTTCGTTCTTATCTGTGCAGTCATCTAGCAGAGTTGAACCTTACTTTTGATTGAGGAGTTCAGAAACACTCTTCCTGTAGAAACTGCAAGTGGACATTCCGAGCGCTAAGGGCCCAATAGTGGAAAAAGGAATATCTTCAAATAAAATCTACACAGAAGCATTCTGCGTAACTTCTTTCGATCTGTGCATTCAACTAGCAGAGTTGAACCTTACTTTTGATTGCGGAGCTCTGAAACACTCTTTCTGTAGAAAGTGCAAGTGGATATTCAGAGTGCTTAGGGGCCTATAGTGGAAAACAGAATATCTGCAAATAAAAGCTACACAGAAGCATTCTTCGAAACTTCTTTCTGATCTGTCTATTCCACTAGCAGAGTTGAACTTTACTTTTGATTGAGAAGTTCTGAAACAATCCTTCTGTAGAGACTGAAAGTGGACATTCGGAGCGCTAAATGGCATATAGTGAAAAAAGGAATATCTTCAAATAAAAACTACCCAGAAGAATTCTGCGAAAGTTCCTTCTCATCTGTGCATTCCCCTAGCAGAGTTGAACCTTACTTTTGATGGAGGAGTTTTGAAAGACTCTTTCTGTAGAAACTGCAGGGGACATTCAGAGCGCTAAGCGGCCCATAGTGGAAAAAGGAATATCTGCAAATAAAACTACATAGTAGCATTCTGCGAAGCTTCTTTCTGATCTGTGTATTCAACTAGCAGATTTGAATCTTACTTTTGATTGAGGAGTTCTGAAACACTCTTTCTGTAAAAACTGCATACGGACATTCGGAGCGCTAAGGGGTCTCTAGGGGAAAAACGAATATTTTCAAATAAAAACTACACAGCAGCATTCTGCGAAACAACTTTCTGATCTGTGCATTCAATTAGCAGATTTGAACCTTAATTTTGATTGAGGAATTCTGAAACACTCTTTCTGTAGAAACTGCTAGTGGACATTCGGAGCACTAAGGGGCCTCTAGTGGAAAAAGGAATATCTTCAAATAAAAACTACACAGAAGCATTCTGTGAAACTTCTTTCAGATCTGTGCATTCAACTAGCAGAGTTGAACCTTACTTTTGATTGAGGAGTTCTGAAACACTCTTCCTGTAGAAACTGAAAGTGGACATTCGGAGCGCTAAATGGCCTATAGTGGAAAAAGTAATATCTTCAAACGAAAACTACATAGAAGCACTCTGCAAAACTTCATTCTGATCTGTACATTCAATTAGCAAAGTTGAACTTTACTTTAGATTGAGGAGTTCTGAAACACTTTTTCTGTAGAAACTACAAGTGGATAATCGGACGGCTAAGGGGCCTATAGTGGAAAAAGGAATATCTTCAAATAAAAACGACAAAGAAGCATTCTGCGAAACCTCTTTCAGATCTGTGCATTCAAGTAGCAGAGTTGAACCTTACTTTTTATTGAGGAGTTCTGAAACACTCGTTCTGTAGAAAGTGCATGTGGACTTTCGGAGAGCATAGCGGCCATTAGTGGAAAAAGGAATATCTTCAAATAAAAACTACACAGAAGCATTCTGCGAAACTTCTCTCTGATCTGTGCATTCAACTAGCAGAGTTGAAACTTACTTTTGATTGAGGAGTTCTGAAACACTCTTCCTGTAGAAACTGAAAGTGGACATACGGAGCACTAAGTGGCGTATAGTGGAAAAAGGGATATCTTCAAATAAAAACTACAAAGAAGCATTCTGCGAAATTTCTTTCTCATCTCTGCATTCCCCTAGCAGAGTTGAACCTTACTTTTGATTGCGGAGTTCTGAAACACTCTTTCTGTAGAAACTGAAAGTGGACATTCGGAGCGCTAAGTGGCCTATAGTGGAAAAAGGAATATCTTCAAATAGAAAAAACACAGAAGCATTCTGCAAAACTGCTTTCTGATCTGTGCATTCGAGTAGCAGAGTTGAAACTTACCTTGATTGAGGAGATCTGAAACAGTCTTTCTGTAGAAACTGCAAGTGGACATTCGGAGCGCTAAGGGGCCTATAGTGGAAAAAGGAATATCTTCAAATAAAAACTACACTGTAGCATTCTGCAAAACTGCTTTCTGATCTGTGCATTCAACTAGCAGAGTTGAACCTTACTTTTGATTCAGGAGTCCTGAAACACTCTTTCTTTAAAAACTGCATGCGGACATTCGGAGCGCTAAGGGGCCTATAGTGGAAAAAGGAATATCTTCAAATTAAAAGTACAAAGAAGCATTATCCGAAACTTCTTTCTCATCTGTGCATTCCACTAGTGGAGGTGAACCTTACCTTTGATTGAGGAGTTCTGAAACACTCTTTCTGTAGAAATTGCAAGTGGATATTCGGAGCACTAAGGGGCCTATAGTGGAAAAAGTAATATCCTCAAATAAAAACTACACAGAATCATCCTGCGAAACTTCTTTCTGATCTGTACATTCAACTAGCACAGTTGAACCTTCCTTTTGATGGAGGAGTTCTGAAACACTCTTTGTGTAGAAACTGAAAGTGGACATTCGGAGCCATAAGGGGCCTATAGTGGAAAAAGGATTATCCTCAAATAAAAACTACGCAGGAGCATTCTGTGAAACATCTTTCTGATCTGTGCATTAAAGTAGCAGAGTTGAACCTTACTTTTGATTGAGGAGTTCTGAAACACTCCTTCTGTAGAAACTGCAAAAGGACATTCGGAGCACTAAGGGGCCTATAGTGTAAAAAGGATTATCTTTAAATAAAAACTACACAGAAGCATTCTGTGAAACTTCTTTCTGATCAGTGCATTCAAATAGCAGAGTTGAACCTAACTTTTGATGGAGGAATTCTGAAACACTCTTTCTGTAGCAACTGCATGTGGACATTTCGACCGCTTTGCGGCCCATAGTGGAAAAAGGAATATCTTCAAAAAAAACTACACAGAATCATTCTGCGAAACTTCTTTCTGATCCGTGCATTCAACTAGCAGAGTTGAATTTTACTTTTGATTGAGGAGTTCTGAAACACACTTTCTGTAGAAACTGCATGTGGACATTTGGACCGCTAAGCGGCCTATAGTGGAAAAAGTAATATCTTCAAATAAATACTACACAGAAGCATTCTGCAAAACTCCTTTCTGATCTGTGCATTCAACTAGCAGTGTTGAACCTTACCTTTGATTGAGGAGTTCTGAAACACTCTTTCTGTAGAAACTGCAAGTGGACACACGGAGCGCTAAGGGGACTATAGTAGAAAAGGGAATATCTTCAAATAAAAACTACACAGAAGCATTCGGCGAAACTTCTTTCTCATCTGTGCATTCAACTACCAGAGTTGAACCTTACTTTTGATTGAGCAGTTCTGAAACACTCTTTCTGTAGTAACTGCATGTGGACATTCGGAGCGCTAAGCCGCCTATAGTGGAAAAAGGACTATCTTCAAGTAAAAACCACACGGAAGCATTCTGCGAAACTTCGTTCTGATCTGTGCATTCAACTAGCAGAGTCAAAGCTTAGTATTGATTGAGGAGTTCTGAAACACTCTTTCTGTAGAAACTGCATGTGGACATTCGGAGCGCTAGAGGGCCTATAGTCGAAAAAGGAATATCTTCAAATAAAAACTACACAGAAGCATTCTGTGAAACTTCTTTCTGATCTGTGCATTCAACTAGCAGAGATGAACCTTGCTTTTGATTGAGGAGTTCCGAAACACTCTTTCTGTAGAAACTGCATGTGGACATTCGGAGCGCTAAGCGGCCTACAGTGGAAAAAGGAATATCTTCAAATAAGAACTACACAGAAGCATTCTGCGAAACTTCATTCTGATCTGTGCGTTCAACTAGCAGAGTTGAACCTTACCTTGGAATGAGGATTTATTAAACACTCTTTCTGTAGAAACTGCAAGTGGACATTCAGAGCGCTAAGGGGCCTATAGTGGAAAAAGGAATATCTTCAAATAAAAACTACACAGAAACATTATCCGAAACTTCTTTCTGATCTGTGCATTCCACTAGCGAAGCTGAAACTTACTTTTGATTGAGGAGTTCTGAAACACTCTTTCTGTAGAAACTGGATGTGGACATTCGGTGCGCTAAGGGCCTATAGCGGAAAAAGGAATATCTTCAAATAAAAACTACACAGAAGCATTCTGCGAAACTTTTTTCTGATCTGTGCATTCAACTAGCAGAGTTGAAATTACTTTTGATGGAGGAGTTCTGAAAAACTATTTCTGTAGAAAGTACAAGGGGACATTCGGGGCGCTAAAGGGCCTATAGTGGAAAAACGAATAACTTCAAATAAAAACTACACAGAAGCATTCTGCGAAACTACTTTCTGACCTGTGCATTAAACTAGAAGGGTTTAACATTACTTTTGATGGAGGAGTTCTGAAACACTCTTTCTGAAGAAACGGCAAGTAGACATTCGGAGCGCTATGGGGCCTATAGTGAAAAAGGAATATCTTCAAATAAAAACTACACAGAATCATCCTGCAAAACTTCTTTGTGATCTGTACATTCAACTAGCACAGTTGAACCTTCCTTTTGATGGAGGAGTTCTGAAACACTCTTTGTGTAGAAACTGGAAGTGGACATTCGGAGCCATAAGGGGCCTATAGTGGAAAAAGGATTATCCTCAAATAAAAACTACACAGAAGCATTCTGCGAAACTTCTTTCTGATCAGTGCACTCAAATAGCAGAGTTGAACCTTACTTTTGATGGAGGAATTCTGAAATACTCTTTCTGTAGCAACTGCATGTGGACATTAGGACCGCTTAGCGGCCCATAGTGGAAAAAGGAATATCTTCAAAAAAAACTACACAGAATCATTCTGTGAAACTTCTTTCTGATCTGTGCATTCAACTGGCAGAGTTGAATTTTACTTTTGATTGAGGAGTTCTGAAACACACTTTCTGTAGAAACTGCATGTGGACATTTGGACCGCTAAGCGGCCTATAGTGGAAAAATAATATCTTCAAATAAAAACTACACAGAATCATCCTGTGAAACTTCTTTCTGAACTGTGTATTCAAGTAGCAGAGTTGAACCTTACTTTTGATTTAGGAGTTTTGAAACACTCTTTCTGTAGGAACTGCAAGGGGACATTCTGAGCGCTATGGGGCCAATAGTGGAAAAAGGAATATCTTCAAATAAAAACTACACAGAATCATTCTGCCAAACTTCTTTCTGTTCTGTGCATTCAACTAACAGAGTTGAACCTGACTTTTGGTTGAGAACTTCTGAAACTCTCTTTCTCTAGAAACTGCAAGCGGATATTCAGAGCGCTAAGGGGCCTATAGTGGAAAAAGGAATATCTTCAAATAAAAACTACACAGAAGCATTCTGTGAAACTTCTTTCTGATCTGTGCATTCAACTAACACAGTTGAACTTTACTTTTGATTGAGAAGTTCTGAAACTCTTTTTCTGTAGAAACTGCAAGCAGACATTCGGAGCTCAAAGGGGCCTAGAGTGGAAAAAGAAATATCTTCTAATAAAAACTACACAGAAGCATTCTGCGAAACTTCTTTCTGATCTGTGCATTCAGCTAGCAGAGTTGAATCTTACTTTTGATTGAGGAGTTCTGACTCACTCTTTCTGTAGAAACGGCAAGTGGACATTCAGAGAGCTAATGGCCCTACAGTGGAAAAACGAATATCTTCATATAAAAACTACACAGAAACATTCTGCGAAACTTCTTTCTGATCTGTGCATTCAGCTAGCAGAGTTGAGTCTTACTTTTGATTGAGGAGTTCTGACTCACTCTTTCTGTAGAAATGGCATGTGGACAATCCGAGCGCTAAGCTGACTATAGTGGATAAAGGTATATCTTCAAAGAAAAACAACACAGAAGCATTCTGCGAAACTTCTTTCTGATCTGTGCATTCAACTAACAGAGTTGAATCTAACTTTGGATTGGAAAGTTCTGAAACTCTCTTTCTGTACAAACAGCAAGCGGACATTCGGAGCGCTAAGGTGCTTATATTGGAAAAAGTAACATCTTCAAGTAAAAATTACACAGAATCATTAGGCCAAATTTCTTTCTATTCTGTGCATTCAACTAAGAGAGTTGAAACATAGTTTTCATTGAGAAGTTCTCAAACTTTCTTTCTGTACAAACTGCATGCGGACATACGGAGCGCTAAGGGGACTATAGTGGAAAAAGGAATATCTTCCAATAAAAACTACACAGAATCATTCTGCCAAACTTCTTTCTGTTCTGTGCGTTCAACTAACAGATTTGAACCTTACTGTTGATTGAGAAGTTCTGAAACACTCTTTCTGTAGAAACTGCAAGCGAACATTAGGAGGGCTAAGGGGCCTATAGTGGAAAAAGGAATATTTTCAAATTAAAACTACACAGAAGCATTCTGTGAAACTTCTTTCTGATCTGTGCATTCAACTAACAGAGTTGAACCTTACTTTTGATAGGGGAGTTTTGAAACACTCTTTCTGTATAAAGAACAAGCGGACATTCGGAGCGCTAAGGGGCCTATAGTTGAAAAAGGAATATCTTCAAATAAAAACTACACAGAAGCATTCTGCGAAACATCTTTCTTATCTGTGCATTCAACTAACAGAGCTGAAATTTACTTTTGATTGAGAAGTTCTGAAACTCCCTTTCTGTAGAAACTACAAGCGGACATTCGGAGCACTAAGGGGCCTCTAGTGGAAAAAGGAATAACTTGACATAAAAACTACAAAGAAGCAGTCTGTGAAACGACTTTCTGATCTGCGCATTCAAATAGCAGAGTTGAACCTTTTGATTGAGGAGTTTTGAAACACTTTTTCTGTAGATACTGCAAGCGGACATTCGGAGCGCTAAGCGGCCTATAGTTGAAAAAGGAATATCTTCAAATAAAAACTACACAGAATCTTTCTGCCAAACTTCTTTCTGTTCTGTGCATTCAACTAACAGAGTTGAAACTTAGTTTTCATTGAGAAGTTCTGAAACTCTCTTTCTGTAAAAACTGCAAGCGGACATTCGGAGCGTTAAGTGGCCAATAGTGGAAAAAGAAATATATTCAAATAAAAACTACACAGAAGCATTCTGTGAAACTTCTTTCTGATCTGTGTATTCAACAAGCAGTGTTGAACATTACTTTTGATTGACAAGTTGTGAACCTCTCTTTCTGTAGAAATTGCAAGTGGATATTCGGAGCGCTAAGGGGACTATAGCAGAAAAAGGAATATCTTCAAATAAAAATTACACAGAATAATTCTGCCAAACTTCTTTTTGTTCTGTGCATTCAACAAACAGAGTTAAACCTTACTGTTGTTTGAGAAGTTCTGAAACCCTCTTTCTGTAGAAACTGCAAGGGGACATTCGGAACGCTAAGGGGCCTATAGTGGAAAAAGGAATATCTTCAAATAAAAACTACACAGAAGCATTCTGTGAAACTTCTTTCTGATCTGTGCATTCAACTAACAGATTTGAACCTTACTTTTGATTGAGGAGTTTTGAAACACTCTTTCTGTGGAAACTGCAAGGGGACATTCGGAGCCCTAAGGGGCCTATAGTGGAAAAAGGAATATCTTCAAATAAAAACTAAACAGAAACATTCTGCGAAACTTCTTTCTGATCTGTGCATTCAACTAACAGAGATGAACCTTACTTTTGATTGAGAAGTTGTGAAAATCTCCTTCTGTATAAACTGCAAGCGGACATTCGGAACGCTAATGGGCCTATAGAGCAAAAAGGAATATCTTCAAATAAAAACTACACAGAATCATTCTGCCAAACTTCTTTCTGAACTGTGCATTCAAGTAGCAGAGTTGAACCTTACTTTTGATTTAGGAGTTTTGAAACACTCTTTCTGTAGGAACTGCAAGGGGACATTCGGAGCGCTATGGGGCCAATAGTGGAAAAAGGAATATCTTCAAATAAAAACTACACGGAATCATTCTGCCAAACTTCTTTCTGTTCTGTGCATTCAACTAACAGAGTTGAACCTGACTTTTTGTTGAGAACTTCTGAAACTCTCTTTCTGTAGAAACTGCAAGGGGACATTCGGATTGCTGGGGGGCCCACAGAGGAAAAAGTTATATCTTCAAATAGAAACTACACAGAAGTACTCTTTGAAACTTCCTTCTAATCTGTGCATTCAACTAACAGATTTGAACCTGACTTTTGATTAAGGAGTTCTGAAACACTCTTTCTATAGAAACTGCAAGTGTACTTTCGGAATGCTAAGGTGCCTCTAGCGGAAAAAGAAATATCTTCAAATAAAAACTACACAGAAGCATTCTGTGAAACTTCTTTCTGATCTGTGCATTCAACTAACAGATTTGAACCTTAGTTTTGATTGATGAGTTCTGTAACCCTCTTTCTGTAGAAACTGCTAGTGGACATTTGGAGTGCTAACGGGCCTGTAGCGGAAAAGGGAATATCTTCAAATAAAAAGTACACAGAAGCATTCTGTGAAACTTCTTTCCGATTTGTGCGATCAAGTAACAGAGTTGAACCTTACTTTTGATTGAGCAGTTCTGAAACTCTCTTTCTGTAGAAACTGCAAGTGCACATTCGGTGCACTAATGGGCATATAGCGGAAAAAGGAATATCTTAAAATAAAAACAACACAGAAGCATTCTGTGAAACGTCTTTCTGATCTATGCATTCAACTAACAGTGTTGAATCTTACTTTTGATTGAGCAGTTTTGAAACAGTCTTTCAGTATAAACTACAAGTGGACATTTGGAGCGCTAAGGGGCCTATAGCGGAGAAAGGAATATCTTCGAATAAAAACTAAACAGAAACATTCAGTGAAACTTCTTTCTGGTCTTTGCATTCAACTAACAGAGGTGAACCTTACTTTTGATGGAGCTGTTCTGAAACACTTTTTCTGTAGAAACTGGAAGTGGACATTCGGAGCGCTAAGGGGCCTATAGCGGAAAAAGGAATA